>NW_011494861.1:16682343-16703451 GCF_000754665.1 Bison bison bison
TCCCCATCTATTTGCCATGAAGTGATGGGACAAGATGCCATGATCTTCGTTTTCTGAATGTTGAGCTTTAAGCCAACTTTTTCACTCTCCTCTTTCACTTTCATCAAGAGGCTTTTTAGTTCCTCTTCACTTTCTGTCATAAGGGTGGTGTCATCTGCATATCTGAGGTTATTGATATTTCTCCCAGCAATCTTGATTTCAGCTTGTGCTTCTTCCAGCCCAGCATTTGTTATGATGTACTCTGCATATAAATTAAATAAGCAGGGTGACAATATACAGCCTTGATGTACTCCTTTCCCGATTTGGAACCAGCCTGTTGTTCCATGTCCAGTTCTAACTGTTGCTTCCTGACCTGCATACAGATTTCTCAAGAGGCAGGTCAGGTGGTCTGGTATTCCTATCTCTTGAAGAATTTTCCACAGTTTGTTGTGATCCACACAGTCAAAGGCTTTGACGTAGTCAATAAAGCAAAAGTAGATGTTTTTTTTCTGAGACTCTCTTGCTTTTTCTATGATCCAGCAGATTTTGGCAATTTGATCTCTGGTTCCTCTGCCTTTTCTAAAACCAGCTTGAACACCTGGAAGTTCACGGTTCATGTACTGTTGAAGCCTGGCTTGGAGAATTTTGAGCATTATTTTGCTAGCGTGTGACATGAGTGCAATTGTGCAATAGTTTGAGCATTCTTTGGCATTGCCTTTCTTTGGGATTGGAATGAAAACTGACCTTTTTCAGTCCTGTGGCCACTGCTGAGTTTTCTAGATTTGCTGGCATATTTAGTGCAGCACTTTCACGGCATCATCTTTTAGGATTTGAAATAGCTCAACTGAAATTCCATCACCTCCAGTAGCTTTGTTCTTGGTGATGCTTCCTAAGGCCCACTTGACTTCACATTCCAGGATGTCTGAGTCTAGATGAGTGACCACACCATCATGGTTATCTGGGTCATGAAGATCTGTTTTGTATAGTTTTTCTGTGTATTCTTGCCACCTCTTCTTAATACCTTCTGCCTTTGTTAGGCCCATACCATTTCTGTCCTTTATTGTGCTCATCTTTGTATAAACTGTTCCCTTGTTATCTCTAATTTTCTTGAAGAGCTCTCTAGTCTTTCCCATTCTATTGTTTTCCTTTATTTCTTTGCATTGATCACTGAGGAAGGCTTTCTTATCTCTCCTTACTATTCTTTGGAACTCTGCATACAAATGGATATATCTTTTCTTTTCTCCTTTGCCTTCAGCTTTGCTTCTTTTCACAGCTATTTGTAAGGCCTCACCAGAGGCCTAAATTTCTTTTTCTTGGGGATGGTCTTGATCACTACCTCCTGTACAATGTCAGCAACCTCTGTCCATAGTTCTTCAGGCACTCTGTCTGTCAGATCTAATACCTTGAATCTATTTCTCACGTCTACTGTATAATCATAAGGGATTTGATTTAGGTCATACCTGAATGGTCTGGTGGTTTTCCCTACTTTCTTCAATTTCAGTCTGAATTTGGCAATAAGGAGTTCATGATCTGAGCCACAATCAGCTCCCAGTCTTGTTTTTGCTGCCTGTATAGAGCTTCTCCATCTTTAGCTGCAAAGAATATAATCAGTCTGATTTTAGTATTGACCATCTGGTGATGTCCATGTGTAGAGTCTTCTCTTGTTGTTGGAAGAGGGTGTTTGCTATGACCAGTGTGTTCTCTTGGCAAAACTCTGTTAGCCTTTGACATGCTTCATTTTGTACTCCAAGGCCAAATCTGCCTGTTACTCCAGGTAGCTCTTGACTTCCTACTTTTGCGTTCCAGTCCCTTATAATGAAGAGGACATTTTTTTGGGGTGTTAGTTCTAGAAGGTCTTGTAGGTCTTCATAGAACTGTTCAACTTCAGCTTCTTCAGCATTACTGGTTGGGGCATAGATGGGGATTACTGTGATATTGAATGGTTTGCCTTGGAAATGAACAGAGATCATTCTGTCATTTTTGAGATTGCATAGACATCAGATACTGCAATTGTCAATCTCATGATCCAAAATAAATGATTATCTTACTTAAAGAATTAAAAGACAAGTTTAAAATGTCTGTAGAAAACACAAAACTAATGAGGGTCTAAGCAGATGTTAAAATCTAAATTGAGGCGTATTATGAATTTAAGTGATTTATTTAAGCAAAAATCTACTCAAATAAGGCAGTGCCAAACTGGAAATGGTTAGGAGCATTCTGCCAAGAGGAGTAGGAGAAAGACTTCTACAGAGAAAGTGGGGAAGAAAAAAGAAAATTATTTGATTGACTACAGCTTAAAGCCTAACTGGCTGTTTGTGACAGGTTGTTCTTAGTGTTTTGATTTCAGAACCTTGAGGCTTTTTACAGGTTTAGATTTTGGTTTGATTCCATAGGCTGCCATGTCATTAAAGCCACCTCAGTGTCATGAACTTCTTGTGTAATTAATTTAATGCAGATTTGAAGAAAAGCCAGATATGATTTATTGAAATGAAAATTATAATAATACAAATTGAAAACCAATGAATGAGTTTAACATAAAATTAGATGGAGGTGAAGAGAGAATGGGTGAACTAGAAGATAGGTCAGATAAGTTATTTAGAATGTAGAGACACACAAGATGGAAAATGTGCCAGAGATCTCCAGAGACTTAGAGCACAAAATGTAAAGATCTACCAAAAATGCTAATTGGCGTTCAGAGGAGTGGTGAGAATGGGACGGGGAAAATGTTCAGAGAGAGAGGAGCTGGGAATTTTTGATAACTGTTAAGGACATCAACTATATTTTTAAACTGAAGTGCAGTTGATTTACATTCCTGTATTTGTTTTGGGGTGTACAACACAGTGATTCAATATTTTTATGAAATAAACTCTATTTAAAGGTATCACACACACAAAAAAAGATGAAAATACACAGATTCAACAATTCTCACAAATCCTAGGAAGAGAAAAAATAAATGTGCATCTGGGCACATCACAGTGAAACTTCAGGACATGAACAACAAAGAGAAATCTGAAGAGGGTACATTTACCAGAAGGTAAAATATATGTTACCTTTAAAGAACAACAGAAAGTTGAGTTTTTCAGAAGAAATAATAGAAACCCAGAATCAGATCTTCAGGGTGCTGAGGAAAAAAAAAAAAACAAAAAACCCCCACTAACCTGGAATTCTGTACCCAGAGAAAATATATTTCAAGGATAAGAATAAAATTAAAAAACCCCAAAACCAAGAAAACTTGCTTCCAGGGGAACCACTCAAAAGGAAATTCTAAAGGATGAACTGCATGCAAAAAGAAAGCAATCCCAGATGGAAGGCTTACAGTCAAAGAAGAAATGAAGAGTGAAAGGATGGTAAATACATGGGTAAATTTAAATCCTCATAAACAATACCAATAACATCTTGTGTGGGGTTTTACTTTTTTAAATATGATGAAAGTATGGCACCCCACTCCAGTACTCTTGCCTGGAAAATCCCATGGATGGAGGAGCCTGGAAGGCTGCAGTCCATGGGGTCGCTGAGGGTCGGACATGACTGAGCGACTTCACTTTCACTTTTCACTTTCATGTATTGGAGAAGGAAATGGCAACCCACTCCAGTGTTCTTGCCTGGAGAATCCCAGGGACGGGGCATCCCGGTGGGCTGCCCTCTATGGGGTCGCACAGAGTCGGACACGACTAAAGTGACTCAGCAGCAGCAAACTACTTTAATTGAAACGGTAAATCTAGAGGATGATAAATGGTATTAAGGTGTTATAAAATATTTGTATTGTCTAGATGAAGAGTGAAGATACTGTTTAAATTTAGACTTTGATGAGGGTTAGGGGAGAAACATAATACAACATGCAGAAAGCACAAAATAAAATGGAGTGCATACAGAAATATATCAGTAATCTCATTAAATATAAAAGGAATAAGTGAAAATATACAAAGAACACTTAAAATTCAATGATAAGAAAAATAAGTTAAAAAATAGGCAAAAGATCTGAATGGATACCTAAACAATGAATTTAGTTGGCGAATAAGCATTTGAAAAAGATCCTCAATATTTTGTCATTCAGTTCAGTTCAGTTCAGTTGCTCAGTCGTGTCCGACTATGCGACCCCATGAATCGCAGCACACCAGGCCTCCCTGTCCATCACCAACTCCTGGAGTTCACTCAAACTCATGTCCATCGAGTCGTGATGCCATCCAGCCATCTCATCCTCTGTCGTCCCCTTCTCCTCCTGCCCCCAATCCCTCCCAGCATCAAAGTCTTTTCCAAAGAGACAACTCTTCAAACGAGGTGGCCAAAGTATTGTAGTTTCAGCTTTACCATCATTCCTTCCAATGAACACCCAGGACTGATTTCCTTTAGAGTGTACTGGTTGGATCTCCTTGCAGTCCAAGAGACTCTCAAGAGTCTTCTCCAACACCACAGTTCAAAAGCATCAATTCTTCAGTGCTCAGCTTTCTTTATAGTCCAACTCTCACATCCATACATGACCACTGGAAAAACCATAGCCTTGACTAGATGGACCTTTGTTGGCAAAGTAATGTCTCTGCTTTTTAATATGCTGTCTAAGTTGATCATAACTTTCCTTTCAAGGGGTAAGTGTCTTTTAATTTCGTGGCTGCAGTCACCATCTGCAGTGATTTTGGAGCCCAAAAAAATAAAGTCTGACACTGTTTCCATTGTTTCCCCATCTATTTGCCATGAAGTGATGGGACCAGATGCCATGATCTTCGTTTTCTGAATGTTGAGCTTTAAGCCAACTTTTTCACTCTCCTCTTTCACTTTCATCAAGAGGCTCTTTAGTTCCTCTTCACTTTCTGCCATAAGGGTGGTATCATCTGCATATCTGAGGTTATTGATATTTCTCCCAGCAATCTTGATTCCAGCTTGTGCTTTTTCTAGCCCTGCGTTTCTTATGATGTACTCTACATATAAGTTAAATAAGCAGGGTGACAATATACAGCCTTGATGTACTCCTTTTCCTATTTGGAACCAGCCTGTTGTACCATGTCCAGTTCTAACTGTTGCTTCCTCACCTGCATTTGGGTTTCTCAAGAGGCAGGTCAGGTGGTCTGGTATTCCCGTCTGCTTCAGAATTTTCCACAGTTTATTGTGATCCACACAGTCAAAGGCTTTGGCATAGTCAATAAAGCAGAAATAGATGTTTTTTCTGGAATTCTCTTGCTTTTTCAATTATCCAGCAGATGTTGGCAGTTTGATCTCTGGTTCCTCTGTCTTTTCTAAAACCAGCTTGAACATCTGGAAGTTCACTGTTCACATATTGCTGAAGCCTAGCTTGGAGAATTTTGAGCAAAGTATGTTTTAGGGGATTTCAAATTAGAACAACAATGAGATATAACCACATATATCAATGAAAATGACCAAATCCAAAGAAATTGACAATATCATATACTAGCTAAGATGCAGAGGAACAGGAGCTCTCATTAACTGCTGGGAATGAAAATGGTACAGCCAATTTGGAAGACAGTTGGGCAGTTTCTAAAGAAGTTAAATATTTACCATATTATAGCAGTCACATTCCTATGTATTCACCAATTGAGTTAAAAACTTTTGTCTATTACCCAACAGTGAAAGCAATGGAAATGTGCCTCAGCAGGTGAATGTATAAAATGTACATATGGTACATCCATGCAATAGAATATTATTAATATTTAGTAATAAAAATAAATGAGCTATAAAGTCACAAAAGACAGAAAACTCTAAATGCACACTGCTACATAAAAGAACTCAGTCTTAAAAGGCTACATACTGTATGATTCTAAGTATATGACACCCTGCTTATTTAACTTATATGCAGAGTACATCATGAGAAATGCTGGTTTGGATGAAGCACAAGCTGCAATCAAGATTGCTGGGAGAAATATCAATCACCTCAGATATGCAGATGACACCACCCTTATGGCAGAAAGTGAAGAAGAACTAAAAAGGCTCTTGATGAAAGTAAAGAGGAGAGTGAAAAAGTTGGCTTAAAGCTCAACATTCAGAAAACGAAGATCATGGCATCTTGTCCTATCACTTCATGGCAAATAGATGGGGAAACAGTGGCTAACTTTTGGAGAAGAAAATGGCAACCCACACCAGTATTCTTGCCTGGAGAATCCTGTGGACAGAGAAGCCTGGTGTGCTGCCGTCTATAGGGTCGCACAGAGTCGAACACGACTGAAGCGACTTAGCATGCATGCATGCATGCATTGGAGAAGGAAATGGCAACCCATTCCAGTGTTCTTGCCTGAAGAATCTCAGGGACAGAGGAACCTGGTGGGCTGCCAGAGTCGGACATGACTATGGGGTGGGTCGCACAGAGTTGGACACGACTGAAGCGACTTAGCAGCAGCAGTGGCTAACTTTATTTTTTTGGGCTCCAAAATCACTGCAGATGGTGACTGCAGCCATGAAATTAAAAGGTGCTTACTCCATGGAAGGAAAGTTATGACCAACCTAGACAGCATATTCAAAAGCAGAGACATTACTTTGCCAACAAAGGTCCATCTGGTCAAAGGTATGGTTTTTCCAGTCGTCATGTATGGATGTGAGAATTGGACTATAAAGAAAGCTGAGCACTGAACAATTGATGCTTTTGAACTGTGGTGTTGGAGAAGACTCTTGAGAGTCCCTTGGACTGCAAGGAGGTCCAGCCAACCTACCCTAAAGGAGATCAGTCCTGGGTGTTCACTGGAAGGAATGATGTTGAAGCTGAAACTCCAATACTTTGGCCACCCAATGCAAAGAGCTGACTCATTGGAAAAGACCCTGATGCTGGGAAAGATTGAGGGCAGGAGAAGGGGGTGACAGAGCATGAGATGGTTGGATGGCATCACCAATTCAATGGACATGAGTTTGGGTAAACTCCAGGAGTTGGTGATGGACAGGGAGGCCTGGGGTGCTGCAGCCCATGGGGTCGCAAAGAGTTGGACACAACTGAGCAACTGAACTGAACTGAACTATATGACTTTTGAAAAAGGTAGAACTCTTGAAACCAGTAAAAAGATCAGTGGTTGCCAAGGGATTAGGAGGAGAGTGAGCAAATAGGTGAAGCCCAGAGAATTTTTTAGGTAAGTAAAACTATCTGTATGACACTGAAATGGTGGATAAATAACCTTGTGCATTTATCCAAAACCGTAGAACTTAATAACATAAGAACTGAACTTCAATGCATGCAAATTAAAAAAAAATTATTTAGGAGTCTGGGGGATCCCAGGAAAGAATCCAAACTATGGCAATAGAATCTATATCACAGGGGTATTTAAAAAGATTTCATTGAACAGGATGGAGGGCTTCTCTGGTGGATCAGATGGTAAAGAATCTTCCCACAGTGCGGGAGACCTGGGATCAATTCTTGGGATGGGAAGATCCCTTGGAGGAGGAAATGGCAACCCACTCCAGTATTCTTGCCCAGAGAATCCCAAGGACAGAGGAGACAGGCGGGTTACAGTCCATGGGATTGCAGAGTCAGAAGTAACTTAGCACACACAGACGAGACACTGGAAAATGTGCTGACCTAGGTCACTTTGGAAATGAGTGCAATCTATAAGGCAAAAGCAACTGAACATAAGCATTGTGTTTTAGTTGATAAAGTTGCTTCCCATGGAGATACATGTTAGAAATTCCGATACTGCTCTATGTGCATGCTGGAATTGAAGAATTAAGTAAATGACAGCAGATGGTAGGAGCCTAGTTTCTCACTGTTGGAATGGGAATTTACCGGTAAGCTTAGGGACGAGGCTAGAATCATTCACTTGGTAATGAGTTGGAGACACGAAAAAGAACTCATTTCTAACCTAATATAAAAACAACTGGTGACATACCATTAATACCGGTTGATATACACCCATATATGGTGTATTTCTTTGTTTTATCAGCTGAAAGGGCTTAAAAGAAGTGACACCTCAGTAGTAGTGAGCATACCTAGTGCCCAGATTTGGTTTGTAATGCTGTTAATCTGATAAAAGGAACCAGACCCCTTGGAGAAATGGCTGGGGCATGAAATACACAAGATCAGCCATGGACATCTTACAGTGCCATAAAGAAAGGAAATGCTAAAAAAGAAATGGACAAGCAAACAGACACCTCATACTGATGTAGGTAGATCAAAGGGGCCATTGAGTCAACCCAAAGAGTCCCCAGTGGCCAAAGCTGGAGCAATTCAAGCAAGAAATAAAGTCATATTGGTTTATATGCCAAACTAGAAACAAATATCCATGAGTCTGTATTGATATAAATAAATAAATGGAGTAGAAAGAGAGATTTCTCCTCTGCGGAAACATTTCAAGTATATTACATGCATAGTCTGCGCTCAAGGAGGTGACACATGAGTTTCTACTCCTTAAGCATGGGTGGCACATGGTGACTTCCTTCCAAAGACTAGAGTATGGGGGGTGGGGGTGGGGAAGACTAACTTTACAATAGAGAAACCTAATAAAAATGATCTCAGTCAAGTGATCAAGGTCAATATCAACAGTGATAATACATGTTGATAGCATGTACACTTGATCTGACGTGATGAAAATGGCACTTTATCTCTATGGTATTCCTCTCCAAAACATGTCAGTTAATAATGATGTATCAATATTGGTTCATCAAGTAGAGCAAGTGTCCTGTATGAATGTAAAAACGTTAACAGTAGGGGAAATTGGATGTGGGAAATATGAAAACTCTCTAAAGAATCTTTGCAATTTTTCTATAAATCTAAAACTGTTCTTAAAAATAAAGTCTATCAATAACAAAAAGGAATAAATGCCACAGTTAAGAGAAAGAAAGATGATCTGATTTGGTGAAATACAAAATTAACTATGTGCTATTAATAAAAGAAACATATAAAAAGATGTAGAAAGAGTGCACAGAAAAAAATAAGTGAAAAAAGATGTATCAGAAAAAATCTAACCAAAAGGAAGCTGGTGCAATTACTTTTTCCCCAAATTTATTTATTTCTGGCTGTGCTCGGTCTTCAGAGTGGTGCATAGGCTTTCTCTAGGTGCAGAGCACAGGCTCTAGAGCCAGTGGACTCGGTAATTGCAGTGTGCAGGCTCTCCGGTTGTGGTGCGTGTGTGGGCTCTAGAGCACGCAGGCTTAGTTGCTCTGTGGCATGTGGGATCTCAGTTCCCCGAACAGAGATCAAACCTTCACCATCTGCGTTGGAAGGTGGGTTCTTAACCACTGGACCACCAGGAAAGTCCCCAAGTGCAATTATTTTAAGATCAGAAAATATAGACATTAAGGCCAAATTTTTTCTAGTGACAGGGAGGACCACTTCAATAAAACGTTTAATTCTCCAAAAAGATATAATTTAAAATCATGTGTACCTTAGTAACAAAACTTCTAGATCTCTAGCCAAGTAATGATAACTACAAGGAGAAAAGAAAATCTACAGTCACAATGGGTCATTTTAATACTCTTTTCTCAGTAATTATTGAACAAGTAGATAAAAAACATCAGTAGGAATATAGAATATTTGAACAACATGATGAAAAAAACCTTGATTTAATGGATATGTATGATTGACTTGACTGGGAAATGCATTTTTTTCAAAATTCACAGAATATTTCCAAAGTTTTTCTGTATGCTGAGCCATAAAGCAAAACCTAATAAATTTTAAAAGGCTGAATAACATAGATTGGGTATTCTCAGCTCAATCCAATTAGGAAGGAATCAATGATAAAATGGTAATTTAAAAAGTATGTTTAGAATTGGAATGCACACTGCTAAATAATCAGTTCAAAGAAGAAGTGTTTAGAGAAATTACAGATTACTTTAAATGGAATGATAATAAAAAATACTGCCAATTAAAATGTGTGCGATGAGGTTAAAGCAGTACTTTGAGAGTTTATACTTCAAATGCCAACATAAGCATAAAGAAAGGCCAATCAAATTTAACAGTGTATAAAAATGACAAAGTCAAGTTTATCTCAATAAAACAAGGTTTTAACATTAGAAAATTAAATTTGTTTTAATATTACTAGATGAATGGAGGGAAATCATGCAATAATTGTATAGATACAGAAAAATGTGGTCCATTTATTATAATTGCTCAGAAACTTGGAAATAGAAAGGAATTTTTTAATTTAATAAAGGGTTTTGGCAGAAGTAGGGGAAGAGAACTAGAGAAAGCATGATCTAAAATGGTGAAACATCAAAAGCTTTGTCTTTGAGCTAAAGAATAAGAGTACCGTCATCTGTTGCCTCAGCATTACTCTAGTTTAGCCAGTGAAATAAAGCAGGGAAAAAAAGAATAAAAGATACAAAGTTTGAATCAAAAGAAATATTTAATTATTCAAAATATCACTTTATTTATAAAACTCCTATAACATCCAAGGAGAAGTTATTAGAATTAATGAATTTATTAAGATTATTAGAGGGCTTCCCTTATTGCTCAGTTGGTAAAGAATCTGCCTGCAATGCAGGAGATCCAGGTTTGATTCCTGGGTCGGGATGATCCCCTTGAGAAGGAAATGGCAACCCATTCCCATATTCTTGCCTGGAGAATCCCATGGACAGAGGAGTCTGGTGGGCTACAGTCCATGAGGGCGCAAGATTCAGCCATGACTTAGCACCTAAACTGCCAAGATTATTAGATAATAAATTAATGTGAAAAATTCAATGATATTTCTCTGTATCAGCAACAGACAAAAAAGCTTGACATTTTTACAAGGTTCTGGGAAATACTGTTGGGAGATCCTCCTCCAGGAGTCTTTCATATGCCTGCATGTTTTATTGGATATGTCAAGAGCTCATGGTCCTGACAACTCTTACATGACTCAGATCGTAAGGTTGTTTTGGCACTGAGAGTTCTTGAGGGATGAAATAATGTCTTCCTCTGGGACAAAGAGCAAGCTTGCTTATTGCTCGCAATAAAATAATCGGTTTCTCATGCTCAGTGATCCTTACCCATAAAGCAAACCCACTACGTGGACAGATTCGGTACATCTGGGCTCCTTTGTGGGACTCGAATCAAGGAAAACCAATGCATATGCTTCTTACTGGGAGTAATAAGAGTTTTCTTTTCTGCAGGAGTCTTCTGTCTTCTGCCAGCATTCGTGAAACAATAATAGGCCAACATTAGCTTGTAAATACAGTAAAATCAAATCTCAAAGCCAAAATGTAGCTGGCAGGAAATCTAGTGACAGATGTGTAAGACCTCTTAGAAGAAAATTATAATCCTGAGAGACATTAAAGAAGACACGGTAAATTGAGAGATATTCTGTGTTCACTGACGAGATGATTCAACCTGTGAGGAGGCCTGTTTTTCCAAATTAATGTGTAGGATCAATATAATGTCAAGAAAAATACCACATTTTTTTGGTGGAAATTAACAAACTGATTCTAAAATTTATTTGGAAGTTAAAAAAGACAGGAATAGTCAAACTCTATTGAAGAAAAGGAATAAGGTAAGAGGTCTTGCTCTACAGATATCAAGTTATTTTAAAGCCAGAATAATTGAGATGATGTGGTATTGGGTCTGGGATAGTAAAAAAGAAAGGTGGCATTGAAGATCAGTGGGCAAGGATAGATTTTTAAATACACAGTACTGGGAAGATTTTTATTCATATGGAAAAAAATGAAAATATGTCCCTGCCCATATCATACATTGTGTTGAGCTATAGAAAACTATTATCTTACAGGCCCAAAACAGTCAAATAAGGCAACTTCATATAATTCTACCTAATAAAAAATTCTAGGTAGGTTAAAAAGCTAAATGTAAAAGATAAAACCACAAATACCACAAGAGAATATATTCATGTCTCAAAAAACAAGACCAACAAACCCTGACCACTAAGGGAAAGATTGATAAACCCGATTACATTGAAATCAGAAACTTTCTTTATCAAAGACACCATAAAAGGGTGGAAAAACAAGCAACTGAGTGAAAAAAGACATTTGAAGTACACACATAACTGACAAATGCTTTCTATCTAGAATACATAAAAATAACTTCTAAGATCAATAGGAAAATGACATAGAAAACATAACTATAATAGAAAAACCATTCAATGAGTTATGTAGATATTTCAAATTTGATGTATTCTGTTACACAAAATCAAACAATCACATCTTTAAACATCACTACCGATCTCATCAGCAATTTTCTTAAGATTCTTGAAGCTGTCAAGCTTAGCATGGTGGATACAAGTTTTTCAAAATTCTAATTTTCTCTTGAGAGCTCAATTTTTTATCACTAGCTGCAAATACTGTCAATTGTTTTCCTCAAAATGACAGGCTCACTTGGCTCATTTTTAAGAAAAGTTCTACCAAAGTCTGAAAATCTGTAGTTAGTCTGTCAGTTGTTCTTTCAAGTAAAAATGGCATTCCATGAAAATAAAAAAACCAACTGGTTCAGCTGGTGACTCAAACAATTGCATAAATTCTTCTCTTTGAGATAATTATTGTACTTGGGTATGCCACAAAAGTCCTTTAAGAATTCTCCCCAATTAGCCACACAGAATTAAAAAGACATGCACTGAAGATCAAGATGCAATAAAATTAATAATTTTTATTTTTTTCATCAAGGACATTCTTAAGGGAAAATGACTTTTTTTTTAGTGCTAGTTAAAAATACTGCTATGTGTCTAGTTAGTTGCCATTGCTTTGATTTGTCCTGAGGTGCCTGAAGTTTTACCATGATTGATGCAAATGTCAATGTAATGAAAAAGGTAAATTTTATCTTATTATTCTTATAAAGGTGTTTGGATTTTTAGGGTACCCTGAAAATGGACCCTGTGGACTACAGTTTTTGACAACAGCTGCGCTAGCTGGGTTAATTTCCCAGTGTCATCACAAAACAATAATATAAATGTCTAGATAGTATATTAAAAAGCTGAGACATCACTTTGCCTAAGAAGGTTCATATAGTCAAAGTTATGGCTTTTCCAGTAGTCATGTGTGGATGTGAGAGTTGGACCACAGAGAAGGCTGAGTGCCAAAGAATTAATGCTTATGAATCGTGGTGCTGGAGAAGACTCTTGAGAGTCCCTTGGACAGCAAGGAGATTAAACCAGTCAATCCTAAAGGAAATCAACCCTGAATATTCATTGGAAGGACTAATGATGAAGCTGAAGCTCCAGTACTCCAATACCTGATGCAAAGAATCGACTCATTGGAAAAAACCCTGACTGTGGGAAAGATTGAAGGCAAAAGGAGAAGGGGTGGCAGAGGACGAGATGGTTGAATGGTATCACCGACTCAATGGACTTGGGTTTGAGCAAACTCCAGAAGATATAGGAAAGCCTGGCATGCTTCAATCCATGGGGTAGTGATTAGTTGGGGATGACTGAGCTACTAAACAACAACAAACATCTAGAATTTAATTTTCTGGTTAACTTTTCCTTTCTTCTATATATATAGGGTATCTTGGGACCATTCTGGATGAGCTAGGAATCGAGGATATGTTGATGGGGGATATCTGATGGAACTCTTTTGACATTATCCATTTAAGTATGCAACTGACATGACTTTGAGGATGGTTGTGGTGAAGGTCAAGGTTGGAAAGAGGCAATGTCAACTTCTCTTAATTTGTTTTTTCAAAACTGGAAGTTATTGGTAGGTATTCTTTAGACTGAGTCAAAAATTTCCTGGGGCCTACATATCATGAACCTACTTACTGTATTTTATAGGTTAAGATTCTTTTAGTATCAAATAACAGAAAACCCAACTGAAACTGTCTGAAACAAAAAAAGAGGATGTTTTCACAAATCTAGGTCAGACTGGATTCTGAAGCTTAACTATGTAATCAGAACCCAGTTTCTTTCAGCATCTCTGTTTAGCCTCATGTGGTGTTAGGTTCATTTTGAACCTGACATTTTTCATGAAAAGAAATAGGATACACTGGTTCTAAGTGTTTCACCCATAAACCCCAAAATTTAGAGGCAGTGGGAGTTTTATTCTTGGAACCTGCTAAAAAATGTTTGTCTCAATTTTCTGGAACTAATTTGGGACTTTGTTCACCTTGAACCACTAACTGTGGGCTGGGTTAGGATTTTCTTGCTTGGCTTAGGCCTGAACCACTGTGCCCTGTCCTCAGAGGGGTGGTTTTCAAAGGGCAGGGCATGATTTTTCCCCCAGGGGACAGTTTTGTTTGTCAAAACTCGGGTGCATGTGCATGTGTGTGCAGCTGGTATCTGGTGGTAGAGGCCAGGGCTGGGCTTCCCAGGTGGTGCTCGTGGTTAAGAACCCATCTGCCAATGCAGGAGGCATAAGAGACATGAGTTCCATCCCTGGGTCAGGAAGATCCCCTGGAGGAGGATATGGCAACCCACTCCAGCATTCTTATCTGGAGAATCCCAATAGACAGAGGAGCCTGGCAGGCTATAGTCCATGGGGTGGCAAAGAGTCGGACACAACTGAATGACTAACACTCTCATTTTCACCATGATATAAAGTCCATGAGGGCAGATATTTTTGTCTCTTTTGTTCTCTGCTATATCCCCAGTGCATAGACCAATGCCTGAAACACACCAAGTTCTCCATATATTTGTGCGATGAACAAAACGAATCCATGTCTGCAGCTTCAGTTATTCTCAGTATCCTTCTTGATATCATATGTGTTCAGGACCAGCTCTACAATTTACTGGACTTTCTGAAAAATAAAAATGTGGATCACTTTATTCAGAATTTCAAGATAATAGCTGCAGAACATTAGACCAGTGGAGCTCTTCTAAGTGTGGGGCCTTGTGTGACTGTCCAGGTCACATGTCCATGAAACTCACTCTGTATGTGATCCCCAGGTGTCTCTGACTCATGCCCTTCCTTTAACTTCAGACCTGTACGTGCAACTGCCCTCTTACTTGGATATCTCAGAGTGCCTCTATCTGACATGTGAAATGGAGTTTCCTGCCTTTGGTTCTTACCTAGTGCCTGCGACTTCCTGCATGGCCACTGTCCATAGAGTCATGCGACCGAGAATCTTACAGGCCATCTTGTGACCACAGTGTTGCTCATCCACATGTTCGAGTTCTGTCGATTTACGCCCTAAACATCTCTTGACTATGCTTATCTCCCCAACTCTGCTAAAACCACTTGATTTCTCATCTGAACCACTCCTGACTTGCCCCCCCAGCCACATCTTGTGCATCCCCTAGTCATTTGTATGAGAGCCAGAGTCAACTCTTTTAAATGCATGTATAATCATCTCGCTCCTTTTTAGAATCTGCTCACTCATCTCGTGGCTTCCCACTACTCTTAAATTGGGTCAGAATTCACATGTGTCTAGCAAGGCCCTGTCTGATGAGGTCCTGCCCTCCTTCATGGGTGCTTCTGTATTACCCACTCACCATCCATCTGCGCTCGAGTGGCCCTGGCTTTCTATCAGTTCTTTGCACAGTGAGGACAGACAGGGGTTGTTCAGTGACTCTTTGTTGAGTGAGTGAATGAATGAATGTACAAACAAATGAAAAATGAGTGAATGGATTCTCTAGGTCAGGAATACTTGAGTGGCTCAGATGAGAAGTTATATTGAAGGACGTCTTCCTCCCTGCCCTGTGGCGCCTTTTTGGCAGCGGGCTCTTTGTGCAGGGAGAAACGCTCTTGCTTTCAGTATTCAGTACTGTGCCTTGATGAGGCTTCCCTGCTGGCTCAGATGGTAAAGAATCTGCCTGCAATGTTGGAAACCTGGGTTCAATCCCTGGGTCAGGAAGATCCCCTGGAGAAGGGAAAGGCAACCCACTCCAGTATTCTTGCCTGGAGAATCCCAATAGACAGAGGAGCCTGGCAGGCTACAGTCCATGGGGTTGCAAAGAGCTGGACATGACTGAATGACTAACACTTTCATGTCACACTTTTACCATGCCTTGACGGGGGAAAACAGCACCAGAGGGGCTCTAGTGCCCAGCACATCTGTCCAGTCCATGTGACACTACCAGAGTGAAAACACTGGCTCGATGAACCGCAAATTTGTCTATGCCCCTGGGTGTAAGTGGGAGCTGAGGACTCATGTGAAGGTGATAATTTCTGTTCCTCTTCTTTTCTTAGGTCAGGACCTGGGACAGATGAATAGCTCTGAAGGTGGCTATGAGCCTTTTGCCCCCTGTAGCACCAGGCAGAATCAGAGCTGGGTTGTGCAAAGCTATGGTCCCAATGTCATAGCTGGAGGGGGACAGATGAGTGCTCAGCTCTGGAGTGGGATCAGGGCCTTCTCTGAGAGACCAAGCTTCTGTCAGTAGGAAGTTTGGGGTCCATTCTGAGGAGCAGAAAGGCTTCCCAGGTGGCTCAGTGGTAAAGAATCTGCCTGCCAATGCAAGAGACACAGATTCCATTGCTGGGTCGGGAAAATCCCCTGGAGAAGGGAATGGCAACCACTCCAGCATTCTTCCCTGGAGAATCCCATGCACAAAGGAGCTTGGTGGGCTACAATCCATGGAGTCTCAGAGTCAGACACAACTGAGCGACTGAGCACATACACACTGAGGAGCAGAAAAAGACACTCTTATGTGGGGCTTAGCAAAGTTGGAGGGCAAGCCTGGGTTGAGACATGGGCATCCAGAACAATGGCCCTTTCAAATGAATATTCTTCCAACGTGTTTCATATTCATGTAGAAGTGAGGGTAAGGATCTGAGCCTCATATCGGGAGAATATAAGAGGGCTGATGGCAGTGTTTGGGCTCTCTGTCCCTTGAGCATCTGGGCTATAGCCCCAGATGCCGCACTTAACATAACTGAAGCCCACAGTTTCTCAGAAGCCAGATGGGAGCCCTCACAGTAGAAGTTGTCATCTGTGCTGGTGAAGCATGCCCTTTGGGGGCCTAAAGCCTGAGCCCAGCAGACTTCAACCACAACCAGGTGTGGTCTGTGAGGAGTTTTGATAAATACAGATCTAAGGGAGGATCTCATCCACGAATCTGAAAGAGGGCTGTTAAGAGTCTCTGGTGGCTGCCAGGGTCTCTCTGGTCCTGATTCAGTGTCCCAGGGAAGGGTCTGGTTGGGAGATGAGCTGGAACCAGGCTGTCCTTAGACAGTAGCTCTGGACCATATTGGATTGGCTTTCAACACTGCCTGTTCCCCTTCACCTCTCTTCACCAAAAGAGTCACTGGTGGGCAGACCTCCGCTGGGCCTGCTTTGTTCCACTCTTGTGTCCCCTGTTCCTTGTTCTCTGGCTTCTCATCTTTTTGCCCCCTCCTGTTCTCAGGTAGCCATTGGCTGACCCATGATAGCAAGCTGAGGCTCTTATTTTGCCCAGGGCATTTTTTAAGGCAGTAAGTTGCTTTAGGGAACTAGGTTGGTGAAATTTTAGCTCATAACACTGCTGGGAAGGTAGTTGCGGTTTAAGCATGATTTTCAACATTTTTATACCTTCAGCAGGTTAGCACATTTGCAGTAGTGAGAACACTTACTTGAAAACATTTTCTGCGCATTTTAATGTCTGCCTCTCACGGTAGTCTGTGAAGTAGGAAGTATGGCTACTCTTGTTCCCATTTTAGAGGTGAAGACGTTAAGCTTCAGAGAGGCAAAAGGACTTACCCTGGGGAGTGTTACCAGTAAGTGGTAGAAATGGTTCCATTACATATACCTCTGACCAAATATCCAGGATTCTTTCCTCTCTTCCTCAAATAAGTCTCAGAGTGTGCTATTTTAGAGCTCTATTTGAACTTCAGCGTAATTAATGTTGTTTACTGAATCTCTTTTGTAGATGTGAAATAGGATTAATTTGATTCAGTTTACATCAATTCTGTATTGAGTCCCTACAGAGGGCTGGGTTGAATTTTAGGAATAGAAATGGAAAACCCAGCCTCATCCCCCAAGGAGCTCACAGATGAGGGGAATACTCTTCTCTCTGGTACTTTCCCAATCCCCCCCACCCAAGCCTTTGGAAAGAAAATACGCCCTCTCCAGTCCACCAAACTGGAGGACTGACTCTTCCGAGGGGTTTAGTCTTGGAAGAGAAACAAATGGTCTAGAAATCTGATAAAGCCAGACCCCAATCAGAGAGGGTCGGCTCTCATTGATCTGGAAGAAAATTCTGTGGTGGAAAAGACCGTGATGGAAAGCACCACATCTCTTATGGCACCAAGATGTGAATCCCACATTTTCCTCCCTTGCTGTGAGCTCTGTGACTGTGCACATCCCTACAGGAAAGGGATCTCATCAGAAGTTTTTGAGAGACTGAACCAGACCTGTCCCATCTGACCAAGAGAGCTGTCCGTCACACTGGCATGTGGATCCTCCCCTGATCCCAAATAACCTTTACAGGTAACATAACTTTACAGATGATCTACTATGGTAATGTATTTTTCTAAGGACAAAACTAGGCCAAGTGGCCCCACAGGCATGGCTGGGACACTAGGAAAGAAAAATCAGCCTGGTGACTCCTCTGAAAAATGGCATCTCTCCCTGCATCCCCCTTCCTGTTGTGGAAGAGCTTGTTTGGGCGGGTGAGCTGGGGAAAGGGGTTTAATGGTAGGTGTGCTTCTCTGTCACGTGTTGCAGTAGATTTCTTTCACGGACAGCTATCTATTTTCCCGTTTTGCTCCATTTCTATTTTTGTGACCCAATTAAAAAGTTCTCCCTGGTTGGGGGTCTGGTTAGCTTGTTGCTTTCCCCAGCATCACAGAGGACCCTCTTAGGCAAGTAACTTGGATGTGCACATTCTCCTGGGGAACACAGGCACTGATGTTGGTTCTCCTTGCTTATTGGATCAGAATCCTGGACCTAAGTAGAGTTTTCTGGCTCCAGTCTTTGTTACCCAACTCTCCCTTGATTTCTCTTTTCTTGAGCAACCTTCAGGACATATGAAATTGTGCAGTATCTAGGGATCTTAGACAATCGATACCATTTATTATTGTCCATCAGATGAAGCAACAGAGCCAAAGGTCTAATTTCCCAGTGACCCTAGGTTTGAGACTTAATTGATTCCTGGAGAGCCATGACAAATGGAACCATTTGTAAGTCAAACTCTCATTTTCAGTAAGCACCATCTGATAAATTCTACTTTCTGCCTTGGAATCTAATCTTATATCGCAAAAGTACCCAGAGTAATTCCAACAAAATGAAACTAAAAAAAGCACAGATAGATTCTTTTCAAACTTTTATAAATTATATAAAAAGAAATTCAATAGAAAAGCTACAGCAGCGTTCAGTTTGGGCGACTCTTTTGTCTTTTGGACTGACAGGGACCGGCTGAAGCTTCTGAAAAGGTTGCTTCAGTGAGGTTGGTATTGAAGTCGTCTTCTTTAGTGATGTCTCCTTAGACGGTGGTTGTTATTTTGCTCCTTAGGGGGCATTTGGCAATGTCTGCAGGTATTTTTGACTGGTGAGGGGGTGATCCCACTGGAGTTTGGTGAGTAGAGACCAGTGACACTGCTAAATATTCTACAATGTGTAAGACAGTTTCCTGCAACAAAGAATTATCTTACCAAAATGTCCATCGTACTGCTGTATTGACACCCTGGCCTCTAGCAAGCATGGTAATTCAAACTCAGTTAAAATTCAATCATTTCTTGGGTGGAGGACAGAAATGGTGAAAAGTAGATTTACATAAATGTCTCTCAGAGTCTCTAAAGGGTACAGGGTGGGGCTGGGGGAGGGGGAGGGCAGGTGGTTGCACCTTGACCTCCCTGGTGATCCTTCTCTCATTTAAGTCAGTAAGTCAGCTGAGTTGCCTTTAAAAGCAATCCAGGCTGTCATTGCTGCTCATTGTTTCAGGGTAGCTTTGGTTGTAAATACGAGTTTTGGTTATTACTCTGTGGGTTTTATTTTTGTGGGGCAGAAAAGTCATAAAAAGTGAGTGTGGTTCACAAATCACACCAGGTATTGCTTGCACCCAGAGGTAATTTACGCATTCCCTCAGAGTTCTCTCTGTTTTCCTTGGATCTTTAAATTTCCTGTACAGCTAGCATATTGAATTTTCATAATTGCCACTGCATTTCTTGTAATTTATACTCATTTCCCAGAAACCTCTACAGGGCTTATTGTTTGTCAGGAAGAGCAGACCCAAAGCTTTTACACAAGCTATGAATGTGTGTTTAGTGGTCATCTCTGGGCATAGCAATTCTTATGTAAGGCATTAAAGGCCATCCACATCCCAAAGCACCAGAACAACATCTTCTGATGCCATCCCCCCGACCCCCTGCCTCCCAAGAAAGATTGTATAGGAATCAGTCATTTGAGAAGGTTCTGTTAGCTTTTTGGATTCAAGTATTTCCCTGATTGCCACATTTCTTAGTGCCTGAAGTGTTTTAAATGTGTCTGAGTTAAAAAAGCAGACCAAAGAAACCAACTGTCGATATTGAAAGGACAACCCTCATCCTAGCTGATTGAATTCTTTTACTGTACATCTCTTTCCAGTTCCTCATGAACACATAAACACAAATTTGGAAAACTTGCTCTATTTAACTTTAAAAGTTTTGAAGCGAGGCTCTTTACTCACATATGTATGGAATATTAATTGGGGAATAGGGAGTTTGGTATCAGTGGATGGAAATAGAAAGAGGCAAAAAGAAGCTAAAGTTCTGCCGGTGGGAGGCAGCCCTTTAATCTCTGCACGTCCAGGGCCAGTGTCCCTGGGTCTGGTCCATAGCAGGTGCTGTGTCAGCAAATTTGGAAAACTCAGCAGTGGCCACAGTTTTCATTCCAATCCCAAAGAAAGGCAATGCCAAAGAATGCTCAAACTACCGCACAACTGCACTCGTCTCACACGCTAGCAAAGTAATCCTCAAAATTCTCCAAGCCAGGCTTCAGCAATATGCGAACAGCGAACTTCCAGATGTTCAAGCTGGTTTTAGAAAAGACAGAGGAACCAGAGATCAAATTGCCAACATTCGCTGGATCATCAAAAAAACAAGAGAGTTCCAGAAAAACATCTATTTCTGCTTTATTGACTATGCCAAAGCCTTTGACTGTGTGGATCACAATAAACTGTGGAAAATTCTGAAGCAGACGGGAATACCAGACCACCTGCCCTGCCTCTTGAGAAACCTGTATGCAGGTAAGGAAGCAACAGTTAGAACTGGACATGGAACAACAGACTGGTTTCAAATAGGAAAAGGAGTACGTCAAGGCTGTATACTGTCACCCTGCTTATTTAACTTATATGCAGAGTACATCATGAGAAATGCTGGGCTGGAAGAAGCACAAGCTGGAATCAAGATTGCCGGGAGAAATATCAATAACCTCAGATATGCAGATGACACCACCCCTGA
>NW_011494861.1:16703551-16708580 GCF_000754665.1 Bison bison bison
AATAACCTCAGATATGCAGATGACACCACCCTTATGGCAGAAAGTGAAGAGGAACTAAAAAGCCTCTTGATGAAAGTGAAAGAGGAGAGTGAAAAAGTTGGCTTAAAGCTCAACATTCAGAAAACTAACATCATGGCATCCGGTCCCATCACTTCATGGCAAATAGATGGGGAAACAGTGGAAACAGTGGCTGACTTTATTTTTTGGGGCTCCAAAATCACTGCAGAGCCATGAAATTAAAAGACGCTTACTCCTTGAAAGGAAAGTTGTGACCAACCTAGACATATTAAAAAGCAGAGATATTACTTTGTCAACAAAGGTCCGTCTAGTCAAGGCTATGGTTTTTCCAGTAGTCATGTATGGATGTGAGAGTTGGACTATAAAGAAAGCTGAGCGCCGAAGAATTGATGCTTTTGAACTGTGGTGTTGGAGAAGACTCTTGAGAGTCCCTTGAACTGCAAGGAGATCCAATCAGTCCATCCTAAAGGAAATCAGTCCTGGGTGTTCATTGGAAGGACTGATGTCAAAGCTGAAACTCCAATATTTTGGCCACCTGATGCGAAGAGCTGACTCATTTGAAAAGACCCTGATGTTGGGAAAGATTGAAGGCAGGAGGAGAAGGGGACAACAGAGGATGAGATGGTTAGATGCCTTCAGTGACTCAATGGACATGAGTTTGGGTAAACTCCAGGAGTTGGTGATGGTCAGGGAGGCCTGGCGTGCTACAGTTAATGGGGTGGCAAAGAGTCGGACATGACTGAGCGACTGAACTGAACTGAACTGAACTGAAATCCTGGGCAATGGAGACTCTTGTACATTTCACACGTGAGGTGAGATACGGACCCCTTGGGCTCTTACTCCACCCTGATGTGCCTTACTGCTGCCTGGCAAAGAGATCACTGCTGGGATCATTAGCGGGGAGAAGATGCTACTGGCTTTAGGTCATGTTTTTGGTAATTGCACCGATTACTAATGTTGCCAACATTTCTCTTGCTTAATAACCCACTTTTAAATTTCACCCGTGGCAGTTCTTCATTCCCACAACACAGCAGTGATTAAATCTGTGTTCAGATGGTTGTCAATGTACCCAGAGGTCTTAAGCAATCAGTGAATTATGCTCATTTAAGCTAGAACATAGCTTTGCATTCAGCCTCTTCAGGAATAAATACAAATTCTTGAGATGCCTTTGATTTCCACTGTATCCCTTTATCCCTATATCTCTTTGGTCTCTTTTTCCCAGATAACATTCAGAATGAGATTTCATGGATGGGTTTTATCCAAATACTATAAAGATCCCTCCTCTGGTAACATAATTCTGACATATGGATTTGGGGAGTGGCTTATTTAAAATAGGATCCAGAAATGTGGCTTATTTAAAAAGGGGCCTCTCTTGTCTGATATTACAGAAATCTGATTTTTAGGAAATGAGGCACAGGGAAAGGCTAAGAAAAGTGCTCTGTCCTCTCTGTAGGGTGTCTGCCTTCCTGCATCTGTGCTCAGCCGTGCCTAACTCTTTGGGACCCCTTGGACAGTAACCCACCAGACTCTTCTGCCAATGGAATTTCCCAGGCAAGAATACTGGAGTGGGTTGCCACCATCCAGGGGAAATTGTCATGTGACTGGAAGCTGGGATTTTGTCCCTGTTTCTCATATGGCCCCAGGGTTGAGGACAGGCCTGCTGTTACCTGGAAAAGGCTAGGAGAAATAAACATTAAAAAAAAAATTATTATTATTTCCAAGGCTGGGAATCTGTCCACCTTTTAAAGTCCACTCTGTGTCTCCCTTTTAATATGGAGATGTGGAGAAAAGCCTCTGCCTGTTGGCCTTGGGATCTCACAGTGCTCTGTCTGTCCCTGTGAGCAACTCTGTCGCCACACCCCTGCCCAGAGCCCCAGGGAGCCAGGCCAACGTGACTGCTCACCGCTCTTGGTCCTGTTCACACAGGTTGCGCTGTTTCATGCCCTCGGACTCTCCTTCTAACTGCTCCCTCCTTGTCTTTCCTTTGGCGAGTTCATGTTGTCCTGAGACCCAGCCCTCCAGGTAGACCTCCCTGGGGCAGTTCCCTCCATGCCCCTTCCCTGTCCAGCTGGGGAGGAACCTCTCTGGGTTTATAGCACCTACCTGCTGTCACAGTCCTCTCTGTATTTCCTGGCTCTGTGTGCCTGCAGAACTGAACTGGATGGAAGTTTTCCTCATGACCCTGCTTCTGGGGTTGTTACCTGTCTTGTTGTGGTTTAGTTGCTAAGTCGCGTCCAGCTCTTTTTCGACCCCATGGACTGCAGCCAGGCAGTCTGTCTATGTGATTTCCCAGGCAAGAATACTGGAGTGGGTTGCCTTCTCCAGGGGATCTTCCCCACCCAGGGATCAGACCCACATCTCCTGCATTGGCAGGAGGATTCTTTACCACAGAGCCACCAGGGGAAGCCCTGTTGCTCGGCCAGGTCTCACCTAATGTTACCTGGATATTAGAATTGATCTGACCCTGGGCACCGGGTCTGTTCTCAAGGGAGAGAAAGGGAAAATGTTATTCTAGGTGACAAGTCTGAGAAGCAGGAGCTGGAGACTGACTGAGCCTAAGGTAGGCAGCTTGGCAGGCTGTGCCTGTTAGACATTCTCCATTGGTGCCCATAGATGGCACTAGAGCCTCGGCGATCTGGCTACCACTGGGCACTCCAGGCTTGGAGGAACTGGACAATGAGTCAGTCTTTGTGGCTGATCAAGAACTCAAAATCATAGACAGGACCAGTCTGGGTGATGCTGGGGCATCCAGCAGAGGCTGTCACCCAGCAGTGACCTTTCCTGATGGTAAACACAAAAGGTGAGATGGAGAATTCAGAGAGAGTGGGAGATGCAGAAGGAAGAGAGAGAAAGATGAAGAAAGAAGAGAGGAGGAGAAGGAGGTGGAGAGAAGAAGGAGAGGATAGAAATAACGAGGACATGATGAGAGAATGGGGAAACAGGAGGCAAGGGACACAGATGCAGTAGCAAGGCGCTGAGCGTGAGATCAGCCCGGCTATGTTACTGTGGTTTATAATAAATATGTATTTGTCTCCATCCATCTGTCCTGCTTACCATTCCCCAAACCCTTGGGATTTCCTGAAAGTTGAGAAGTGATAAAGTTGTCTGGTTAGGTGAATGAGGTGACTTTTGGAAACACCTAAGGATGGGGGCTCGGAGAAGGCAATGGCAACCTACTCCAGTACTCTTGCCTCAAAAGTCCCATGGGTGGAGGAGTCTGGTAGGCTGCAGTCCATGGGGTCTCGAAGAGTTGGATATGACTGAGTGACTTCACTTTCACTTTTCACTTTCATGCATTGGAGAAGGAAATGGCAACCCACTCCAGTGTTCTTGCCTGGAGAATCCCAGGGACGGGGGAGCCTGGTGGGCTGCCGTCTATGGGGTCACATAGAGTTGGACACGACTGAAGCGACGCAGCAGCAGCAGCAGCAGCAGCAAGGATGGGGGCTAGTTGCTAGGAGAACCAACCACCTGATTAGACGGTTAGAACTTTCAGCCCCACCCCCTGACCTCCAGGGAAGGAAGAGAGAGAGACTGGAGGTTGGAACAATCACCAAATGGCCAATGATTTAATCAATCACATAATACCTGATAAAAACCTATAAGGACAGGGTTCAGAGAGCTTCCAGGTTGATGAACAGGTGGAACTGTTCCTGAGGATATATATATATATCCTCAGGATATATCCTGAGATATAGCCTGTTATGACAGACCAATGATCCACTGAGGAAAATGATTCTCTGAATTCTGTGAGCTATGCTGGCAAATCAGTCACCGGAACCTCCAGTTTGGAGCCCATTGGTCAGAAGCACGGGTAGCAATCTGGGCTTGTGACTGGGGTCTGAAGTGGAGGGTGGTCCTGTGAGACTGAGCCCTTTACCTGACTCTCTTTTTTCCCACACCAAGCAATCTGCAGGATCTTAGTTCCCTGACCAGGGATCGAACCTTGGAGCCCGGCAGTGGAAGCCTGACATCCTAACCACTGGCCCACCAGGGAAGGCACCTGTACTCACAGTGTTGGAGAATCATTTGTTGGTGTGGGGGAGCACCCCCCAACCCACACACGATGGAACTGGGTCTAGCAACCCTTCCACCACCCAAAACGGTGATTCTGGGAAGATGCTTTGGTGAAAGTGATGAGTGAGCCTGAGGGGTGGGGGATGGGGCCTGGGCAGAGGCAAAGCCAGCCTCCTGGGAAGAAAGATGCGTCTCCAGGATTCCCCACAGGACTCCACAAAAGCATGTCATTCCTTCAGGATCTTTTATTAACGTATAGAAAATGTGTTTTAAAAAAGGAACTATACAGAGGCTAAAAGCAACCAGGACTAAAAATACTAGTTAACAATGGTTAACAAGCGGAGATTCCAGTCTTTGAGCTACAGTGCCATGGAAGGATGGGGGAAGTTGGTTTGTCCTCTCCCTTCCTCTGTCTGTATTTATTTTTATTTTAGCTCACTTAACACCTGAGGAGTATGTACTCCATGTGTTCTTGTTTTTTTCCTTTCTTCCATCTAGTCTTTCTAGTCTTTAAGTAAATGCTTTTCCAGGCACAGTGTAGCTACAAAGTGAGTAAATCGATCTTTGTTATTTTTTACCTGAAAAGGCTGTTAAAGGTTAAAACAACAAACTCAAATTTGGAGGGATTGGAGGATTTGGTGTTTGTGATTTCTCAGAACAACAGTCTAGAGACCACTGGGGTGGGTTCCAGCTGCCGAGCCCCAGGTAACAGCTCCTTCAAGATCACGGTGACTTGCTTAGGGTAGCTGGGAATTCCTAGGGCCTGGAGTGTCTTTGAGGTTGGAATGATAGGAAAGGGAAGTCTGTGTGTTAACGGTAGCTCGTATGGATTCTAAACCTTGCTCTGTGTGGCCGTGGTGTGAGTTCAGCAACAGAGAGGGCACGGGTGGGGACAGAGGGTTGGCAGGGCAGCACTTCCCTGGCTGACATTTTTTGTAAGCCATGATGTCTGCTGCGTCTAACACAGAGATGTCACTGCTGCCCAAGCAGCCCC
>NW_011494861.1:16708680-16713104 GCF_000754665.1 Bison bison bison
GCACAGGTGTCACTGCTGCCCAAGCAGCCCCAACATGGGAGAGGACCAGGATGCAGAGATCTCTCCCAGGACATCTATTCCTTACATATGAATGTTGTTCAAATAAGAGAAAGGGGCTCATGTCTGGAGTTCGGGCCAGGCAGTGAAAAATACAAGTTGCCAAGTACTGATTTCCCTGTAAATCCCCCAAAGTAGCCAAGAGAGCTGAGATTATAGCCACAGTCCTCTGAGCCCCTCTGCCCACTGGGAGGGGAAAGCAGGTAGGGAGACGGGTAAAGAAATCAGGGAATAAACAAAAGTAATTTGTCTCCTGCCTTTTTCTAGCCTCATTCCTCAAAAATTTTCACTGATTTGTCCCTGCAAGGAACCATGAAGGTCCTAGTAACCCTGAGAGTTTGGAAGGAGGGAGCCCAAATCAGTGTTTAACTTACAGGCTTTAGTCTAAACATTTTCAGCATTTCTGCATTTGATACCAACTGCATTGGTTTGAATACATGAATAATACAGTCCTTCCTCTCCCAAATTCAAGAGTAAAGCTGACACTCTAGGAGCACGTGCCATGCTTATTCTGGGGTATCCCCCTTCTCAATCCTGGCTTTGTCTCCTGCCTCAATTTGAGAAAAATGACCCTGGAATTGCCCGCTCTTCTAACGTTGGCTGAGACAGAGGCTTCATATTCTCCAAGGAGTGGGGTGGGCGAACCAGTGTTTGTGTTCTGGTTCTTATCTTCTCCTCCCAACCCACTGTGACCCTCTCCTTCATTTCCCAAATTTAAAAAAAAAGGAAAAAAGGAAAAAGTTGCCGGGATGTTTCTTAACTTCTGATGGTGAGGTTGAAGGTCCCCTGGAGTAGTGGCAAAAAAAAAAAAATGCAAGAATTCCCTTTTCTTAAAAGACAGAGAGGAGAGAGGAAGTTGCCCCTTTGTGAGGACATTAGCAAATCCAAGATGGTGGCCACATGGCTAAATAAATATAAAGGGCAGCAGCCTCATGAAGCCGCAAAAGCATGGACTTTAGAATTAGAGAGCTTCCGGTTATGGTTCTCCTTGGCAGCTGTGTGACTTTGTGCGTGTTACTTAATCTTCCTGTTCTTCTATTCACTCATCTGTAAGATGATTAAACTTGAGTCAAGATGTGGTGAAAATTTAACAAAGTAATAGATGTCAAGCTTCTAACACAGTATCTGGAAAATAAAATGTTTATAACCAATACCGTTTCTCTTAGTCTTCATTTGGGGAGAGAAAAGTTTAAGAGCCTGTGCCAGATCTAATCTCACCTCTGTTACTAATTAGCTGTGTGAACTTGGGCAAGTTGCCTAACCTCTCTGGGCCTCAGTTTCCTGGAAAATGAAATGAGAGGGATGGCTTAGATGAGCTTCAGAGACCCTTCCAGCTCTGAAGGTTCCCAACACTTGCTGTTTGGAAGCTGTGTTGAGCACATTACTGAACAACACAGGGTCTTCCTGGGGGCTGCCAAACCAGTGATGGGAAGAAAACAATGTGATCATCCATGCATTCGCCTCCTGGCCATGCATCTGGATCCAAACCCTCTCTCAAGGCTTCGGTGTTCCAGGCCTCCTGGGGTGTCTGCACCGCCTCCCATGAACCCTGGTGCCAACGAGCCAATGCGAGTACCTGGGAGAGTGGGACCTGTGAGACCAGAAGGGTTAAATGAATTGGAAATTTAGCACCAGCCCAGCCTCACTGCCGACAATGAGGAGCTGTTTTAGGAAATAAACAGCAGACAGGGGTTTTTCTGAGGAACAGGAGCTGTGATCTTTGGATGCTCTGCCGTAGCCTTATTAAGCTTGGGGAAGGAGCAAGAATTTCCGGTGGGGAGGAAGTGCAACTCTGTCCAAAGACGGCGAGGTTTGCCAAGGACATTTGGACAATGAAGTGCTGCAGGTGCAATGAAGTCATGCTTCAGGCAAGGGGTGACCTTGAAAAATTAATCAGAAATGCTGGGGATGGCAAATCGGGATTGTGGCTGCTGTGAAGAAAAAGCAAGGTCCAGGCAGACAGGTGGAGCAAGCAAAGAAAGCCGCTTTGCTTCTCATTTCTGTGGTGTGAAGACCTCTGGTGCCTCGCTCCTCCTCTTGTGAAGCGGGTGAACTGATGGGAGCTCTGGTGGGGGCCAGGACTCAAAGGACTAATGCTGGTCCCTTTTCCAGGCCTCCTCACTCGGGTCTCTGTTTTGTTTGTTTGTTTATTTGCTATTCTTACTGTGGGGCCATCTGTAAAAAGCTTGCTTTTAGTCTCCAATGACCCATCAGCTTCTTTTTTATGTTATTTTGTGTTTTGCATTTAATTTTTCCTTCCCAGTTGTTTCTCAAAGCTTGATGCGTCCAGAGTAGACCAGTAAATCCAGCCTGCATACAGTTAGGACGAACTCGAGCCATTCTTTCATATTGGGCCTATACCAGCACACCCATTTTCCTGGAGTTTTTTCCTTATTTGTTTTTAAGAGTTTTCCTTTAGCCTGTGGGTGCTCATTTGGCCTGGTAGTGACAGAATGCCCCAGAATTGCTGAGGAAAACTTTGTCCCATCTGTGTGGGGTTGGTGGTAGGAGCAACAAAGGTTTAGGGACGCATTTAGTCACAGATCTTCAGGGTCTTGGCCAAGGGACCCTGAGGTAGAACCAGAGGAAGGCTAGAGGCAGTGCGGCAGTGAGGCAGCTGAACCCCATAACTCGTCCTTAGAGCAAAGAACGTCTCTGTCACTGTTACTGGGAGGAAAACATGCCACCCAGGGAGGCTGAATCAGCAGCTCTCGGTATCTGGAGATTTGTGCAAGAAGCAAGACTCCTAAACTTCCCAGATTCTCTACAGGCCTCTGGGGTCCCAAGGCTCTTCTTACAGCTGTGGCAAGTTTGAGACAAGTGAAAGCAGATTACCCCACCCTCTTGGGATTATTGAAACTGAAGTGTGAATCTTTCTGAGGTTCCTTATCAATGTTTTAAGAATGGACAGTGAGATGCAAATATAGTTCTCCCTTTTGTTGCTGTTCAGTCACTCAGCCATGTCCGACTCTTTGCAACCCCATGGACTACAGCAAGCCAGGTTTCCCCTTCCTTCACTATCTCCCAGAGTTTGCTCAGACTCATGTCCATTGAGTCAATGATGCCATCCAACCAGCTCATCCTCTGTCGCCCCCATCTCCTCCTGCCCTCAATCTTTCCCAGCATCAGGGTCTTTTCCAATGAATTGGCTCTTCCCAGAAGCCCACTAGGCTCCTCTGTCCATGGAATTTCCCAGGCAAGAATACTGGAGTGGGTTGCCATTTCCTCCTCCAGTGGATCTTCCCAACCCAGGGATCAAACCCACGTCTCCTGCACTGGCAGGCAGATTCCTTACCACTGAGCCACCTGGGATGCCCTCGTGTCCCCCTTGGAGGGAAAGAAATGGAAGTAAGGGATTAGATTGAATAGGAGTCTGGTGATAAGAAAGCAAATCATAGAAAAGCACATATCCTGAGTAAGTGGTTCCACCTTCCCTGAAGTTCTGAGTGGATGGTAAAAAAAGAAAAAGAAAAATGTTTGCATGCCCCAGGAGTATTTGCAAATCCAAGCCACTAGCTAGTCTATTTCAACCCCCTCAGCTTGTTGTACCCACTGTTCTCACAGATCCCATTTATCCTCCAGAAGAGAGAACAAAGAGGAAGTCATAAACCCGCTCTCAAATGGTGCTTTTAAAAGGGCTCTTTGAGAAGATTCCATAATGACCTGTTGTCCCTTAATCTATGGCTCGGTTCTGGGACTGGATTTTGAAAGTATAAATGTGATTAAAGATTG
This sequence comes from Bison bison bison, assembly GCF_000754665.1. NCBI lineage: Eukaryota > Metazoa > Chordata > Mammalia > Artiodactyla > Bovidae > Bison > Bison bison. Next base: position 16,712,470 of record NW_011494861.1, read on the forward strand.
CTTGGTTTGGCACTGAACTCATTGGCAACCTTGGTTCTTCACATTTGTCTTTGAAATAACAGCTTCACTGTGCAGAGAGCTGCTGGCTTCCCAGGTGGGAGGGCATAGGTGCCGGGTGTCTTACATACTCCATGAGTAGTGGAGTGGGGACCTGGTAGATGAAGGGTAGGGTGGATTAAACTATTACTGGGATTTTGCTTTGCATTTTCTCGCTACCATTTTTGTTGTTTCTTTTACAGATCAGTCAGCTAGTTTTCCTGGGTCCTGGTCTGGTATGAGTTCTGAAAACCTGGAGGCACTGTGTCCTCAACCCCATCATCAGAAAGTGACTGGGAGGTGTCAACGCCACCTTGTGGTCATGCTTAGCAAGTTTCCCGCCTCCAGTTGAAAGTGAAAGTTGCTCACTGGTTTCTGACTTTTTGCGACCCCATGTACTCTTGCCTGGAAAATCCCATGGACGGAGGAGCCCGGTGGGCTGAAGTCCATGGGGTAGCTAAGAGTCAGACACGACTGAGAGACTTCACTTTCACGCATTGGAGAAGGAAATGGCAACCCACTCCAGTGTTCTTGCCTGGAGAACCCCAGGGATGGGGGAGCCTGGTGGGCTGCCGTCTATGGGGTTGTAGAGTCGGACA
>NW_011494861.1:16713204-16736541 GCF_000754665.1 Bison bison bison
TAGAGTTGGACAAGACTGAAGTGAAGTACAGCAGCAGCAGTACTTACTATACAGTCCATGGAGTTCTCCAGGCCAGAATATTGGAGTGGGGAGCCTTTTCCTTCTCCAGGGGATCTTCCCAACCCAGGGATCAAACCCAGGTCTCCTGCATTGCAGGTGGATTCTTTACCAGCAGAGCCACAAGGAAGTCTCAAGGCCGGCAGGAGTTTTCCACAAATTTGTCATCTCTTCGCTACCTCTGCCCCTTCACCTTCCAGAAATAAACCTGGAGAAAGTGTTTACTGCGTTCGAAGTTATCTGATGGGGAGATGCAAGAAGAAGAAACTGTTCGGGTCTCGGGTCTAGGCGGTGAGCCTATTGAGGTCATCGGTAGGGTGTTTTCTTTTCTTTTTCTATAAGCACATATCCTGATGTGTCTGCCGTTAAACTGCTTCTGAGCAGAGTCCACCTCTATTTCTTCTGAGTCCCTTGAATGAAACTGTGGTGTGTGAGGGTGAGCTCTTTGCGACTATTGTTTCCTGGATCCATCTTTGGAAAGAGCACAGGTGCTTGGAGGAACAGGATAAGCAGGAATCCATGAGTCATGTTATGATGCTTTGAGTCCAGTTGACCACGGGCCTTGGGGAGATATTGAGGTACAGTGTCTCTTAAAAATGGTGACTTGTGAGAAAATCACTCTACCTAATAAAAGGAATCTATAAATCCTTTTTTTAGGAAGTTAGGTGAGCTAGTGTTTGAAGTTCCTTTCTTTGCTTTGAAATTCTTTAACAGGAATCTAGGTAATGCTGCTGATATTATTTATAAAAATGTTCCACAGGGTAAAATGGTTCCAGTAGAAGACAGATTTTGATTCCCACTGATGTTTCTTCGCTTTCACCTGAATTGACAACATGAGGGCCCATCATCTTTTCCCGTCTCAGTTCCCTTGATGAGGTGGGCTGTATTCGTACCACCCAGGACCCTGGTTCTGCTTTTATGGATAAAATGAATCCAGCCACTTCCTTGGCACAGTCTTCTCTGCAATGTTTTCGTGTGTGTGTGTGTGTGTCTATGTACGTGTGTATATGTTTACTGATGACTCCAGAATCAGCTTTTCTTTTTCTCTGTCTTTCATAAAGCAGGGCTTCTAGTGAATTTTCATTACTTAGTTCTGCTCGCTCACCAATGCCAGTTTCCATGTTCAGATCAGAGACTAGCCTTACTGACCGTCAGAACCGAAAGGGAAGTTAGAAGCCATTCTAGTCTCATCCAACCAGATGAGGAAACTGAAACCCCAAGAGGTGAAACAACCTTCCCGAAGTCATAGCGCCAAAACACAGCAGAGCTGGGCCCACCCCTGAGACCCCAGGTTCCTCATCCAACAAGCTTCCTGCTGTTCACTGGGCTCCCACTCTCTAGCTAAATCTTAATTAACGGGTTTCTTGAAAGACTTGTTTCTGTTTCTTCTTCCTTCCCCCTAGTTTTTTGAAGCCCATGGGGAACTGAGAAATGGGAATGTCACCTCCATTTCCGCCACTGGTCTGACAGTCACACGCACACCATGGCAGCGGGCAGTGAGCAAGACCTTGAAGATCTACTGAAGGGAGAGGGCAAGGGGCAGCTGACTCCATACTCGTTACATCAGAAACGTGGTTGCCAGCCTGACGGACTGTCCTTCCCTGCTTAATAGAGCTCAGTTACATTGGGCATGTTTCCTTTAGAAAACTGCCAGCTCTCAGGCTCGTCCAGTGATTGGCTAGGAAAGGCCCAGGATGCCTCAGTTTGACTAAAGGTGGATATTACAAAGAAAAAAACCCAAACCTGAGGCCTTAAGGAAAGAGAGAGAGGAGGAAACAAGTGGCTGGGGAGATGGGCATGAATTTTGGCAGACCCCACAGGAATGTTTGTAGCTGACATTTGGCTGGAGAAGTTGAAGGGTCATGGCTTTAGAGCCTCCAGCTCTCTTGGGTGTAAAAATCAAATCATGCTAGCGAAGAGAGCACATCTCATAAGACGGGAGGTAGGCCTATACTTCTCCCCTATTCACCTTTGGATTTTTAGATGTAATTTCCTCTGGCACTTTTCATTTTTCCTCTCAAAGGCAGAATAATAAAAGAAGATGGAGAAAGGCTTCTCGTGAGCTCGCCTCATTAAGGGGGTCATTCCTGTTTCTCACTGGACCAAAAGAAAGAGGAGAAAACTGAAACCCAAACCCTGAAATTCCACCTCTTCCCAGAGATTATCAGTCAGGGGAATGGCTGGCTGGTCATATAACTTCTCCTGACTCTTATTAAGCCACTTGCCTTAAGGAGACCCTGGCTGAAATGAGAGCCTCAGAACTGAGGCTTTAGTTTGCAATTCAGGGAAAAAGAATCATGACAAATAGGAGCAGAAATAGAGAAAATGCAGCTGGGTGGGATCTATGCTCCCCAGGGCACCTGTGATCTCAATGGCAGGTTCCGAGGGGAGCCCAGATCTGCTGCTTCTGTCTTTCCCCTCAGTGTCTGACCCCAAAGTGCTGTGAACCATAGCTCTCTCCCCATCCCAGCTTCAAAGAAAGTTGACCTGAGGGAGGGGGCAGGGATTTATGACCCTCAGGCACACGGCTGCTGTGCAGCCCAGGCCAGGTGCAAGCAACACCTTGGGAACTAGAATCCAAAACAGTGGCTGGGCTTGTGAGTCCACAGGGGATCTTAAGGTAGGATGGAAGCGGGCAAAGGATGGGTTGGCTGGAAAATAGGAGGCGACAGAGGACACTTGGCTGGTAAGACTAAGAATGTTTGATGAGAATCTTTGGCCCATTACAAAGGACTTGGGTTGCTGGGACAGGATGAGGTTAATCTGTTTCCTTTTAAGGGGACTTGTTGGCAAAGCTCTCTTGCTGGAGCTTCTCTCTCTCTTCTCGGGGCTGGTGTGAGAACCCGGCCACCGAAGGCAGTGACCAGAGCTTGGTTCCTGGAAGTTAAGGGTATCTCAGAAGGAGGGCAGGAAAGAAGGCACATGCCTGTCACCGATCTGACTCCACGATCTGGTTTTGAGTTGGTCTTTTAAGAAAATGTCTCACTGTTCCTCCTTGGTGGAAAAAAAGGGGATGGTTAAGGATGGCTGGGTAGGAGGGAGCATGGAGACTGAAGGGCAGGCACGGGGGCAGCAGAAACCATGAGCTGCTGATTCTCAACTGATTCCTGCTACATCCCGCTTCCTTCAAACACTCTTAACATGTTGCAAAGCACATTACTATGTCCCCCACCCCTTGTTTCATATTATAAAGTACAAACAAATGACAGAAAAGGTCAGTTGGCTCGCAGCCGCCCACTGCTTAGAACTGCAAGGACCGCCGTTTTCTCCCCGCCACGAGACGGTGGCTGTATGGGCGCATCTTCATCTCCACGAAGGGGATGGAGAACTCGTGGCCTTTCCAGTGGTACCAGTTGATCCCCTGGGAAGGAGAAAGATGAGCATGTCAGATCACCTTTCCCCACTCAAGCGAACTCCCAGCCTGAAAAGAAAGAGGGTGCTGAGAGCGGGGAATCCAAGATGAACATTTAGCCCTTTTCCATTAACTTGAAGCTTTGTGGCTGAGTTCCCTCCCCCCAAAAAAGGGGCCAAAAAAACAGAGATTTTTTTTTTTTTTCCTAGCTTTTCTCTTTAGGCATGCTTGTGGTCTGGGCCTATAATAGGAATGTATAGCAGGTCTTTCCTTATCACTGGCTTTCTGGTTTGGGCTTTCAGGATTTGCATGCACCAGTAAATTTGAATTTCAGATTCCCAACAGTATAGAAGCATTTTGAAGAGCATAACTGTGTTTGACTGCTCACTCCTGATGGGAGTGTTAAGTGGTTTCCATCTATCACGTGACCAACCATCTTGGTCTGCCCAGGACTAAGGGGTGCCCCTGGCTGCTGGCCTTTCCTGTGCTAAAACCAGAGAGGTCCCAGTTGGTCACCCAATCGCCCGGCCCAGCTGATGGATGTGTAGTCTCCAATGGGGAGACATGGTCTCTTTTACACTGCTATTTCTGCTCTCTCCCTTCCTAGGATACTTCTTTGGATGAAGCCAAGCCGAACCTTCTTTGGATGAAGCTGTCCCTGAACTTGATAAGCTCTTCATGGGATATCCTAGAGGAGGAAATGAAATGGGACTTGACTGGTCATCAAGGTTTCTCTGGGTGAGTTCTAGCTCCCGGATCCGGGTGTGTTCCCCTTTTCTTCCTCTGGCTTTGACTCTGTCCTGTTCTTATCTCAGTGTCTGCATTATTTTCCTCTTTATAAGAATCCGTTCTCAACACTCTGAGTGTATCTTTTTAAAAAGGAAATGCAAGGCCCACCTGTGCGCTTAGAACATGAAGCTAAGGCACGTGGGCTGCACGGCTCTGGCTCATCTATGCAGCGGCAGAGTTTCACCCACCTGACTGTGCCTGGACTCGCCGTATTTCCCGTTGAGGTTGGTCCGGTGGCAGTTCTTATACCACCAAGCCCCCTTGTACGACATGGCACAGTTGGTAACTGCTATGTCATTGTCTCTGTCCTCCGTGGAGAATGGGCGGCCTTGATGGTAGCTGAGAGAGTCCCCTGGGAAAAAAACACATGCTTGAAGCTGTCCGATTTGTCATTCTTTCGTCTCAATGTTCTGGACATTTGACCCAGGCCCAACAAACCTGGCTTCTGCTTCAGAGACCTTCCACTTACCTCTCTGTGTCTATTCAGCTTCGGCCTGGCTACACTGAGCTCTTTCTCCACGTACTCCTGGGGTCCCCTACATCTGTGCTGCTCTCTCCAACTCAGTTCCTCATTCCCTTGACCTTCTGCTCAGAATGTGTTCACTCAGCTCCCCCTCTCCACCCTTGCCTGTTTCCTCCAGGCCAGCACTGGGACACAGGCATGGATGGCTCCTTGTGTCTCAGAGGAGACAGTGATGAGTCATGTTGCCCTGGGTAATCCGGGTCACCACTGTGCAGCCTGGCTTTCCCCATGGCTCATCAGGCCTTGGTCACGTCAATATCTGCTCGTTCAGAACTTGGGTCCACATGTGAAGAAGGACATTACCTAACTAGAGTTTCTGTCTGTAGGAAGCAAGATGATAAGAAAATCCTAATCATATTAGAGGAGAAGTGATTGGGAAAACCAGGGCTGTATCTTGGGGAAAAGCAGACTTGTAAGGGGAGACAAGGTTCTAGATCACTGACTCCAAATATTTAATGGGTTATTTAGTAAACAAACAGAACTCCACCAAACAAACACTCTTTGGAGAAGAATGAAGATCAGTAGGTAGAGACTGTGAAGTTAGAGCTGTTGATAAATGGGATAGACTACTTGGAAATATGGGGATATCTCTATTTTTAGAAGCTGGGGGTTTTCTTGTTGGCATGTTGTGCAGGCCACACATATGAACTGAGTATTTAAGTAAGGTATTAAACCGTAATTAATTTATAACTATTGGCCAAACCTCTGGCCTCTGGCAGAACTTGTGGTTAGAGATGTTGTGAAGGGGCTCATGCTATTGAATGAATGTTGTTTAAGATGTTTCCGAGGCCACTTTAAGCCGGGGAAACTCATGGCTCTGATCCTGTGGCTTCCTGAGTCCACACTCACAGTGGCCACTCAATGCCTCCAAGTGCTTCTGGTCACAATTTAATTCTTAGGAGGATGGTCTTTCTTTTATAGGGAAGCCTGGTCCATTCAGGCCAGCTTGGTCCCTAAGTCCATATGTTATTATTTCTATGCCATCGTTTTTATCTCCCTCTCTAAACAAACCAGGCTTTATCTCCGCCCAGAGCTAATCCCACCGACCTACAATTCATTCTTTCTCATCTCTTCCAGGTCCTGGAGAAGGCAGAAAAGAGTTCTTACTTTTTTTCCTTTTTTCATATAGATACAGATAGAGATAGATATATATTGATATTTTAGCATTTTCATCTCTTCTCACCCTAACTCATACTCAATCCCTGTGTCTTAAAAAATCCTGGCTTAATCCTACTTTCTAGAGACTCTTTCTTTACCATCAGTCCCCTATTTTGTCTCTACCCACGTTTCTATATTCTCATCTTCTGCTTATCTCTCTAACCTAGAAGCTGCCCTCCCTGGGAACCATTCCCTCCTGCTTCCACTTTGGATGTTGCCTGCTGCTGTCTCACATATGATCCTGATGTTGGTCTTTGTCTCCTCCCTAGATCCCGTTCCTAGTTCATAAATCCACCTCATACGTTCAGTCCATCTATTATCTAAGTCTTGGTTTTTCTCTCTCAAACTGCTGTTTGGATTTATGCTTTTCTCTTAACTCCTAAGATCAGCCAAGGCCCTTGTGACCTCCTACCAAGATTAATGCAGCGGCTCCAGCTGGTCTCTGGTCTTCACTCAGGTTTGCTTTATCCTATTTAAGGCTGACAATTGGATCTTCCTAAAACTCCACGTCCACTATGTCACTCAGGACCCACCATGGCTCCCCACTGCCCACCGTATTAAGACAGAACTCCTCTGTCCCCTTGGCCTTAAGGCCCTTCAGGGTCTGACTCCACCCTACTCCACCTGCTTCCTTTCTATTCTTTCTGAACTCACACCTTGTCCTGGGCAGCCAGGTCCTCTGCACTTGCCCTCCCTCCACACTAACTGCTCCTTCTGTGATTCTCCCCCAGGATTTTCTTTCCCTGGAATGTTTCTTTCCCCCTGGGATCCCAGCCAAATGCTGCTGCTTTCATGAAGCCTTCTTCAACCTCTAAGACCCCCCTTCTCCAAACGCACGTTAAACTGGAAGTGAGTACCCTTCATTTTGTGGTGAGTTGCTTCCAAACTGTTTCTTTTTCAGATAAAAGTTTAGTTCTTGCAGAGGTCATGCCTTATGCTCCTTATGAGTCCTCACAATTCACACGATGAACTTTTAGAGGTTGCTCAACAACCTTTTCGCCATAATTTGACTTGTAATGTTCAGCTCCAATTCAATTAAGAGTCCTGGTTAGAGACTTGGATTTTTGCAGGCTCGAGAACAATGGAGATGGGAGAAGGGACCGAACTTGGCATTGAAGGCCACAGAGGCCACTGTTCTAGTGGGGCCAATAAAGATGAGCAACATGCAAGATAAAGGCCAGGGGACTTGGGCAATAGTAAATGCCAGAGACAGGACGGCTCCTCCTCCTTGGAGACCTTCCAGTCTGGAAAGAACCACCATTGTGTGAAGTTGTCCAGAGAAGGGGCCTACATAAGCCTAGCTTCTCATCGTTTGAAGAAGATGAACTGAATATTTGACCTACGAGGTCAGACTGCAATTCATTTTTGATGATTGGCAAAACTGTTGGTGGGACTTGCCTCTGAATCATGAGAGTAGAGCTCAGTCCAACAGCTACGACCTTCACGGGGTCCAGCAGTGAGACAGAGCTACACAGAGACTGCGGAGGTTGGGCCCAAGTTCAACAGGCAAGAGCACAGCCTGGGGCCACTGAGGAGGAGGGAGAGGGCTCGGCCAGGTGAGGAAGTGGGAGGGCTTGCTTGTCTTTCTGTGGGAGAAATAAGGACGGATTTCTGCAGGCACGATTCTAATCTTAGGGAGTGGTTGGTATCAGGTTATTTCTGAAATGGTTTGGTCTGACATTTTGTGTAATACACTCCATTTCAAACGACTATTTTACATCCAAAGTGTGGGTAAATTGGATCTTTTATTGGGGCACTTCGGGCAGGTCTGATTGCCATGGGGCATGATCTCTCATGTGAACAACAAGGGAAAGCATGTCTTCTCTTTGGAGAAAAGACACCTGGCTGAGCAGAGAAACGGCTGAGCAGATGCAGTCATTGGACAGGCAACACTTTGATGGTCTTAACTCCAAGAGCCTTGAACATGCTGCTAAATTTATACCCTCGCATTTAGCCATATAATTGGAGTTAATGAAAGGACCAATAACTCCATATACCAAATAGTGGAATATTTGGCAAAACAGGTTTTAGGATATGTACTGGAAAGGAACCTAGGAAATAGATTGGCAGAGCCTAAGAATCAGACTGGGATACGATGTCCTGATAAAACTCTTAATGCAACAGAGCTTATAGAGACGCTGGTTGTACTTAGTGGAAGTGTCATAAAATCTACAGAAAACGTGACCCTGTATGGGTTCTTGTGGAGGACTGAAAAGACATGTGGCCTGTGGGGGGACATGTAGAGCTGTTGTTTGTTCCCTGATGGAGGTGTGATGAAGACTGCTGTTAGAGGAGGGCCAGCTCAGAATGGGGGCATCTGTCTTATTTTCATTAGTTCAAAGATGATTTTCCTAGCTGTCATTGCAGGGGAGATTTCTATCCAGACAATAGATGATTATGCTTTCACTGGATGAGAGCCCATATTGACTAATCTAGACAAGAAAAATAATCCTTCACCCTCGCATGGTACTTTTTTTTAACTTCAAAAAGCACTTTCACTCTATTTATCACATTATTTTTTCTGTCTCCTCTGCAAACTAGGGCAGGTATCATTATTAAGATTTTCCAGATGAGGAAACTGAAGTCCTTGAGAAAGTGATTGCAGGTCACCTGAGTGGTGAGGAGCTTGCGTGCGTGCCAAGTCCCTTCAGCCGTGTCTGACTCTTAGAAACCTTATGGACTGTAACCTGCCAGGTTCCTCTGTCCATGGGATTCTCCAGGCATGAATACTGGAGTGCGTTGTCATGCCCTCCTCCAGGGGATTGTTTCAACCCAGGTGGGGGGCAGCCTGGACCAGAGCCAGCGCTTCCAGCCCTCCACCCTCCTCCTTGGCCAGCAGGGACTTCACCAGCTCTGTGGGTGCTGCTGTCACTGCCCAGTGCAGCTCGGCCTGGAGTGTGGGCCCTACTCCACGTCCACCACCACTGGGGGCTTCTTGGGGGCCAGGGTACCTGCGGTGCCATTGTAACCTCCTAGGCGGAGTTTGTAAAGGCTTCTGTTGTCCTCAACAGAGAACCTGTCGTAGGAGGCAAAGGCGGTCTCCTGCCCATCACGCATGTCCACGCGCAGCTCGTAGCGGCCCTGGGACGTGATCCTGTGTATGTTGTCCAGCCCTGTGAAGAAGAGCCAAGAAAGCAGTGAGCCTGGCTGCAGTGGCTTCAGACATGGGTGGCAGAATGCGACTATGGCCTCAAAACAGATGTTCTGGGAAAGAGGAGGAATACTGGGTTGCTTTAGCTTTTAGACCTTCCCAGCTGGTTATCTAATAGACCCTTGTTGTTGTTGAGTTGCTAGGTCATGTCTGACTCTGTGACCCCATGGACTGTAGCCCACCAGGTTCCTCTGTCCATGGGATTTCCCAGGCAAGAATACTGGAATGGGTTGCCATTTCCTACTCCAGGGGATCTTCCTGACCCCAAGATTGAACTTGCATCTCTCCTGCACTGGCAGGCGGATTCCTTACCACTGAGCCACCAAGGAAGCCCAATCAGACCTTACCAGACCCCAGATTTCCTCCTACAAAAAAGCCATCCAGTTCTGCTGGTGAGTTCCCACTGCAGGTCAGCTCAGGGGTCCTGCCATCAAGTACTGACCCAGTAACTGACAAGCTCTGAGCCATAGGATTCCTGGCCTAGGCCTGCCCCCTGCCTCCCCTCCACCTCCCACTCCAAACCACAGTGTGGGTTGAAAATGATGAGCACCATCATGGTGTGACTCCTTTGGTGTGAGTGATAGGAAGCAGGAGGTAGGAGCATTGATCAGGGGAACTCAGAATGGACCCTCAGGGTCCAGAGGATCTGGACATCCTACCCAATAGCCTGGGAGGGGGTTCCATCCACCTTTAATTACACTGCCTTTCCTGTTCTCTGCCTCAGCCCTCCTGAGGCTCCCATAACTGGGTCAGAGAATATTGTCCCCTGTCTCCTGACGCCAGCTCCTGTCTCTCGGATCTACCTGTTATATCTTTGCACTGCCACCTCTGCACTCATCTATCTGGTCAGTCATGTACCCTCACCCCCCGGCCCACCCTCTTGGCCCTCCCACCACTGTCTCCTTGGCCTCTAAGCTTCCTAGCCTTTGATCTAATAGGTGCAAACCCCAGAAGTCCAGAGTTAGGCAGAGCCCAGATCCTTCTTGGTGGTATTTTCTCATATTTTCTTGTCTCTTTGCTCTGGCTGGCTGTGCTCTGGATCTTTCTGATTCTGACCTCCCTGCCCAGACTTTGAACCGCCCCCACCCCCACATTGCTGGTGATCTTGGAGTCCTCCTGATTTCTACCTGCTTGCTGAACTGGGGTCCTCTTGCTTTGCTGTGACATTTGATATTTTTCAGAGTACACCATGATTTAGAATTGAAAATATTGCAGATAGAAGGGAATTTAGAGATTACTTAGGCTAGTTTCTTTGTTTTGTTGAAAACGTGGCTGAAGTCCAGAGAGGTGATATGGCTGATGGAGGGTCACCTGGATCTTTCTGTTTCCCTGTCCTGTTTGACAGTTAAAGCCTTATGTTAATTATATATTACATGTTATATAACTGTTTGCTGTTTGCTGGGTTACTGGTACCCTACACTTGGCTTGTGATGTGGTGGATCCTGGTGGTGCCCTACCCAGATGCCCTTTAACTGGTCAGTGGACATAACCTCAGCTGCTAACAACACACAGGTTTATTACTCAAACAGGAGTTGCTTCACTCTGGAAATTACCCTCTCCCTCCCCCATGCCTTGGGGCAGAGCCCCATCAATGCCTGATGTAGGGGGTGGGTAGTCCCAAATCCCAGCCCCCTTGCCCCACTGGGGACCAACTCTGAGGAGCAGTTCATGCTCCAGAGCTTCCCTGGGGATCAGACCAATGCTAATCTCCCACCAAGATCACACTGTTAAACTCCTCCCTGCTCTATCCTGTTTCCCCCACCCACTTCTGAGAGCACTCGCCTGATAAATGGCTTGAACAAGAATCCCAGTGTCAGACTTTGCTTCTAGGGAACCCAGCTGACAACATAAACCATGGTCAGAGTATTACCCCTCACCTGAGTACTGCTACCAGGCTGTGCTTCTACTTAAGAGCCCTCCCTGGCTCCCTATTACGTATGGCATTAAGTCAAAGCTTCCCTTCCTCACTTGAGGGACTGTAACATTTGTTCAACCCACCTCACCTCATTTCCTTCTTTCCCTGAGCTGCATCTTTGCTCTAGTTGGATGGTTTTTCATTTTCCCGTGTGCTCATGTCAACAGGATCCCTGCCTTCCCTCTTTTCTTATCCCCCTCCCTCCTTCATCCTTTTTACTCATCTCTCAATGCCTTCTGCAGGAAGCTGACTCTTCCTTCTCTGAATATCTGTGGCCTAGCTCATAGATGAGTACAGTGTTTCTGAGTGTGAGAGGGCATCTCTGATGATACGAGAAGTAATTGGGGAATGTGCTTAGTCATGTCTGACTCTTTGTGACCCCATGGACTATAGCCCGCCAGATTCCTCTGTCCATGGGATATTCCTGGCAAGAATACTGGGGTGGGTTGCCATTTCCTCCTCCAGGGGATTTGCCTGATCTAGGGATTGAATCCGTGTCTCCTGAACCTCCTGCATTGGCAGGTGGATTCTTTACCACTGAACCACCCAGGAAGCCATTTTTGGAGTAAGGACTAAATAACTTTAAATGTGTAGGGAGAAAGGTATTTCCAAATTCTCCGTAGATGGAGGGGAAGTCTTAATCCTGATTCTAACTGTTCCTCTCAGTCTGGATCTAGTAGTCTGTGCGTATTCATTGGAAGGACTGATATTGAAGCTGAAGCTCCAATACTTTGGCCACCTGATGTGAAGAGCTGACTCATTGGAAAAGACCCTGATGCTGGGAAAGATGGAAGGCAGGAGGAGAAGGGGATGACAGAGGATGAGATGGTTGGATGTCAACTCGATGGACATGAACTTGAGCAGACTCCAGGAGATAGTGAAGGACAGGGGAGCCTGGCGTGCTGCAGTTTATGAAGTTTCGAAGAGTCAAACAAGACTTAGCGGCTGAACAGCAGCAACAACAAAAACTTTGTGGTTTAACACTCAACACTCTAATCTCCATTTTTAACACCACCAGCACCAGCAACAACTGACATTTAATATTTTTGCTGTTTTCATTGCATTTATTTTTAAGATTCCCTTTTATTTATGGCACATGATGACCCGCTTTCTGTTTTTGGCAATGCTGTGATGTTTCTTTCACAAAAGAATAGATTTCATTTATTAAAAGTGATACATAGGGACTTTCCTGGTGGTCCAGTGGGCCAGACCCCAAGCTTCCAATGCAAGGGGCCAGGGTTCAGTCCCTCATCAGGAAACTGGATCCCACATGCTACAACTGAGGATCCCATGTGCCACACCTGGGACCCAGCACAGCCAAATAAATAATTTTTTTTAAAAGTGATATATAGAAAATTCAAGCGTGCGACAGTTCAGATGTTTCCCAGAAGTGACTGTGGCGTCCAGTGGCTGAGGCTGGGGAAGCATGAGCACTGTCTGCTGTGGGGACATCGATTTCTGTGCTTTACACTTACCTCCCAAGCTGACTGCAAACTCTTAGAAGGCAAGGATACTTTCCTATTCACTTCTCTTTCCTTTTTTACCTTCTATTTTTATTACATTCATCAGCAAATACAGATCTGGGCATCTAGTAGGCATTCAGTAAATTCTTATCAATTGAGTGATTGATTGGTATCTACACTTTAGGTACCTACTATCCTCAGCCACTGTGACAGGTAACGAGGTTGAAAATGAATATGGTTAGGTCCCAGGCCTGAAAGAAGTTTACATAGTATAGTCAAGAGAAACAGAAAGGAAAACAGACCCTGATTTCGGCCACAAAAAAGAGAGACTGCTCCTGCAGGCAAAATTAGAGAAAAATGGTTAGGACAGGTCCTACTGGGGAAGAGGAGGTGAGCTGAGGCTTTGAATATGCAGCCAAGCACAGCAAGGTGTATGGGGGTGGGGAGAGTTGATAGGCAGAGGTCCCTTGCAAAGGAAACAGTGATTCTAAGGCTTTGGAGTCTGGGGAAAGGGAGGGGTGAGTTGGGAATTGGGAGTTAACAGATATACATTACTATATACAAACACTGTATTGGCTCAAAAGTTTGTTTGGGTTTTTCCATACTACCTTCCACAAAAATCCGAACAAACATTTTGACCAACCCAATAGATAAACAATAGGACTTACTGTATATAGCACAGGGAACTATATTCAATATCTTATAATAACTGATAATGGAAAAGAATCTGAAAAAGGATATATGTATTTATGTGTGTATGTATAACTGCATCATTTTGCAGTTATACATACTTGAAACTATGCCAATCAACTATGTCAATATGCAACTATACTTGAAACACTGCCAATCAACTATACTTCAATAAGAAAATATTTGGAGTTTGGTGTCAGTTGGAGGGTGCAGGGAAGGGGAATGGGGCTCTTGGTGGTGGGGAGCAGGCCCAAGAGGAGGGCCTTGTACCATAGCTAAGGTGCTGGTGACAGGGACTCATTTAAAAGTTCTACAAATGGGGCTAGCCATTGCTCAGATTTTGGCATGAGGGAGATAGTTCTAGTGGCCATGTAGACAATGGTTGATCCAGGAGGCAGGAAGGCCAGTTATGGGGTTCTAATAGGAACATCCAAGAGAAGGATGGTGAGGCTGAGCGGGAGATAGAGAGGAGACCACAGATATAGAAGACAATTATTGCCTTTCCTTGGCCTCCCTTCATGATCACTGTGAAAATCTAACAGGGAGATGCAGGGAATAATAAATGTACTGCTTTCTGGAACTGGCTCCTCTGCCATCTGCCTGGGTCGGGTTCTGTTTACCTTCTCACACCAGTTCGGTTCTCAATCTACACCTCCCGCTTGTGTTAGACCTCTAGGAAATTGCCGGTCACCTCTAATGTCATTTTCATTTTTTCCTTTTCCATCCCAAGTCATGTAATAATATTCCTCCAAGGAGCAAGGTCTGAGCGACTGTCTCATTTTCCTCCTGGCCTGCAGGCTGGCTGGCTGATGCCTGGCTTCTGAGAGATGACCCGCCAGCCTATTGCTCCCCCTGCCCTCTTCCCCCACCAGGCAGCTCACTCCCTTTGTAAAAGTTGCCTCATGTCAAGACCCATCAGCATAAGAGACTATTAATGAGGATGGGAAGAGACAGAGCAAAGAGGAAAACACCACCACAAGATAAAAACAGATCAATAGTGGAGCCAAACAGAGCAAGAGGTACTGAAAGCAATTCACGAGCTGTCAACTTCTCAACAGACCCAGGGTTTCTGATAATCCCAGATGGACACAGAACAGAGAGAGACGGACAAAAAGCCGGAGTAGCATTCCAAGGGAAACAAAAAAGGAGGCGTTACCCAGCCAAAACTCATCCTCCAGGTTCCCAAAGCCAACACGGTACTCAGCCCATTTCCGGAAAAAATCTGTTTGGCCATTCTGCCGCCTCTGGAATACCTGTGAAGAGAGAGGGGGACAAATGAAAAAAAATGAATAAAACTACTGTAACAGAGTTTTATATCTGCAGTGACAGAGACACTCAGGTAAGCACCACTGCAGTAGAGAGCTCGGTATGTGCACAGCGGTCATGGCAGGAGACACTCAGAGCCCTTCTCTGAAGCCCAGGGGCCCTTGATGAATAGGCTGGGGTGTGATGTTGACACTAATTTGCACCCCTGCCATGTAGAAAGGATTCAGGATACATATCAAACCCCCGATAGTCAAGGGAAATAGGCTAGGCTCTCAAATTCATCTTTTCACACCATGGCATGCAGCAGAAAGCCTTTTTCACCAAAAGAATGGGACCCATTTCAGATCAGCCAGTAACGTCATCATCTTGTTTCAGGCAAAGCAAGTGTGTATCATTCACTTTCTGAGCTGTTTAAGTGCTAATTTCATTTAACCTCCAATACATCAGCCTCGACTTCAACTTCCGATTATGCTTTAAGAAGGCACAAATATGTCAGAAACATAAAAGAAGACATCTCCCAAGAGTTTGACTCCATTCAACAACTATCCATTTGGCACTGTGAAAAATCCAGCATGGTGTGTTGCTGCTGGAAGCGGGATCCTCAGGAGGGAGTGGGGTGAAGGGGTAGGGTTTCCATCTGCAACTGACTCAGCTAATGCTGGGCTGCTTTCGGGCCAGGCTGCCAGAACTCCCCCACCTGCATAGTGGCCTGCAGTGATGTGTGAGGCCATTCGCCAGGCTGCCCATTCTCTTCTCTCTGTACTGCCCTATTGGACATGTGAGGAGCGTGATAGGAAATGGAGTCTCTCTTTTCCCTACCACTTCTGCTCCCTGAAGACTATTGGGGAAGAACCGGAGAGGCCAGGAGAGGATGGAGACAGGGGTGGCCTTTGTACATAGAGGTGGCGATCCACTTTCTGCACCTTAACTGCTCCGCCATATGTGATTCTCCAATAGAAAGATACTGATCACTTCCCCATAGAGACTTCCCTCCTCCTGCGAGGGACTCACCTCCTCTACTCCTTATCATAGATGCAGTTTTCAGCAGGGAAGACCCCTGGGCCTCTCTGAGCTACTTCTCTCTTTTCCTGGCACCCTCCTGCATGAACTATCCCCCCAGAAGGAGCCATTTTCCTGGGTCCCCCTTTCTTGGCTGGACTACTACAGCCTCATATTCTTATTCCTTCCTCTGCCTGTTCAAACCTGTGATAGGGCTGCTGAACAAGGGCCCTGAGGACAATGCAGAGTTACAGAGTGGACCTGTGGGGTGAGGGTGGAGGGGTGGGGAGAGTGGATGGAAAAATGGCCAAAGGATGGTGAAGTATGGATGGATGGGTGCCGAGCCAGGTGGATGGAGGCACCAAGGTCGCTGGCGTGCCTGGAGAACAGCCATAGATACTTACAATCCAACCACC
This sequence comes from Bison bison bison, assembly GCF_000754665.1. Taxonomy (NCBI): domain Eukaryota; kingdom Metazoa; phylum Chordata; class Mammalia; order Artiodactyla; family Bovidae; genus Bison; species Bison bison. The sequence goes on from NW_011494861.1 coordinate 16,728,984, forward strand.
CCCATCGGTGGTCATGTCGCAGTACACCTGTAACTTCTGGCTTAGTTCTCCGTTGAGGAAGATGGTGTAAACCCCACTCAGAGTGTCTCCGTTCATCAAATGCTGGGCACAGTCTTGAGGATGAGGGAAGACCCGGCCCCCTGCACAGGAAAAGAGGCAGTTTCCATAGTGGGGTAGGGACCTCCCACTATGCATGAGAGCCCCTTGGACTGTAAAACATTTTAGAGAATCTGACAGTGCTTCATCAAGAGCAATAAGGAATCCTCAGTGAATCTTCAACTGATGTTGGGTTTATCAGACAGTATACAGCTTTATGGGATCTGAAGACCAAAGAGCTGGGTTCACTGTGTGACTCCCCCACTCCCCCACTTGTTTAGCTTAGGCAAATAGCCTGACTTCCTGGCATCCGTCTTCTCATCAGAAAGATGAGGATAATAAAAATATTCCTCTAGCAAGGGTGAAAATATGTTAATACAGAGAGTGATGGGTTACTTAGGCGATGATTACAGATACATGGGCCACAATAAATCACCGCAGAGCCCACATCTCAAAAGAATGAGAGGGATTTAAGCATAGCCGTCCACCATTTTCACAGCAACCCGTAAGTAATGCCCCAAACAGGCTTAGTATTAGCAAGAAGATGGATACTATTTCTCATGCAAAATAATTTCCTGATTGGACTAAACAATCAAATGGCCATGTTTTACAGTTCAGTTTAAGTTTAAGGAGAGGGCAGAGGAAATAAATTGCTGCTCATCTTTCAGAGAGAACAGCCCAATTTGTAGAACAATATCTAATTAGCTGAAAGAGAAGCTTAAATCATGTGTCTTGAAGAGCTTGGCTTCAGGGCAGATTTTAATGCTCAACAGGCAAGCCAGAAAGCAGAGGTCCCGAGGGAGGAGCTTTACTGGACTGCAGGAGCTTATGGGAGCTAGTTAAAGGCAGAGCTTTCCACGGGAGGAAAAGTGCCTTGGGTACCCTGTAAATATATGATCTCTGGGTTCAATGGAAAGGGTGGTGCGCTGCTGTGGTTCTGCATCCTGCGAACTGTAGCAGAATCATGAAGAGAGGTGAGGTAGGGACCTCATGGGAACCTATAGCGGCCCCTAGTGGCAGAACCGGTGCACTGCAGGTACAACAGAGGGCCACTTGAAGAGTCACCCAGTTGGCCGGAGCAAGCAGCAGCACAATGCCAGACAAGGGAGGTAACATAGCAACCTCAACGACGCATCTGTGCTAGTAAGAGCTTCTGGTGGTTTGGTAGGCTTTATGCAATGCAACACATTGGAGATGTGTTAACTCCTCCTGCATAAGGACTGTGCAGCGTGCTGCCACACCACGGACGTGGTTCCCTTCCATTTAAGGTAGTGTGGAACAAGCCACCACCTGCTTCAGGCATGTTCCGCCAGGGAATACAAAATAGTCCTATAGAACTAGTACTTTACCAAGTGTGCATTTATTTCCATGTAATTCTTGCAAGAAACATGAGAGGAAGACATTGTTATAGGTTGAAGACTTATTTTACAGAGAAGGAAACTAGCTCAGAAAGATCACGTGACTTCCTCCGTTCATTTGAACTTAGGTTTTCAGACTCCAGGTCAAGTGCTCCTTACACTACTAAAATGGGGACTATAACTTATGATACAGTTAACTGGATCTACATCTATTCAGACAGCAAATGATTAACGAACATCATATAGGTCTCCCAGGTGGCACAGTGGTAAAGAATCTGCCTGCCAAGCAGGAGACCCAGGTTCAGTCCCTGGCAGGGAAGATCCCCTGGAGAAAGGGAATGGCAACCCACTCCAGTATTCTTGTCTGGGAAATCCCACGGACAGAAGAACCTGGTGGGCTACAGTCCATGGGGTCGCAAGAGTCGTATGTGACTTAGAAACTAAACCACAACAAATATTTATCTTATAAGCATATAAGGCCCCAAAGATTAAAGTTAGCTCAAAGTTCTTTGTTCACATTAAATATCTTAACCCTCCAAAATGTATTTCCTTGATAGCTATAGAAAAGCTCTCAACTTGCATCTCCAGCCTGTCCAAGAGCTCGTTAGAGTACCTGATCCCACCTGTTCCTAGAGGGTCTAGTTACATTTCAGGGACAAGTGTGAGTAAGCACCTCCCCCCCACCCCCCTTGCCACCTTGGGAGCACAGTGATTATTTCCTGGCTTCCAGGATATTCTCTAGCTGGTCTTTAGAGCAACTGGCTTGTCTGCCTTCCTTTTTCCTTTATTTTCTCACTGCTTGAGTTTCTCATTTTAGATCAACATAAAACATGCTTGTCTTCAGCTCACTTCTGCCTTATGCACTAATAACCCTTTCCCCTGAATCTGCCTCAGTTCCTTAAAGGGGCCAGAACCCCACATTTCTTCCCAATACACATATAACTCCAGGCCAAACTTTAGAACAGACAAATAAATGATCATATATAGGCTCCTTCACATTGATAATGTTGATTATTTAATATTTCTGTTTATATCCTTTCAAAAGGCTCAAAGATATTAGTTGTTTTAAAGGTAGAACTACCAAAAACAAATATAGGACAATGAGATAACTTGTTCTGGAGGAGAGAAGCTTTTACATATCTAAAGGTTGTCATATAAAAAAGGGATGCATTTTTATAAAGTCAGAAAACAGGGATAAAATCAAATTAAGAAAAAGTGGACCTAAGGAGTGTCCTGGGTCAGGAAGATCCCCTGGAGAAGGGATAGGCTACCCACTCCAATATTCTTGGGCTTCCCTTGTGGCTCAGCTGGTAAAGAATCCACCTGTAATGTGGGAGGCCTGGGTTTGATCCCTGAGTTGGGAAGATCCCCTGGAGAAAGGAAAGGCTACCCACTCCAGTATTCTGGCCTGGAAAACTCCATGGGCTGTATAGTCCACGGAGTTGCAAAGAATCAGACATGACTGAGTGACTTTCACTTTTACTTTCAAGGACTGTATAAGTTGGATGGGATGAAGGTTCCAGACTGCACCCTGGGAGAGGAAGGGGCATGGTCTCCTCCTTCTGGGCCCCCACATTGGACTGGTTAGTGGAGGCGCTCATCAAACATGTGCAGGGCTGATGCATAGTTGCCGGATGCACTTGCCTTACCTTTGACAAACGGCAAGTCCACCAGGTGGCTTAGAGATTCCACTTACTATAATTTAGTCTGTAGCATTAATGGAAAGAATCAAAAGCATTTTGCTTGTACAGACTATCTGGGGCAGCAATATTCACATCTTGGGAGCTTGAAGGAGACATTTACTATGAAACCACTCCTCTTCACCCTACTCCAGCTTTCAAGACTGTCAAAGTTTTACCTCCCACCACCAGTCCATGATCAAATTATTATTCCTTTTCAGCTGTGGAGAGGAAGCAGACTCATTAATTGTTCCCAAACCAGAGACTATTAAAATTGAGTTCCCTGGGTTTTGCAGCAGATCTGCTTAATCAGAATGCTGGGGCAGGGGTGGGGGGAGGGGGCTGGGTGTCAGGAATCAGTATTACACGACGCTCTTCAGATGAGCCTGAAGACCAGCTGGATTTGAACTCCACAGTTCCTCTAGTATGTTTTCCTCTTCTTAAAGAGTCCAAAGGTGGAATTGGTTAGCTATACTGTGCTCTAAGGGGTGCAATGATCTGCTTTCTCTGTTGAGATCCACATGGCAGAGTGGATAAACACCTCCCCTCTTTCCTTCTTTTCTTTCCCATTTTCTCTTTCCTTCTCTCTCTCTTTCCCAGTGGGCATGTCTTGAGTAGGCTGGTCCCAAGATGTGTAGATTGAGCGAGAGGGATAAGAGACTCTAATTATCCTTGAGTTTAAGCCTTGTGTCCCAGTTTTTACCATTAAATTCTCCTGTGGGGTTATTGGGCCCTGGTTTAGTTAATAATATATAATACACTGGTTCCCAATGTGCTTTGTTCATTGAGTGTACACTGTGGCTTCATATGTTTTTAGGAGATGATCAGGGCATTTTGGGGGGCATCCTTAGGTCTCTGGATGTTATACATCTAAAATACCAAAAACTCACCTTTAATCCTAACATAGATCATCACAGTAGTTTTTCCAAGGCAGAAATTTTAGGATGAAGACCAAAACTGGAAGGCTTTCCTTCTCTTCCCCTTCGATACAATTACTAGGACCTGGTCTGACAAAGAGGCTTTTTTTTTTTCCATTTTCTTTCTTTCTTTTTTTTTTTAAAAGCACAGGCTGTTGTGATTACCAAGTTGAGAGGAAAGGAATGCCAAGCGATCGGTACACTGAAATGTCTTACGGCTAAGTGTTTCTAGATGTAATTGGGAGATCAACAGGATCGGGTCATTCACTGGAAGAATGGCTCAGAAATTGGTTTCTGTTGGGCATCTGGAGGCTGAATGCTGAGTAGAGGGAAGTAAGCTCTGTGATAAGCAGTGCAAACAGAGTGCCCCCAGTCGGCTGGGAGTGAGGGGAGAGACCCTGTCCCTGCTCTGTCCCTTACTTGCTTTGTGTTATTGAAGTGGTCTTTAAAATGGTCAGAGTTAACGGCTTTGGAGAGTGTCTGCCCAATCTAATGGCCTTAGCATCAGAACTGAACTATGATATCAGTATTTATCTCTGAGAACAACCTCAGAAAGTCTTTGCAACTGCAGACAAAAGGTGCCGTTTCATATTAGCACAGGTGAGACCACCTCTGGCCACCCACCCTTACACTTTTTTCTCAGAAGTGTGTTTGTGGGTAGCAAAGTTTGGGGAACCAGTCTGAGGCTGTGGACAGGGAAAAGTTATCTGTTTAGCCCACATGGGCTGTCAAACCTACCACCTTGGCCTCCTTCACAGTATCTTCCAATTGATTTATGTGTTTATTCTTTTGTGTATTCATTCAGCAAACATATAGAAAGTGTCTATTGGGTTCTAAATATTGGGATAGGAGATTGAAATATAGGGAAGCAAAAGACACAGTCTTATTTTTCAGGTTGCTCACACTCTGGTGGGAGAAAAAAAACAAATATAACCCCAAGTTCTGAGTACTTTGGAGAAGAGATAAACAGGAGTATGTTAAGGCTGTATATTGTCACCTTGTTTATTTAACCTATATGCAGAGTACATCATGCAAAATGCTGGACTGGATAAAGCACAAGCTGGAATCAAGATTCCAGGAGAAATAACCACCTCAGATATGCAGATGACACCACCCTTATGGCAGAAAGCAAAGAGGAAAGTGATGAAAATGAAAGAGGAGAGTGAAAAAGCTGGCTTAAAAATCAACATCCAGAAAACTAAGATCATGGCATACGGTCCCATCACTTCATGGCAAACAGATGGGGAAACAGTGGAAAGAGTGGCTGACTTTATTTTCTTGGGCTCCAAAATCACTGCAAATGATGACTGTAGCCATGAAATTAAAAGATGCTTTCTCCTTGGAAGAAAAGCTATGACCAACCTAGACAGTGTATTAAAAAGCAAAGACATTACTTTGCTGACAGAGGTCCATCTAAGTCAGGGCTATGGCTTTTCCAGTGGTCATGCATGGGTATGAGAGTTGGACCATAAAGAAGGCTGAGCACCGAAGAATTGATGCTTTTGAACTGTGGTGTTGGAGAAGATTCTTGAGAGTCCCTTGCACTGCAAGGAGATCAAACCAATCTATCCTAAAGGATATCAGTCCTGAATATTCATTGGAAGGACTGATGCTGAAGCTGAAGCTCCAGTACTTTGGCCACCTGATGCGAAGAACTGACTCATTTGAAAAGACTCTGATGCTGGGAAAGATTGAAGGCAGGAGGAGAAGGGTATGACAGAGGGTGAGATGGTTGGATGGTATCACCGACTCAATGGACAAGAGTTTGAGTAGGCTCTGGGAGTTGGTGATGGACAGGGACGCCTGGCATTCTGCAGTCCATGGGGGTCACGAAGAGTTGAACATGACTGAATGACTGAGCTGAACTGAACAAGGAGCTATCAAAACATGAAGTGCACATGTAGTGAATCCTGTGGCTGGTGAGGGTAGGGTGAGTGCTGGAGTATGGGACAGGGGTTAGCAAGTGCTAATCAGAAAGTGCTTCTTATTTTAGGAACCAAAGTAGAAATTAGTCACAAATTGATGGAAGAGGAATATTCTAGGTCTGTGCAAAATGTGGTCTATCTGGGAAACTGCAGGTTTCAGCCAGGAAACAAGAGAAAGAGCTGGATTGAGTGGGTGAAAGAAAGACTTGGGGAAATAAGAGGGACTGGATCATGACATTTAAGGAGTTGGACTTTCTCCTAAAGGAAATAAGATGAAGAGCTCATTAATGGACTTTAAGCTCAAGTTTTTAAAATAGCATTTTCCCTGTAGTGTGGAGAATGAATTAGATGGGGGTGAGAGTGGAGGTGAGACCTCATTTGGGAGGTGGCAGTAGGAATCAAGGTAGAGAAGTAACAATAGCCTTCAAGGAGCCAATGGGAGCATAGAATTAACTGTGCAGTCAACAGCTTGGATGGCTTTATCTTAAGCAGAGTTTCTGAGGAAGGTCTTTAAGCTCTGAAGACCACTTGTCTTCTACCTACCAAGGGCTAACATAACAGGCTTCTAAATCTTCCCTTTGAAGATCAACTAAAGGCACCCTAACAGCAAAGAAATGTTCTGACATAATTTACTATTCCTTAGATTTACTAATATGAGGAGATCCCATTCTATGGCAGATTAATTGATCATAGACAGGCAGCTTCCAGCCTGGACAGGCAGCTTCCAGCCTGGACCTTCTCTGTGGCTTTTGATTTAATATCGCAAGGAAAGGCCTCCTACCTAGTCTCTTCCTGCCATCCTGGCCCCACTTGCATCTATTCTCTATATTTTAACCAGGGTAATATTTTTTATAATATAAAAGTGATACTATCTCATCCTTTCTCTCACTTGCTGAGACCTTCCAAAAGCTTCTCCAATCAGTGGCTCTGATTGTAATGGCTTCTTGCAATTAGAATAAAATCTAAAATCCTTAACACATCCTATAAATTCCTGCATGCTCTGCCTCTGCCTTGTATCCTTCCCTCTTTCCATTGGCTTTCTTTTAATCTGAATATGCCAAACTTATTCCTCCCTCGAGGTGTAGTAATTACTCTTCTCTAGGCTTGGAATGCTCTTCTGTGTGATTCATTCTCATCATTCAAGTTCTGGCTCAAATGGCTCAGGTCAAAGAGAGGTCTTTCCTGACCACCCTTGTTGAGGCCAGAGTCTGGGATGTGGGAAATAGTGGCAAGTGAGTTCCAGTGCAGAGGAGATAATTTGAAAGAAGCCTGGGTCAGACCCACTTGCTTATCTTGGAGAGCCCCTCAAAGAGGCAGAAGGTAACTGGGATGCCCCCTGGGGACATAGATGCTGGTGACAGTGATTTTCGGGAGTCTGTCCTACCACAAGGACACTGGTACTGGCAAGTGCTATTTTGAAATCCTTTCTCTATCCTATTAGCACAAAGCATTTACCCACTCATCCAGCATCAGCCTCAGACCCCCTGGACCACACAGCTAGCCTTGTCAGAATCTGGCACTGTCCACCATGGGCTAGCAGCTGCCACTTGGCTCAGAGCCTGGCAGCCAACCAGGCCAGGGGC
>NW_011494861.1:16736641-16737876 GCF_000754665.1 Bison bison bison
TCAGACAACCGGGCCAGGGGCCAGCGCCACCTGCCAGCATACCCACAAGAGTCAGTCCCCTTACAACAGAAGGACCCACAGAGCCCACACAGGGAACCCTCCTAGAGTATATAGCTCTGTGAGCAGAGGCAAGTGTGTTGCTCGGCTCCATAGGATGTTCCTACATAAGGCTACTAATCTGAGATGAGGAAACACAACTGACCTACTCAATACACAGAAATAAAAAGAGAATGAGACAGAATGAGAAGACATAGGAATATGTTCCAATGAAGAAATAAGACAAAACTTCAAAAGAACTAAACAAAGTGGAGATAAGCAATCTATCCAATAGAGTTCAAGGTAACAGTCATAAGGATGCTTGATGATCTCAGGAGGAGAATGAATGAACACAGAGAGGAGTTTAACAAAGAGTTGGAAAATACAAAGAAGAACCAAACAGAGCTAAAGAAAACAATAACTTGTTAAAAAAAAAAACTACATTAAGAGAAGTCAACAGTGGATTAGATGATACAGAGGAATAGATCAGAGAACTGGAAGACAGACTGGAAATTACCCAAACTGAACAGAAAAAAGAAAAAAAAAAACTTGAAACTTGAGGATAGTTTAAGAGACCTCTTGAACAACATCAAGTGTACTAGCTTCCCATTATTGGGGTCCCAGAAGGAGAAGAGAGAGAAAAGAGGGCAAAGAACTCGTTTGAAGAAATAATAGCTGAAACTTTCCGTAACCTGGGAAAGGAAACAGACTTCCATGTCCAGGAAGCAGAGTCCCAAACAAGAGGCATCCAGAGGTCCGTGTCAAGATGCTTTATGATTAAAATGGCAAAAATTAAAGGTAAAGAGTCTTAAAGGACTTCCTTGGTGGTCCAGTGATTAAGAATCCACCTGCCATTGCAGGGGACATGGGTTTAATCCCTGGTCCAGGAAGATAAAGAAAGCTGAGTGCCGAAGAATGGATGCTTTTGCACCGTGGTGTTGGAGAAGACTTTTTTCTTTTTTTAAATTTATTTTAATTGGAGGCTAATTACTTTACAATATTGTAGTGGTTTTTGCCATACATTCACATGAATCAGCCATGAGTGTACACGTGTTCCCCATCCTGATCCTCCCTTCCACCTCCCTCCCTATCCCATCCCTCAGGGTCATCCCAGTGCACCAGCCCTGAGCACCCTGTCTCATGCATCGAACCTGGACTGGCGATCTATTTCACATATGCTAATATACATGTTTCAATGC
>NW_011494861.1:16737976-16752585 GCF_000754665.1 Bison bison bison
TGAGAGTCCCTTGAATAGCAAGGAGATCAAACCAGTCCATCCTAAAGGATATCAGTCCTGAATATTCATTGGAAGGACTGATGCTGAAGCTGAAGCTCCAGTACTTTGCCCACCTGATGCAAAGAACTGACTCATTTGAAAAGACCCTGATGCTGGGAAAGATTGAAGGCAGGAGGAGAAGGGTATGACAGAGGATGAGATGGTTGGATGACATCACTGACTTGATGGACCTAAGTTTGAGCAAGCTCTGGGAGTTGGTGATGGACAGGGAGGCCTGGCGTGCTGCAGTCCATGGGGTCACAAAGATTCGGACACGACTGAGTGACTGAACTGAACCGAGGGGCAACTAAGCCCATGTTGAAGTCTGAGTGCCTAGAACCCAAGCTCCATAACAAGAGAAGTCACTGCTATGAGAAGCCCCTCACAGTGTAACATAAAGTAGCCCCTGCCCCCTGCAACTAGAGAAAGCCTGCACACAGCAACAAAGACCCAGCACAGCCAAAATTAAATAGATTAATTAATTAAAAAAGAATCTTAAAAGCAGCAAGAAAAAAGCAACTAGTTTCATACAAGGGGACTCCCATAAGACTTTTCACTGACTTTTTAGCAGAAGCTTTGCAGGCCGGAGGGAATAGCATGATATATTCAAAGTGATAAAAGGAAAGAACCTACAACCATACTCCACCCAGAAAGCCTACCTTTCCAATTTGAAGGAGAGAGAAAGAATTTTACAGACAAAAAAGCTAAAAGGGTTCAGCACCACTAAACTGGCATTAGAGGAAACGGTAAAGAGACTTCTTCAAGCAGAAAAGACTATTATTAGAAACATGAAAATTACAAAAGGAACACTTGCATTGAGGCAAATGTGCAGTAAAGATAGTAGATCAACCAATTATAAAGCTGGTAGGGAGTTTAAAAGACAACAGCAGTAAAATCACCTATATCCACAATAAGTAGTTAAGGGATACACAAAGAAGAATGATGTCAAAAACATTAAATATGGTGGCAGGGGTGGTTAAAAAAACACAATGTAGTGTTTGGAAAAGAACAGATCATTAGAGCATGGAATAGAATAGGGAGTTCAGAGTTCAGAGACAAATCCATGTATATATGGGACTTAATAAACAATATAGCACCACGAATCAATTGGTTATTCAGTAAAAGAGGGGTTATTCAGTAAAAGATGGATTATTCAGTAAAAGATGCTGGGGAAATTGGCTCACTGTGTCCCTACCTAATTTGTTGTTATTGTTTAGTTGCTCAGTTGTGTCGACTTCTTTTGCAACCACATGGACTGTAGCCCCCGAGGCTCCTCTGTCCATAGGATTTCCCAGGCTAGAATACTGGAGTGGGTTGCCATTTCCTTCTCCAGGAAATCTTCCCAACACAGGGATTGAACCTGCATCTTCTACATTGGCAGGTAGATTCTTTACCACTGAGCCACCTGGGAAACCCATCCCTACCTTATACTGTAAATAAAATTAAGACTAGATATAACAATACATCCAGAAAGTTAATAGAAGAACATGTAGAAAAATATATTTGTGTTCTACAGGCAGGGTGAGATTTTTTAAAGAAAGACTTCCAAAGTTCAGATAAATATAGCTAATACTTAACGAGCACAGGAACCCGATGGAAAGACAGACAAACTATATGAACAGATAATTTACAATAAAAGGAAACTCAAAAATCTAACAAGCATTTGAAGAGACATTTAAAAAAACAAACATTATTTAATGAAATTCAACTAGAACAGTGAGATATCAATCACACCTATTAGACTGTCAAGAATTACAAAGCTGGATCATGTCAAGTAATTAGGAATGATGTATATCATTAGGAAATAGGATCCTTTGTGCACTGTTGGAGGCTGTGTAGACCAGTACAACCATTCAGGAGAGCAGTACTTAGTTAAACCATATAAACACATACCCTAAGACCCAACAATTCTCTTCTGGATACATATATCCCAAAGGTATTGCCTCAGTGATTTATACGTGGACATGTGAAACATCTATTTCTGCTTTATTGACTATGCCAAAGCCTTTGACTGTGTGGATCATAATAAACTGTGGAAAATTCTGAAAGAGATGGGAATCCCAGACCACCTGACCTGCCTCTTGAGAAACTCGTATGCAGGTCAGGAAGCAACATTTAGAACTGAATATGGAATAACTGACTAGTTCCAAATAGGAAAAGGAGTACATCAAGGCTGTATATTGTCACCCTGCTTATTTAACTTATATGCAGAGTACTTCATGAGAAACACTGGGCTAGAAGAAGCACAAGCTGGAATCAAGATTGCTGGGAGAAATATCAATAACCTCAGATATGCAGATGACACCACCCTTATGGCAGAAAGTGAAGAGGAACTAACAAGCCTCTTGATGAAAGTGAAAGAGGAGAGTGAAAAAGTTGGCTTAAAGCTCAACATTCAGAAAACTAAGAATTTAGAAAGATGGTAACGATAACCCTGTAAGCGAGACAGCAAAAGAGATACAGATGTATAGAACAGTCTTTCAGACTCTGTGGGAGAGGGAGAGGGTGGGATGATTAGGGAGAATGGCATTGAAACATGTATAATATCATATATGAAACGAATCGCCAGTCCAGGTTTGATGCAGGATACTGGATGCTTGGGGCTGGTGCACTGGGATGACCCAGAGGGATGGTATGGGAAGGGTGGTGGGAGGGGGGTTTGGGATGGGGAACACATGTACACCTGTGGCAGATTCACGTTGATGTATGGCAAAACCAATACAATATTGTAAAGTAATTAACCTCCAATTAAAATAAATAAATTTATATTAAAAAATTAAAAAAAAACCAAAACAACAACAAAAAAAGAAAACTAAGATCATGGCATCTGGTCCCATCACTTTATGGCAAATAGATGGGGAAACAGTGGAAACAGTGGCTGACTTTATGTTTTTGAGCTCCAAAATTACTGCAAATGGTGATTGCAGCCATGAAATTAGAAGACATTTGCTCCTTGGAAGGAAAGTTATGACCAACCTAGACAGGATATTAAAAAGCAGAGACATTACTTTGTCAACAAAGTTCTGTCTAGTCAAGGCTATGGTTTTTCCAGTAGTTATGTATGGATGTGAGAGTTGGACTATAAAGAAAGCTGAGCACCGAAGAATTAATGTTTTTGAACTGTGGTGTTGGAGGAGACTCTTGAGAGTCCCTTGGAGTGCAAGGAGATCCAACCAGTCCATCCTAAAGGAGATCAGTCCTGGGTGTTCATTGGAAGGACTGATGTTGAAGCTGAAACTGTAATACTTTGGCCACCTCATGCGAAGAGCTGACTCATTGGAAAAGACCCTGATGCTGGGAAAGATTGAGGGCACGAGGAGAAGGGGATGACAGAGGATGAGATGGTTGGATGGCATCACCGACTCAACAGACATGAGTTTGGGTAAACTCCAGGAGTTGGTGATGGACAAGGAGGCCTGGTGTGCTGCCGTTCATGGGGTTGCAAAGAGTCGGACATGACTGAGTGACTGAACTGAACTGATGAGGTATTTACTATAGTATCATTTATGGTGGAGGGATACCGGAGACAAAGTGATGTTCATCTTCAGGAAAATGAAGACATAAAACGTGATGTGTGCACACCGTGCAATATTTTACAATGGTTGGAAGCAAATGATTTTATACATGTATAACAGTGTGTGCAAGACCAGGGTTAGTCATGTCCAACTCTCTGTGACCCCATGGACTGTAGCCCGGCAGGCTCCTCTGTCCATGGAATTCTCCAGGCAAGACTACTGGAGTGGGTTGCCATTTCCTTCTCCAGGGGATCTTCCCGACCCAGGAATTGAACCAGGGTCTCCTGCATTGCAGGCAGATTCTTTACCAGATGTCTGAGCCACCAGGGAAGCCATTATAACAACACAGATGGATCTTAAAAATGGTGCTGAGCAAAAAATAGAATAGGGAATGAGTTATGCAATCTAATAACATTTACATACACTTAAAGTATACTTAAGGCAACTTTTCAAAAATACATTTAAAAAAACACAACAAAAGTTTACAAATTTAGCACATCAAAATGGCTGCATATGGAAGGTGGAAGAAAAGATGGGAGGTAAACAGAAATAAATGAATAAACAGAGAGGGACCTTGTTGGAGACTGACACTGGTCCTATGTGATAAACCGAGTGGTATGATTAATTCAGACCTCTCATGTGACACCCATCCATCTCCCATGGTGGGCAGGCACGGGAATGGCTTGTTCAGATGGGATGTTTAGAGCCCTACCACCTTCCTCAAATGCAGGTCCCAAAGAAAGGAGAATGTGGGCCTCTCCTTTTAGGGGTCTGCTCGTTTCAGCAGCAAGAAGTCAAGCTGTTTCTAAGTAGTGGAGAGGAGAGAAGCCCCTTCAGTGTCCTACTTAGGTGTGGGGAAATATGGCGTAGATAGGAATAGACTGCAATCAATAGTGGTCATGCTCTCCTTCCCCACTGATAACAACGTGGACTTGCATGACCCACGGTCTGTTGTCCCAGAACCCAGGGTTTGCCCACCTTCATTAATTTTCACAACCTCAGAAAATGAAGCTCATGTTAGATCACACTCTAGGAGTTTTCTTGAAAAGCCCCAGAGAGCAGCTCACTCTGGCTGCTGGGAGAGCAGGGACGGAGCAAAGGCAATAAAGAAAACGTCTCATTACCTATCTCTGGGTGCCTCCGAAAATGATTGTCTTCGCTTAACCTCAAGGTCAAGACAACCTATTTTATAGTGTTCACTGTGTCCGAGGACAAGCTTTAGTGAGCACCATGTTTGCTTCTTATAGTATTAAAATAGACAATGAAATCTGCTTCTCAGAAGATCATTTCACCAAGTCCCTGTTGCTCTGTGGGGAATATTTGTTTCCTCATTTATATTCATGTCTCTAAAAGACAAGTAGACCTTGGATGAAATTTCAGGCGACAGTAAATTATAAATAATGTATCCATATTTTTTTTCTCTTCCATACTACTTGTATTTAATTCCCCCCAGAGTCTTGTGCAAACACCAGAGACAAGAGGACAGGAAGCTATTAACATGATGGAAACAATGAAATGGGCTTATATTATATAGCAGGAATGCAATGAGAAGAGACATCTTGATCAAAGGAATTTTTTGAGGTTTTGTGGGAGCCAGTTCTTTTCTTTTTTCCTCTCTCGTATTATTTTTTTAACATCTCAACTTTTTCCTAAACCATTAAATTGGCATCTGCATGTAATGAGTTCTCTTTGCTTGGCCCACCCAGGATAAGATGAGGGTTTGTCAGTGGATGGAGGCCACTCTGGGGTCCAGCCTTAGACTCTTTTGTTCCTTAAGACATGACATGATGCTGCTGCTGCTAAGTCGCTTAAGTTGTGTCCAACTCTGTGTGACCCCATAGACGGCAGCCCACCAGGCTCCCCCATCCCTGGGATTCTCCAGGCAAGAACACTGGAGTGGGTTGCCATTTCCTTCTTCGATGCATGAAAGTGAAAAGTGAAAGTGAAGTCACTCAGTCGTGTCTGACTCGTAGTGACCCCATGGACTGCAGCCCACCAGGCTCCTCCGTCCGTGGGATTTTCTAGGCAAGAGTACTGGAGTGGGGTGCCATCGCCTTCTCCAAAGACATGACATAAAAAACACTTAGAACAATCAGCTGAGATCAGTCTAAGAATAGGATACTGCTAAGTGGAAGTTCAGGTACTGTTAGTGAAGTCAGAAAGGGTGTCGGTTACTAGAATGAAATTAGCTTCTAAGTCCATCATCCCTGGTGTTCCTCAGATCTCTTGCTCAGCAGGAGTGATTCATGGGGTTCAGGAGGGCAGCCCTTCAATCTTTTGAGTAAGTGAAGATAACTCTGCTCTTTGTTTTTGTTTCTTTCTCTCCTCTCTCTTTCTCTCTCTCTTTTTTAAAGGATGCTGCAGATGGAAAATCCCATGGACGGAGGAGCCTGGTAGGCTGCAGTCCATGGGGTCACTAAGAGTAGGACACGACTAAGCGACTTCACTTTCACTTTTTCACTTTCATGCATCGAAGAAGGAAATGGCAACCCACTCCAGTGTTCTTGCTTGGAGAATCCCAGGGACGGGGGAGCCTGGTGGGCTGCCATCTCTGGGGTCGCACTGAGTTGGACACGACTGAAGCGACTTAGCAGCAGCAGCAGCAGCAGATGGAGCTTGCAGGGTGCTGCATGTGGCTTCAAGGGCGTGAGGGGAGTATGCTCTGGTCCTGAGGGAGGGGCAGGGAAAGGATGGATTAGAATGTGCTGAGTGTCGGCAGAGGGTGGGGAACTCAGAGAATTGCAGAATCAGGCCCGAGGCACTGCTGCTCCAACCACTTTTCCCTGAGGAAGCCCACTCTCAGGGGATGTCAGGAGATATCCAGGGCAGACAGGGAACTTCTGGGATGAGAAACACCTGGATGCCCAGGTGCCCAGTGAAAGTGAAAGTCACTCAGTCATGTCTGACTCTTTGCGACCCCATGGACTATACATTCCATGGAATTCTCCAGGCCAGAATACTGGAGTGGTTAGCTGTTCCCTTCTCCAGGGGATCTTTGGAGGCCTCTTTTTCTCCCCCAGACTCTTCCTCAGGAGTCTAGCTCATGTCATCTGTGAAGTAAACTCCAGTCCTTCTCTTCTTGATAACATCTGCACCCCTACACTCAGGAAGGTCATACACTTGTATTCTCTTCATCTCTAAGAAAATTTGCTTTTTTGGTGAGGGATTTAGGAGAAGGGAGAGGGCATGGCACAGGCAATGAGGACTCATTAATACTGACATGCATATTTTCAAATTATAGTTTTCTCCAGGAGGAAAGGTTCCTTTTCCCCGACACCCTCTTCAGCATTTATTGCTTGTATTTTTTGATGATTGCCATTCTGACCATGTGAGGTGATACCTCATTATAGTTTTGATTTGATTTGCACTTCTCTGATAAGTAGTGATGTTGAGCATCTTTTTATGTGCCTTTTGGCCATCTGTATATCTTCTTTGGAGAAATGTCTATTTAGATCTTCTGCCCATTTCTTGATTGGATTTTTTTAAAAAATATAATAAGCTGCATGAGCTGTTTGTATATTTTGGAGATTAATCCCTTGTTGGTTGCTTCATTTACAAATATTTTCTCCCATTCTGTGGGTTGTCTTTTCATTTTATTTATGGTTTATTTTTCTGTGCAAAAGCCTTTAAGTTTAATTAGGTCCCATTTCATGTACCCCAGTGTCCATTGCAGCACTGTTTACAATAGCCAGGCATGGAAGCAACCTAAATGTCCATCAATGGAGGAATGGAGAAAGAAGGTGTGGGAGACATATATCTACCTCGAATGGAATATTATTAAGCCATAAAAAAGAACAAAATAATGCCATTTGCAGTGACATGGATGGGCTAGAGATTGTCATGTTGAGTGAAGTAAGTCAGACAAAGACAAATATCACATGATATCGCTTATATGTGGAATCCAAAAAAATGGTACCAATGAACATATTTACAAAACAGAAATAGAGTCACAGATATAGAAAACAAACTTATGGTTAACAAGGGGGAGAGAAGGGGAGGGATGAATTTGGAGATTGGGATTGACATATACACACTACGTGTGTTAGTCACTCAGTTGTGTCTGACTCTTTGCAATCCTATGGACTGTAGCCCACCAGGCTCCTCTGTCCATGGGGTTTCCCAGGCAAGAACACTGGAGTGGGTTAGAATACTGGAGTGGGTTGCCATTTGATAACTAATAAGAACTAACAATAATAGCACAGGGAACTCTACTCAATATTCTGTCATGACCTCTACGGGAAAAGAATCTAAGAGTAGCTATATGTATATGTATAAATGGTTTGCTTT
Organism: Bison bison bison; assembly: GCF_000754665.1. Lineage (NCBI taxonomy): Eukaryota > Metazoa > Chordata > Mammalia > Artiodactyla > Bovidae > Bison > Bison bison. The sequence goes on from NW_011494861.1 coordinate 16,745,818, forward strand.
GCGGAAACTAACACAACATTGTAAATCAATTGCACTCCAATAAAAATTAATTAAAAATATTATCAAACCTTTATGGTCACTGTGTCCTTTGTGTCTGCATTTTGTTCAGAGCCTGTTGTTATGTAAACAATAAAATTTACTGTGTCAGTTGCTTTGAATCTTAAAAAAAGTATTGACATGCTAATGACTCTGTAAGCTCTGTGTAATTCATTTGAGGAAATCTGCATGTGAGGTGGCAGAAAGAGCCTGCAATCAGAGAGACACGTGCATCGTACTCTGTATGCAGTCCTTCTTTGCATGGGCTGTCCCGGTAAAGGGTATTAAAAATCTTCTCCTCCTACAGCTTCTCATCAGAAACCCCTCTTCCCAGGCTCTGCACCTGGGGTTTAACTGCTCCTCTCAAGCCCCATTTATTATGTCTGCGATGTGCCCAGCTTTGTGCGAGGTGATGTCTCGTGCATTGCTTCTGTCCCTGGATTGTCACTATGCCACTGGTCATTTCAGTGGGTTTGGGATGCATCAGTGATTGAGATTTAAATTTGAGCTTTCCAGGGAAACTCTGTGAAAACTTCTAGACATAGACCCCTCTTTGCCATGAACCACTGTAGTTGTAGTGGTAAGTCCGTCTCTGGTTCCCCAAACTGCATGGAACAACTTGGGTAGTAATCACACTGCTGTTACAGGCAAGTGGGCTCTTCAGTGCTCTCCTTTTCAAGGGGGTTACTGGTCATGCTGCGGGGGCTCAGTGTCAACTGAAGTCTCACAAAAAGAACAAACACCTAAATACATCTTGATGGTCCCCCTGTGCTGTCCACGGAACAAAGCCACTACCCTGGGCTCCCAGATTTCCACAAATTGTCAACCCTCTGTTTACTGGACCTTACTGGGCCCCCAGCTGGATTTGGGATTCTAGACTCAAACTATTGCACACCCTTTGGGGGTGACTTCATCTAACAGAGGCCAGCGGAGGGCTCAGAATCTGGCATGCTATTACAATCCAGGCGGATATGGAGCAAGGCACAGCTGCGAGATACTGCAGAAACCCCAGGCATATTGTCATCCTGCCCACCACCACTAGCTGTGGTGTTACTAGGATGGGAATTGAAAGCTCATACTACACTGAGCAAGCAGTGAAACCCATGCATTTGGGGAATGAAATGAGTAGTTTAGACCTAATAAATATGCAGATCAGGGGCTTTGTTTATGTTTCTGTCATCTGTGTCCTTTTTAGGGGAAGGAAAATTTTAATTCAGTGAAAAGCTCCAATCCCTGGGTCTTGGGTGGTGGCTTGAGAAGGGAAACCCTGGAGGACCTTTTAATTAACCTGTGAAATGTGCAGGGAAGGGCTTGAGAAAGATGGTGACACCTTGGTTCTGAGGTAAGACACCTCTAGAAAGTCATGGAGCTTGAGCTTACTTGACTTCAGCCCTATAAAAGAGATCAAGTGTCCTCCAAATTCTACTTGTCAAAGACCCGTCTTGGATACATGTCTTCATTGAGTGACCAAAGTTTATTTTTATGTTTTAATTAAAAATCGTTTTTCTGATTATCATGCTCATTGTCAACACTTTGAAAGATATTGAAAAGTATAAAAAGGAAGGAAAAGGGAGACTCAGTCATAATTTCACTACCGTACAGAATCACTAGTGACATTTGGGTGTATTTGAGCCAGTGCCCTGCTTTGTCTATGGGGTCGCACAGAGTCGGACATGACTGAAGTGACTTAGCAGCAGCAGCAGCAGCAGCAGTGGGGGAAGCAGAGAAGGCAATGGCAACCCACTCCAGTACACGTGCCTGGAAAATCCCATGGGAGGAGCCTGGTAGGCTGCAGTCCATGGGGTCACTACGAGTCAGACACGACTGAGTGACTTCACTTTCACTTTTCACTTTCATGCATTGGAGAAGGAAATGGCAACCCACTCCTGTGTTCTTGCCTGGAGAATCCCAGAGACGGGGGAGCCTTGTGGGCTGCCGTCTATGGGGTAGCACAGAGTCGGACACAACTGAAGCGACTTAGCAGCAGCAGCAGCAGCAGCAGCAGCAGTGGGGGAGGCACCTGGGTAGATGGGTGACTTTCTGTCACCTCTCTCCAGTGATAGGAGGATGGGCTCTGGGGGTGGACAGGAATCCAGTCACCCTGGTGCTCTGAGATGACAACAGAAGTGTGTCTACAGATAATGAACATGGCTTCACTTGCCCTGCTGGCTCAGATGATAAAGAATCAGTCTGCCAATGCAGGAGCTGCAAGAGCTATGGTTTTGATCCCTGGGTCAGCAAGATCCCCTGGAGAAGGAAATGGCAACCCACTCCAGTATTCTTGCCTGGAGAATCCCGTGGACAGAGGAGCCTGGTGGGCTACTGTCCATGGGTTTGCAAAGAGTTGGACACGACTGAGCAACTAACAGTACACTTGCCCCACATGGCGTACAGCCACCCTCCTCTAAATATGGGGTGGGGAGAGGATACAGTCTGGACAGGGCAGCACCACGTTACAGATGGCAGAGAGGCACCATGGAAAGTGGTGGGAAGGGTTGTTAACACAGACCACACAGCTAGCACACCTGGGGTCAATCCAGCTGTCCTACCTGAGAGCTATGGGGTCTTGGGTGAGTTACCTCATCTCTCTTTGGCCCCGTTTCCATATCTGTAAATAAGGATACTAGAACATACCTCATAGACTGCCATGGGGATTAAGTTAGAATACATAATACTGTTGTAACAGTGCCTGTCAAACAGCCCTCAAATATCAGGTGTTAGTTTATTTCCTGTTGTACACATTAGACCAACCTTACCCCTTAAGGTGGGGTTCCCTGGTGACTCAGACAGTAACGATTCTGCCTGCGATGCAGGAGACTCAGGTTCTATCCCTGGATCAGGACGATCCCCTGGAGAAGGGAATGGCAACCCACTCCAGTCTTCCTGCCTGGAGAATTCCATGGACAGAGGAGTGTGTAGACTGCAGTCCATGGGGTCGCAAAGAGTCAGACATGACTGAGTGACTAACAATTTCACTTCACTTTTCACCCTTTAAGGGTATTTCCAGTATCTTCTTCTGATATTGGGTTAGCCAAAAAGTTCATTTGGGTTTTTCTGTACAATGAGATGGAAAAACCTGAAGAAACTTTATGACCAACCCAATACTTAGATGAAGGAAGGCAGAAGGAATGCTGGATTTAGAAGTGGAAGACCTTGGTTCAAGTTCTGACCCAGAACTTACTACCATGTAAGTCATTTGATTTCCAGGCACCTAAGTTTCATCATCTGAGGTGAATGGGGATAATAACACCCTTCTCACCAGTTGTTGTAAAAGAATGGGTTGAGACCATAGAAATGCAGAAGTGCTTTGTGGATGGAGAACTGCAGACTTCATACTGGGGCTTTATTTGTGGGACTTTTACAGGCAGCAGAGGCAGGAAGGAGGGAAGGACAAACCGTGCTGGAAAAGCCCTTGCAGAAAATCTGCACAGGAGCCTGCTCTCTTACTTGGTGCACTTAGTTGGTGCAGGAGGACCAGGAATTTGTGTTGCTGGTTCCTATGGTTGCCTTGGTAGTGAGAGGTTCCTGACAGGGCCATGGCAGTTGGGGAAGGCAGGAGTAGGGGAAAATAATTATTTTTCTTTGCAAGAAGAGGCAATTGAGCTTCTCTGGTGGGCTCCTCCCTGGCCAAGTCTCAGCAGAGGCTGCTGAGGAGCCAAATGCCATGCAGGGGAGGAGGAGATGGCAGGGTGGAGGTACCTCTCTCACCTGTGACAAAGGCAGTGGAGGTGATGCTGCTCCGCTCCGTGTCCTGGGCCGCCTGCAGGAGCACCGTGTAGTCTGTGCTCTCCGACAGGCCTTCCAGTCGGATCCACGTGTCCTCTGCATCCACAATCAGCTCCTGCAGGATGAACCAGGGGAGGGAAGTGGAGGTTGGTGAGCAGAGGGCTCACCATGGAGGAGAGCAGGGAAGGGGAAGTCCAGACCCCATGGTCAGTATTACAGTGACCATTTTTATTCTCTCATCCCACATCACATGAGGAGAAGATGTTCCAATAAGCAGAGAGAACATGTTCTATGTGGGACTGAGGCCTGCTCCCCTCCCATGGATGCACATTGGACAAGCTTAGCTGTGGGCTATTGAACTCTGTGGTTTTCAGATCACACGGGGTCTCCTGGAGGTGTGACGAAGGAGGAACTTAGGCCTCCCTCTTCCACACCTGCGGACTAGCTCTACTGAAACCTATTCTGTATATTTGGTTTCTATATAAGATTTCACATTGTTAAAAAAAAGGATTCCACTGTTAACAAACATTTGACATCCAGTGCTATAGGTAGCCTGTTTCAACTGTCCACCTAAAACAGAAATTTGTGATGTCTTTGCTGTGGGCTGTATAGCTGGAGCCTTTATTGTGCTTATCGAGAGGCACATGAGACTGTCGAATGTGGTATCCAGCTCATGTTTGCATGGCCCTGTTACCAAAAATTCATTCCAATACCATGTATTTATTAATTGGCTTGGAAGCTGGTATTGGCAGCATCAACCACAACCGAGTGAAGTTGCAGGGTAGATGCCCCTATTACCTAGAGAAGAAACTGAGACTCAGAGAGGTTGAGTGTTTTGCCTCAACTTGCACAGAGAGTAAGAGTAGAGGCAAGACTAACACAAATGTCTGGCTTGCAGATGAGTGCTCTTTCCTCAACAGCCTGCTATGTATCCGTAACGGCAAACCTAGCTTACTCCCTGTGGGTTGCTTCCAGAAAAATCTCACCTTGCGGCTTCCATCAGTGGATTTGTAGGTCAAGATGTAGTTTTCAATCTCTGCTCTGGGAGGCTGCCAGGAGATCAGGGCGCTTTGTCTGGTGACTTCACTAGCTGTCAGATTTGCAGGGGCATCCAGGACTGCAAAGAAGAGAAAATGTGAGGAGTGGGCACCCCTCCAGCTCCTCCGTCTTTGATGCCAGGCATGTGGACCAATTTGTCCACCTATGGGATCTCTGGGCTGCTCACATGGTGACCCCAGTTCTCGCTTGGACAGGAGCATAAAGGACACTCCTGGGCAGAAGGTAATCATTCAGCATCACGATCATCCCTGAAGCTATTCCCTCTTCCCTCACCTGGTCCTCTGGGCCTGGATGTGGCATCGTCCAATCTGAAATCATGACCTTGTTAATCTTGCATGTCTGTGAGTTCACTCTTGAATTTACATCATTCCCACAAATATACTTTTGTCTACTGTTCTCCTGGCCATGACTGCACCTGGCAATTCTCTCCCAGATATTAAGCCCTTTAGTATCCATCAGACTTTAATGGGCCAGATGCATTCCCAATACCAGCCTCTCTTGACCTGGTTCTACTGCTCTCAGCCAGACTCAGGAAGAGAGTTGCAGCCCACTTTCACTGGCGTTTGGGCTGCAGTTAACTAAAATAATACCTCGTAACTGCATTGTCCAAAACCTATAGACTCTAATCTAGTCTAGCCCTTGGAAACTGATCATTTTCAGGATGCATAAAGGCCTCCTGGGATATTGACATGGAGCTGACCACTCGAGTACTCACGGGTAGAGAAGTTGGTACTGACGGTACCACTGGTGAGAGGCCCGCTGGTGGCATACATGGTGACCATGTAGTGGGTCCTAGGAAGCAGGTCAACAAGCTGGAATTCCTCACTGTCTCCATCAACCAGGATGGTCTCTCCAGCAACTAAAATCAGATGGATATGGATAAGGATTGAACAAGACTATTCAGCTTAGGAAAGACTTATCCAGTCCAACGATACTCCCTAAAAAAAATGCACTATTAGAGTATTTTGGAAAAAGTCCTCTAGAGGTTATTTAACTTGGCATTATATTCCATACAAAGCTCCCCTCTCATCTTATTTTTCATCATAATTGAGAGATTATTTGGAGGCCAAATAGTCTTTCATATAACATCTACTTGGGTCTCTGGAGTTAGAATAAACCAAATCTGTTGTTTCATGACCCCTTCCTGCCCTTCACTCTTCCTAATCAGGTTTTCTCTCCCCTAGACTAAGAGCATTCAGCCGAACCCCCATTACATGTATGAAAGTGAAAGAAAGTGAAGTCTCTTAGTCATGTCCAACTCTTTGCGACCCCACGGACTGTAGCCTGCCAGGCTCCTCCGTCCGTGGGATTTTCCAGGCAAGAATACTGGAGTGCGTTGCCATTGCCTTCTCCAGAGGATCTTATGAGATGATTCTAAAACTGTCACATTCCTGGCCACCTTTCTCTAAACAAGGAATGGTTTATCAGTGTCCCTGCTGAAATGCAAAACTCAGAAGAGAATCGAGAATGATAATTGAGATGAGCTGACAACGAAAGAAACAGGTTAAGACTCTGCTTTTATTTGTGCCAAGTATGTATATTAATCCTGGTCCTAGGGTGGAAAATTCTGAAAGAGATGGGAATACCAGACCGCCTGATCTGCCTCTTGAGAAATTTGTATGCAGGTCAGGAAGCAACACTTAGAACCGGACATGGAACAACAGACTGGTTCCAAATAGGAAAAGGAGTTTGTCAAGGCTGTATATTGTCACCCTGTTTATTTAACTTATATGCAGAGTACATTATGAGAAACGCTGGACTGGAAGAAACACAAACTGGAATCAAGATCGCCGGGAGAAATATCAATCACCTCAGATATGCAGATGACACCACCCTTATGGCAGAAAGTGAAGAGGAACTCAAAAGCCTCTTGATGAAAGTGAAAGTGGAGAGTGAAAAAGTTGGCTTAAAGCTCAACATTCAGAAAACGAAGACCATGGCATCTGG
>NW_011494861.1:16752685-16775906 GCF_000754665.1 Bison bison bison
TGGTCCCACCACGTCATGGGAAATAGATGGGGAAACAGTGTCAGACTTTATTTTTATTTTTTTGGGCTTCAAAATCACTGCAGATGGTGACTGCAGCCATGAAATTAAAAGACGCTTACTCCTTGGAAGGAAAGTTATGACCAACCTAGATAGCATATTCAAAAGCAGAGACATTACTTTGCCAACAAAGGTCCATCTAGTCAAGGCTATGGTTTTTCCTGTGGTCATGTATGGATGTGAGAGTTGGACTGTGAAGAAGGCTGAGCGCCAAAGAATTGATGCCTTTGAACTGTGGTGTTGGAGAAGACTCTTGAGAGTCCCTTGGACTACAAGGAGATCCAACCAGTCCATTCTGAAGGAGATCAGCCCTGGGATTTCTTTGGAAGGAATGATGCTAAAGCTGAAACTCCAGTACTTTGGCCACCTCATGTGAAGAGTTGACTCATTGGAAAAGACTCTGATGCTGGGAGGGATTGGGGGCAGGAGGAGAAGAGGATGCCAGAGGATGAGATGGCTGCATGGCATCACTGACTCGATGGACATGAGTCTGAGTGAACTCCACGAGTTGGTGATGGACAGGGAGGCCTGGCGTGCTGTGATTCATGGGGTCTCGAAGAGTCGGACACGACTGAGCGACTGATCTGATCTGAGGATATTATTATCATAGGCTGAGATTAAAAATCATCAAAGACCATGTTTATTACCCCCTCCCAACCTTACCTTGTGTAGTTGATTTTTTTGCACCCATGGGAAGGGATTTGCATTCATTTCTACTGCATTTTTCCTTGTTGACTGAGTGTGGGGCTACCATTTCAGTTTACTAAAATGTATCTGAATTTGGATTCTAATGATCACAGTTTTGTTTGAAACATAAATTTCGTATTCATATCTTTTCTACATTCATTCAAGCTGTTGATAAAACTGTTCATTAGATCAAGGCCAAGCCTCTTATTGTGTCTTGAGAATACTTCTGAGTCATTCAGCATTTAATAGAGTTTACTGGGCACTTCTCCAAACAATGGCAGGGCTGAAGTTTCCATTTTTTGTGGTCTAATGACGCAGAAAAGCATGCAAACAAGTTAAAATATAAACTAGGCTTTTGAAAGAGCTCATATAATGGCTCTATCTTTTTAATATCCTCCTTTACCACATGGTGCCAACAGTTAGTGCTCCAGCCACATCTATGGCAGTTCCTGAGACTCTCCAAGCTTTCTCTCTAAATGCACCACAGGCTGCTCTTTTTCTTGGAATTCACGTCTTTCTCCTATTCTCTTTTTCTTTTTCTCTTTTTCTCAGATCTAAGATCTGCCTTCTTTCTTCCCCTCCACACCCTCACTCCAAATCATAGTGGCCTATCAGGTGTGGCAGACTGGTGTTTTGTATTTGCTCACATCATGTATTTGCCCACATACTTGTCTGCATCTTTACTAGAAGCGAATTCTTCAAAGATAAGAACTCGTGTTTTGCTTTGAATCACTGTAGTCTCAGAGAGTGCATGGCACTTTGGAGGAAAAGCAAAAGTAGCTGTTGAATGAATGGAAATTGCTAGGTGGAACTCTGTGCTTCATATCCGTGAGCAGGTGCATCTGACTGCCTTAAGGGAATAATGAGAGCTTTGATCTAGGAGATTGTGTTGGAACTGAGACTTAAAGGATGAGTTTAGTAGGTAGATAAGTGGGGAAAGAGTTTCCTGGTACAGGAAAGAACATGTGCAAATGCATGTTGGCTTGAGAAGGCAGGTGAGAATTTAGAAATGCAGGGTCATAATGTGTAGGGAGGGGTGGTAGGATTGACGTGGCTTGTGCACGCACATAGCAGGGTTAGGATGTATCCACAGTAATGATGTTCATTCTCTGGGGAGGGTCAGTCGTTCAGTCAGCTATGTAACTCCAAATGTGATCCACCATGCAGTTTTCCATCTAAATGGGAGGTGGGCCTTCTAATGCCTTGCTGAGATACTGATGTGCTAGCAGATTTGCCAGTGGAAAAAAGGGGGGCAAAAAGTGGTTTGGGCAAAACTCATACTTTGCGAACCTGTGCTGGTATGTAGTAATCATTAATTCCTTTCCAACTTATTTAATAGTCTGTTTTGGTTTCTTTCCCAAGCTTTGACAATCAGTTTACTTTGCAGCTTACAGAATTAACTTAATCTGTCATTTTTGAAAATCAAGACATCTGCCTGCCTTCTGTCTTCTGGTATCTTTGTTCTCTGGATTCCTGCCTATAACCCACAATGTTCTGTGAGCACATGTATAATTTAGGCAGATAAATAATTTCCTAGGCCTAGACACTTGAACTACTCAATAGCATTCTGCTTTGGGCTTCTCTATTCAACTTCAAATAGCATTAAGGTGAGTAAGTACGGCAAAGAAGACATTAAAACTCAAGATCTCATGTTGGCTCAACATTTGGGGCTGGATATCGGTAGAGAAGATCAAAGCGACAGAAGAATTTAGTAGTTCTGAATCCTCTGTCACCTGTTATCATGGATGGTCCTTTAGTGTTTTCCTCACTTCATAAAATATCTAGAAAATTCACGAGACAGCAAAAGAGACACTGATGTATAGAACAGTCTTATGGACTCTGTGGGAGAGGGAGAGGGTGGGAAGATTTGGGAGAATGACATTGAAACATGTAAAATATGTAAGAAACGAGTTGCCAGTCCAGGTTCGATGCACGATACTGGATGCTTGGGGCTAGTGCACTGGGACGACCCAGAGGGATGGTATGGGGAGGGAGGAGGGAGGAGGGTTCAGGATGGGGAACACATGTATACCTGTGGCGGATTCATTTTGGTATTTGGCAAAACTAATACAATTATGTAAAGTTTAAAAATAAAATAAAAAAATATATCTAGAAAATTCAGCTTTCTTGCCCATAGCATTCTGGGGCAAGTTCTGAGTTTTGTCTTTCAAGTGCTACTTCTGTTTCTGTATTGGTTACATGCCCTTTTTGTACTTTTTAGATTTAACTTTCTCAACTCCCATAGTTGATACAGTTCACAGAGTTTGGGGGCTATCTTGAGGGCTTTATGGTGAAATTAAAGCAGGGAAATTTCTAATTTTCTTTCAGATTAAAAAGATTAAAAAAAATTTTTTTTCATACTGGTCTTCAGCCCCAATCCCCACCATTCCCACCTGCCTAATGCAGTGACCTGCAGACACCCACCTGCAAAGTGGGTGAGAACAATGACGTAGTTCTCTACTTCGCTCATGGGCGCCTTCCACTGCAGCAGGGCTTCGGTTGGGGTGATGTTGGTAGCAGTCAGGTCTGCAGGATTGTCCATGGCTGAAACAACATGGGAAAATACCAGGGAGAGGTAAGAGGAACTGCAGGATGGAAGAGGAGAGAACTGTCTCCTGTGGTTTCACCTAGAATGCATGTCTGCTGCTGTGTGACACAAAATAATGGAGTGAGTGAAGACCTCTTTTCTTTCTCCCCTTCTGATTCCATCAGCCCCTTCCTCTTCTCCCATTTCTCCTTCCTCTCAAGCACCCAGCACTCCCTTAATTACTCTCAGATCTTTTTAAAAATTGATTCATTAACTTCTTCTGTGCAGAGCAGTCGGGTGTTATGGGGGAGTCCAAGGTATGACTCTTGTGCTTTAGACATTTAAACCCAGATAGAGAAACTTAAGAACATATCAAAACTGTTATATTTTTGTAGCTGATGAGCTAATATGCTTCCCAGGCTCTTTTTACTTGCATAAATGTTGATAGAAGGGGCATGCCATGTGAAACAGTCTCTGTTGATGAACTGCAGGAAGTGTGGTGGGAGTTCCCTGAAGTCAGGGAGTAACCCCAGCACCTAGAACTTAGACGTTGCTCAGTAAATACTTGTGGAATGAGGAATGGGACTCAGGTTGGCTTTAAAGTCATATCTGCTCATTGAATGCTTGCTTTGCTACTCACAAGGCTGACTCTGTACTGAGTCCTGGGCTCTTTTTTGGCATAGAGAGTCAAGGGACTTGGTCCAGGCTTAAAGCCAGGAGTGCCTGTTGAGGAACAGAGTTTGTTCATCATAGCACCATATTCTTATTCTCTCTCGCCCATGTGATTTAGTTGCTTCAGTGGTGTCTGACTCTTTGCGACACTATGGACTGTAGCCCACCAGACTCCTCTGTCCATGGGATTCTCCAGGCAAGAATACTGGAGTGGGTGGTCATTTCCTTCTCCAAGGGACCTTTCCGACCCAGGGATCGAACCCTCATCTCTTAAATTGCAGGTGGATTCTTTACTGCTCCTGTTCCCTGCCTCATTTCCTTACTGTACCTCTCTTTCATAAAGTTGGGATTTATCTTAGAAATGCAGGTTATTACAGTAGTTTAGGTATCAGCTCAACCTATGTGTCATGTAATTTAATTTTGGGGTCCCAGATATACTATTGATCTCTCCCTCTTCTCTAACTGAAGGCTCTTATTGCTTGTCTATGTCCTTTATTTCAAAGAAACAACCATTTACAATTTTAACATCTGAATTGTGTCTATAATCTATGCCTTGAACAAGGTCTTCAAATGCAACCTTCCAAAAAGAAATAAAGAAGAAAAATCTTAAGAGACTACATTTAGCTTGACCTCTCTGAGACCTACCAGGAGACCTTGAGGAGTAATCATTGTCAAAAGTTATAAAATCATAGACCTCACACTAAAGCAACAGCAACAGCAAAAGAACAAAATAAAACATTTCTGTGAGTAATCTAGTTGTTGGGAGTTGCCGAAATAGCTCTGCCTGAACTTGAAGGAGGGAAGCTGGGTCGGTGCATTATTGAATATATGCTTTAGAGATACTTGCTTATGACCAATGGAGAAGGAAATGGCAACCCACTCCAGTACTCTTGCCTGGAGAATCCCATGGATGGAGGAGCCTGGTAGGCTGCAGTCCATGGGGTTGCAAGGAGTCAGACAAAAACTGAGTGACTTCACTTTCACTTTTCACTTTCATGCATTGGAGAAGGAAATGGCAAACCACTCCTGCCTGGAGAATCCCAGGGACGGGGGAGCCTGGTGGGCTGCCGTCTAAAAGGGGTCGCACAGAGTCGGACACGACTGAAGCGACTTAGCAGCAGCAGCTTATGACCAAGAACCCAAGGAGTGAGTTTTTGACCTAAGTTGTTCTCTTATATTTTTGGGTTTGGAGGCTCGTGAAGTCCATTTTATTGTCCTCACTGAGAAAAACCCTAATTTCTTTAATGTGAATTTCTAAGACTTAGAGAAATGGACGAGGAGGGCTTCTTTATACTCACTGGGTATCCCTTAGGTCAACATGTGTTGATACTTTAATGGTCATAGACATCTTGATAGGAAGGGTAAGATTGAACCAAAAACATGGCTGTGCTATATGTAGTCACAAGCATGGAAGGACAGTAGGGAAGATGGGAACATCCTGTGATGTCCTCAGGTGAATAATTTTTTGAGTTTCTGAAGGAATATTTCTTTGGCCATGGCCTTAGAGATGCTCCTTCTGGGCTGGTGAGCGAATCTACAAGAGCAGTGAGGAATTCCAAGTTGCTCTCATTCATGAAGTACCGTTCATTCCCTAAGGGAAGTAAAGAGCCTCAGGAAATCCAGGTGTTCTCTTAATGAGGCAAGCTGGATGTCTTCTTTTGTGCTGGGTCAGTGCACTCCTGAATATGTGCTTCAATATACAGGAACTATATTGTCACTGATAGTTGCGTCTGGGGTTGGAACCGAAAGCTTTCACTGTTCCCTCTCATGTTTTCTGTGGAAAACCTGTCTAGTTCTGCATGATGAGCTGGCTGAGGAGTCAGAAAAGAAGAGCAGGGTAGGGGCTGTCAGAGCCCTGTTCTCAAGCCTATCATTTTTTCCAGAGAAAAGCACCTCCTTCCTCCTCCCTGGATGATAAAGCAAAAGCAAATGCAGTTACTTGGTGGTTCTGGTCATGTAGAATGAGCGGTTTCATGATTCTAAGGGTCGTTACTGGAATAACAGACCCCTTTTGTTTTTTCTCTAAGGTAAAGTTTCCCTGTCAGAGTCTTTTAAAAAATTAGATGGGATGAATCACATGTCTGTTCTGGAATTCACTTCTGTCATGAGTCTTTGGAGGGTTACTTTTCATATTGGAAATGCCATGAAAATGTCTGACCTAAACCAGTAAGACTCTTAGAGGGTGACTTTCTAAACTCCTAGTGTTACAGAGGAGCTCTAAGGGAGGAACTTTGCAAACTGCTTCAAATTGTGAGTCCAAGGAACAACCTGGAGGGCAACCTCCCATCCCCAACCCAGAACCAGTGTCCTATGAGTTAGCCAGGATAACTTCTGTTGATCCCAGGTCCTCAGCTGGGGTCCCACCTTGTCCCCTCACGGGGAGGCATGCCCACCTGTGTGCACAAGAGTGCAGATCCGCTCACTCTCCTCCCTGCCCCGAACACTGTTGAGGCTGATTTCATATTCCGTAGCTGGGTACAGCTTGGTGATGGTGAATTCTGTCACCGTGTTGGGCACCACTGAGCTGTCCAGTCGTCCCACTAAGGAAGAGCAGAAGCCACAGGTCAAGTTCCATGGATCTCACATCAATGCAGCTCATGATACAGGATCTCCCAATGGCACCTTGTCATGCAGCCTCGATAGATGAGCACAAGGGTCAGCACCCAGTTGGGAGAGAGGGGGCTGGGAATGTTGGACTTTGAAGATACCTTGCATGCTGATCCCACTCCCATACTGTATAGGATCCCAGGAACAAAATGGCGGGGGGGGGGGGGGGGGGGGGATATTTATTAGGTGGTTTTCTAACAAGCTGGTCTTCAAGTAGTATAAAAAGCATGGCTGCAGACCAGTCCATGCAGCCCAGAGATCCGGTAGTCTGGAAAATTATGCCCCCAGCTCACTGGAAGTAAGCGTACCCTCTACTTCCTTAATAATTCCACATGCAGCAGCAAGAGCTGGCAGGATGCAAGTGAGGTCTGGCCCTGTTTCTTCTGACTCATAACTTGGATGGAGCAGCAGTAACAGGACCACCATCACTGTAGTTTCCTCCATATGACTCTGTGGTATCTTCAGGCATCCCCCAGGGGTTTTAGTCTTGGACTTTAATTCTCTCAGTCGTGTCCAACTCTTTGCAACTTCCCTGGTGGCTAAGACGGTAAAGCGTCTGCCTGCAATGTGGGAGACGCGGGTTTGATCCCTGGGTCGGGAAGATCCCTGGAGAAGGAAATGGCAACCCACTCCAGTATCCTTGCCTGGAGAATCCCATGGACGGAGGAGCCTGGTAGGCTACATACAGTCCACGGGGGCCGCAAAGAGTAAGACACGATTGAGCTACTTCACTTTCACTTTAATTCTCTCAGAAAAGTGCATGTGACCTTGGCTCTTGGCAGATTCTTTTAGAGTTCTTTGTTTCTCACTACGCTGTCTGGATAGTGGTGACTGATTATCATGGTTCACTCTACCTGTAAAGGGCCTGCTTCCTGTGTGAATATAATCAAGCCTTTTGTGGGAGGAGCTGGTATGCTCTGGGTTCCTTGGCTACTCCTCATTACCCACTCTCATTCTGATGCAGCGTGCTACAGAGAGGAGGAAATTACAGGCAGGGGGGTGATATCCCCTGGGATATGCTAGTTCTGCCATAATAGTCTTCATCCAGTTCCAAATTCTATTCATCTTTGAGAAATCAAGTAACTTTATTACCTTGTGTTGGCCGATAGGATACTCGGTAGTAATCAAAAGATGCAACAGGAGGGCTCCAGGAGACCATAACTGAGTCCTTGGTCACATTGCTAATTGTGATGTCTTTGGGAGGATCAATTCCTACAAGGATCCAGGTGGTCATGGGGAAAAGACAGAAAGCATAATATGAGAAACAATTTCCTATTTTTGGTTTTATGTGGACCAAGAGCTATTGGTGTTCCAGAGGCAATCAAGACCTTACACTTTATACTAAGGAAACCTTAAAACCATGATCAGGCTGAAGTTTCACTTGAAACCTCATAGATATGGCCAGAGCCATGCACCTAGAGAGTATTTTAACAAAATGAAATCAAGCTGTCAAGGTCTATGCCTCTGTAGCGACTCTTACATATCTGAAGGCCAACGGGAAAATATCCTTCAAGTTTGTTGTTTTGTTTTGAACTAGGAGTAATGGTCATTTTCTTTGGGGCAGCTTCTTTTGAACAAACCCAACTCTTTCTCTCTCTCTCTCTTTTTTGTATCAACCACCTTTGGTCAATTTGGAAAAATTGCTATTGACTGTACAGGGATTTCAGAGTACAAGTCCAGAACAAATCCACTTTCCTAAACTGTTTTTTTATTTATACTGTATGCTCTATTTTTTTTTTTTTTTTAGTACTGGCAGGTTACAGGGCCAAAACCAGCTGAGTGTTTAATCCACTTCTTCATTTCTTGTAAGTATATAAGAAATCACCCAAACAGACGTCCTCACCCACATCACACTCATATTTGTGACTGTATGTAAGAAGGATGAGATGCAAGTGATTCAGTGCATCTCAGAGTAGCTGTGTTTTTCAGACAACATGCAGATCAACCTGATTCTCAGAGTACCAGGTCCCTATATGGTTGCATGCCAGTCTCATATGATTCTGGGGAAACATCATTCACAAATTGAACTGACTGGGCAGTCAAGAGATAGCTCTCCAGAAGAGGAACAGATGTCTCCTCACTGTAGAAGGGTCTCCTCTTGGACACTAGCTCTCTCCAGAGTTTTCTTCTAAGTTGATAGAAGGAGGACCTCTGGATCAATGCATTAAAGCCCTGGCCTCCTTAAGACATCAAGTCCATCCTATCTTCTAAGTGGAAGCTTCCTATCTTATACATTTTGTGCAGCCCTGGAAGAGGTGACTGTTTAAGAACAACTCATAGACCCTCTCTGGATAAACAAGGTGGTCCCCTACTCCTTGGGTGTTTCTCTTTGTAAATTTCATAAAGGTTACCATGGGAATCCCCATTATCACCTGCTGCCAAGTCCTCCAGCCCCACCTGTGGTGATGGAGCCCACGATGGGCTCAGAGGTCACTGTGCCATGGACTGCCACCAGATTCACAATGTACTCGGTAGCTGGCTGCAGGCCCATCAGGACAGCATGCCTCTTGGTGGCATCCAGGGAGACCTCCATCATTTCTTCCTCTTCATCCCGTGGGCTGTAGTTGAGAATGAGTCTGTCTGCCGGAGGGGATGGGTCACTCCAGGTGATGTTCACGCTGGAGGAGGTCACGTGAGAAAAGTGCAAATGGGAGATGGGGCGGAAGCCTGAAAACAGAGGAAATGAATGGTTCTGGAATCCACATAAAGTGGTGGGACCACTGGGGTAAAGGAGATATCTGACCAAAGAGGTCTGCTTTCCCTGCTAGTAAGGACTTACACCTGCACTTGTTAACCACCACGCTGCTATCTCATCCACTGTCCTTTCTCCAAGCCAGATACTGTAAAATGAATGCCCTCAGCAGCATAAAAACAGCATCACCTCTGTGAATTATTCATAATACTGATGGAGGATTTAAAACTTATATCCTGGAAGGAATTGAACACGATCCCATGGATCCTCTGAATGCCCACTGACTTAGTGAAGGCAGAAAATGAACGGAATTAACTACTCTGACCAGCCTATAGGAAACCGGACATAATTTCAGGCATGCAGGTAGCCTTGTTCATCTCTCCCCTTCGCCTCCAGCCATTCTCTCTTAGGCTTCCCAGATGACTCAATGGTAAAGAGTCTGCCTGCCAATGCAGGAGACACACAGGAGATACAGGTTCAGTCCTTGGGTTGGAAAGATCCCCTGGGGTAGGAAATGGCAACCAACTCCAATATTTTTGCCTGTAAAATTTCATGAACAGAGGAGCCTGTTGGGCTACAATTCATGAGTTTGTAAAGAGTCAGACACAACTGAGTGACTAAGCACACACATACACATTCTTTCTTGAGGTATTTATTAATTTCTTCTCTGTCTCTTCTTTCTCTACCTTTCTCTAGAATTCTTCCTTTCTCTAGAGGCAACGGGGTGTTGGAAGAGTGGGTGGCCTAGATGATCTTCTCATCCTAAGATCCACTGATCCCTGAACCCAGCTGAGATTTCTGCTACCCGGGTACCTGTGAAGGCATCCACAGTGGACTCCAGGCTCTGCTGCCGGCCCCTCTCAGCTGTGATTGAAATGATGTACTCTGCCCCGGGCTCTAGATCTGTCAGTGTATACGAGGTCCTGTCCTTGGGCACAGTGACTTCAGAGGCGATCCCAGAGGACGGGGTAAAGGTAATTCGGTAGTGGTCAATGGGGCCGCTGGCCTTGGTCCAGATGAGGGAGATGGAGGTTTCCGAGGAGGCTGTCACCATGAGGTCTCGAGGACTGTCGAGTTCTGTGGATCAAAATAACCAGCCTATTTTACGTAAGTTCCACACGAGGGCCAGTATTTATTAGAATTAGGCCCCCAGTGGATTTCTAAGCTATCAGCAGGTCTGCTGACCATGAAGATTGGCTTGTCATTGCTGACACTAATCTCACACTTTGTTAAGCACCTTCCCTTTGAAAGATGTCCAGGGGCTTGGCATATAGATGAATAATCTGCAGGAAGGCATAAGTAACTCAAGACACTCACCTGTGGGACAAAGCTGGCTGCTGATTTTTAAGCTCTCCATTTTCTCCCAGCCGTTCTCAGTAAGCCAACCAGGGCAAAACAGGTGTCACAAGCAAGTACAGATATGCTGCTCCTGGCAACCCTGACTACCTCTGTTCCTGGTGCCATTCTGACCGACCTGGCCACAGGTGTGTAGGCAATAAGATCTGAGGACTCCTGGGGACCCATGTCTTGAGGTTCTCTAGAGAGGTTGTCTATGCTCGACAACCTTGGGACAGGGATTGGTTCAGACCAGCCCAGCCCAGGCTGCTACCAGTTACTAAAGTGACTTTGGAATTTGCCTGGGATTTGAAACCAAAATTGTTGGATCCAGAATAGCAAGAATCTCAGTGGACTTCTCCTTTCTCCAAGCTCAAATGGATTGCTTCCAAGTCTAGACCTTCAGCCTGTGGCCTTTCTGAAGGTTCTGTCCTATGGGGTGAGAAGTATCACATTCTGCCTGCTGTGAGATGATTTAGAAGGAAATATGACTTGCTACAACACTGACTTTTATGGGGTTTTACACCTCTGCTCTGCACAGCAGTGGGCAGCCCTTCAGACCATTGGGTGCCAAGTGTGCAGAGAGGGTGGGACTCCATCCTGCATGTCAGATGCCAGAGGGTAGGCACAGGGAATCAAAGAGCTACAGGTAGACGGTGTTCCTAGGCCAATAATCCTCACCCAGGGACCTGTTCGCTAGGGGGAATTGCCATCTGACCAGTCCTCGATGGCCCTCAGGTCAGAGTGTCCTGGTCTCTTTCCACACCAGTCTTCCTACTCACCAGTCCTGGCATTCATGGTGGCTGGTACGCTTTGCTGTGAGTTCATGATGGCAGATATTCCAATTCCATACTCAGTGCCAGGCACCAGATCTGTTGGTAGATGCAGAAACAAATGTTATCCCACGTATGTCAGGGATGGGGAAGGCTGAATTTGGATGGGGTGGAGCAAATGACCTTAAGATCCTGTTCAGATCTCGTGTTTAATTCCCTCCTAATTTTATCCATTTGCATTGCATGTGCGCACAGTCATGTCTGACTCCTTGTGACCCCATGGACTTAGCTTGCCAGGATCCTCTGTCCATGCAATTTTCCGGGCAAGGATACTGGAGTGGGTTACCATTTCCTCATTTTACCTATTAGGAAATCCTAATTTCACCACATAGGAAATCCACACCAAGTCAAGAGGATGAACTGGTCAGTGTAGAGCTTCCTTTTTGCTGCCGGTCTCCTTGGGAGGGCAGTGGTGCTATCCTGGTCAGTGACATTCAGAACTGTGCTCTGCTGTGGAAGTCTTCTTGAGGCACTTAGAGTCTCAGGTTGGCTACAACTGGTGAGATTTCTTGCTTACACTGCATTGGGGAAGTGTGTAATTGAGGACCGTATGGACATAAGCCTGTAAAGCATTTGTTGAACGTTGTGGATGAAGAACAAGCTGCACCTATTATAGACAGGGACTGAGGCCGTATGGATGCCATATGTCTGCATCCTTTCTGGGGAGCAACTGTAGATGCACTGTCTCACTGAGCTCAAGGCTGTAGGGTCTTTAATGTAAGGGGATGTAGTGCCCTGTAGTAGCTACCAAGGGCACTTCAATGTGAGGATGACTTCTGGGGGACCCTAGGGAGCTGGAGAAAATGGAAAAAAACTTCCCAACTATCAAGGGAAATTCTTTAGGGTTCAATACAAAGGATCACTGGGGATCTCCTAGAATATCTAGAATTATCTGGGGTGTCTCCCTATCCTCTTACCCACATTCATTTTCAGTTCAACCTGTTTGACAGATATATTACTTTCCTATTTATGTTGCAGCAAATTACCACAGTTTAGTGGTTCAAAACAATATATCTATTATTTTACAGTTCAGGAGTTTGGCAGGGCAGTATTCTTTCTGGAGACTCTAGGAAAGAATTTATTTCTTTACCATTTCTAGCTTCTACAGGTCGCCGGCATCCCTTGGCTTGTGGTCTCATAATCCATCTTGAAAGTCAGAGGTATAACATTTTTTCAAATCTGTTTTTTTCTCTGAGCTCTTCTTCCATGATTCCATCTTCTACTCTGATCTCTCTGAATCCTTTTAAAAAGGATCCTTGAGATTACACTGGTCTTGATTAGCATGGGATAGTCTTCCCATCTTAAGATTCTTAACCTAATTACATCTATAACTTCCTTTTGTCAGTGTAAGACGACATAGTCACACATTCCAGGGATTACAATGCAGACATCTTTGGGGGCCTTTATTCTAGCACCAAACTAGCATCAAACTCACCCTCATTAATTAAGACTGAAATTGTAAAAAAAATACAACAAGATCAAATCATCATCTGTGGGTCCCTTGTTGTCAGTCTGAATCCTTTTGGGTATCTCTTTGTGTAGGCTCAACTAGAACCCAGATTGATGATCATGCTGTTCTGCATTTATATAATAACACTTGTTCTTTTCAAACTACCTGTTTTTTGAAAAAAAAAATTTGTTTTTATAGGAATACAGTTGCTTTACAGTGTTGTATTAGTTTCTGTGTACAGCAAAGTGAATCAGCTATACATGTACATATATTCCATCTTTTTTGGATTTCCTTCCCATTTAGGTTCCTCAGTGCTCTGGTGATCTGACTGTGTTTTGACCTTTACCACAACCTCATGAGGAATGTGAGATGGGGAGTCTTTTCCCCATCTGCATTAGTTCCCCTCATGACCTAGTCATCTCCCAAAGGCTCCATCTCCTAATATCATCACGCTGGAATGAGGATTACAATAGATGAATTTTGGGGGGACACAAACATTTTGGGCTTCCCTGGTGGCTCAGTCAGTAAAGAATCCGCCTGCAATCCGCCTGGGTGGCTGCCATGACAAAGGATCACAAACTTGGTGGCTTAAAACAACAGAAATGTATTCTCTCCCAGTTCTGGTGTCTAGAGGGCCAAAATCAAAGTGTGCGTAGACCCATGCTCCTTCCAAAGGCTTTAAACAGGGAGTATTCTTGGCTCTTCCTAACTTCCAGTAGCTGCTGGGAATGCCTGGTGGTATGCCTTGGCTTCCAGCTGCAGCACTCCAGTCTCCATCTCTGTTGGCCCATGGTGTCTTCGTCTGCTTAGGCTGCAATGGGCTGGTAACTCAAACAACAAACATGTGTTTCTCACAGTTATGGAGGCTAAGAAGTTCAAGATCAAGGCACCAGCAGATTTGATGTCTGGTGAGCTCCTGCTTCCTGGTTCATAGACCATCTTCTCACTGTGTTCTCATACAGCAAAAAACCAAGAAAACTCTCTGAGGTCTCTTTTACGAGATCACTAGTCCCATTCGTGAGGACTCTACCCTCATGACCTAGTCATCTCTCAAAGGCTCCTTCTTCTAATACCATCACACTGGAATGTGGCGGGGACACAAACATTTCAGACTTCCCTGGTGGCTCAGGTGGTAAAGAATCTGTCTGTAATGTGGGAGACCTGGGGTCAGTCCCTGGGTCGGGAAGATCCTCTGGAGGAGGCCATGGCAACCCACTTCAGTCTTCTTGCCTGGAGAATCCCATGGTCAGAGGAGCCTGGCGGGCTACAGTCCAAAGGGTCACGAAAGAGTCGGACATGACTGAGCGACTAAGCGCACACACAAGCCAAAGAGTAAGTCTGCGACCAGCTGGAGATGACCCTTGGCTTCTGGCCTCAGGGGTTAGGGCTTTTAGGACTGAATGCCTTACTCTTCCCTTCAGTTCCTCCCCTCCCCAGAGCAGTTGTGACCTCCCAGGAGCCTTGAAGGAAGAGGGACGATTTTGACAGGAAATGCATCGAGCAACCCTTCCTTAACAAGGGCTTGGTTTCAGGAAGGTGAATGATGTGTGAGAGCCAGAGGGTTCTGCACTGCCTCCTCAGTGTCATTTTAGTACAGCCTGTGCAGTGAGCCCCTCCATGCCCGGGTAAGGCAGAACCTACCAGGCCTTACTGACCAGGCTCTCAGGTCAGAAAGTGTTAGAATCAGCCCCTTTCTTCCTCTTCTCAAACCCGCTCCAGTCAGTTCCTTACCTTTAGTTCTTTCTTTCTCTAAAGTGTCAACATTGGGACTTCCTTAGTGGTCCATTGGTTAAGAATTGCCTTCCAATGCAGGAGATGTGGGTTCGATCCCTGGTTGGGGAACTAAGATTCCACATGTCAATGGGGAACTAAGCCTGTGAGTCACAGCTACTGAGCCCACGCACTCCAGAGCCTGCGCACTGCCGACAGAAGATCCCACGTGAAGCAGCAGAGATCCTGCATGCTGCAGCTGAGACCTGGCTCAGTCAAACATAAAAAATGAACAAATACTAAAAAAAATAAAGTGTCAACACTGGTGGAGGTGAACTTTGAGGTCTGCTGGACATTAATATTTAGGTTCTGCCACTTTCTATTAGGTTGGTTCAAATGTAATTGTGGGGGTTTTGGACTGTAAATTTTAAATCACTGTAACTCATTTCAAACACATCTTGATTAATCAAAATAGGAACCATTACAATTAACACAGTTTTGCCAATGAGAAATAAGCTTGCTTATTCCTATAGTGTAAAAATCCATGCTTCGGGATTTAACAAACTCTTGGAAAGCATTTTCTGTCTCCTGGTGGTTGTGGAAGTGTTTTCCCTGAAAAAAGTTGTCCACATGCTTGAAGAAGTGGTAGATGGTTGGCGAGTAGTGACATGAATATGGTGGATGAGGCAAAACTTTGTAGCCCAATTCGTCCAACTTTTGAAGCATTGGTTGTGTGGCCTGTGGTTGGGCATTGTTGTGGAGAAGAACTGGGCACTTTCTGTTGACCAGTGCCAGCTGCAGGCATTGTAGTTTTTGGTGCATCTCATTGATTTGCTGAGCATACTTCTCAGATGTAATGGTTTCCCTGGGATTCAGAATTGAATCCCACTGTAGTGGATCAGACGGGCAGTAGACTACCAAACAGTGGCCATGACCTTTCATTGGTGCTTTCAAGTTTTGCTCTGGGAAGTGCTTTAGAACTGCTTAGTCCAACCACTGAGCTGGTCATTGTCAGTTGTCATATAAAATCCATTTTTCATCACACATCACAATCCGATCAAGTAATGGTTTCTTGTTGCACAGAATAAGAGAAGATGACACTTCCAAATGACTTTTTTTTTTTTAACTTTTAGTCAGCTCACAAGGCATCCACTTATTGAACTTTTTCACCTTTTCAATTTGTTTCAAATGTTGAACGACCGTAAAATGGTCGATGTTGAGTTCTCCAGCAACTTCTCACATAGTTGTATGAGGGTCAGCTTTGATGATTGCTCTCAATTGTTGTCAACTTCTGATGGCCAGCCACTATGCTCCTCATCTTCAAGGCTCTCATCTTTTTTGCAAAACTTCTTGAACCACCACTGCACTGTACCTTCATTAGCAGTTTCTGAGCCAAATGGGTTGTTGATTTGGAAGTTATCTCTGCTGCTTTACACCCCGTTTTGAACTCAAATAAGAAAATCACTCAAATTTGATTTTTGTCTAATATCACTTCCATAGTCTAAAATACATATAAAATACACAGCAAGTAATGTCATTAGCAAAAAACCTAAAGTGAGAAATATGCATTAAAATGATGTATAACATAACCACATTTATTTAAGAATGTATTCCAATATTGAATGGCAAAGTCCAACAGTGCAAAACCTCAATACTTTTGTGCCGACCAAACATACGTGTGTAACTCTGATTCCTTCATATCTTTGAGCTTTATTCTCTGTAGAATGGTAAGAGTAATAGCGTCTATCTCAGAGGGTCCTGGGGATTCAATGAGCCAATGTAGAGAAAGCACAGTACCTGGTGCATCGTAAGAGTAGCCCATAGCATTATTACCTGGCTCAGAGAACTATTCCAGAATTTGGAGTCTTTTTTTGGTGTGCCCCAGACAGATACAGGTTGGTCCTCGGCACACCTGTTGTCAGTTTGCTGAAGCTTAGCCCACTGAGTCTGATGAAACCAGGGATTTAGGGAGTCCAGGTGTCAGCAAGGAGCTGGCCCATGTCTGGGCTGGTACCTGTCACTGGATTGAATTGGGCTATTGCAACACCCCCCAGATCTGTTCAAAGCACATATTTATCTCCACCAGTATGTTCGCAAGTCCCAGGTACACACTTGGCTGGAGAAATTAGATTACCTTTGGGACATAAACTACTCTCAGACAACTGATTGAGACCTTCAATTGCCTATAATGAAGTAGAAATTTTCCGACGTAGATGAAGGGTGACAGATTGAGGAAGGAAGACAGAAATTATATGTTGCCAAACGGATCCAACATGTACCGTTTTCATCTGAGTTTCTTATTTATGAAGCTTAAATGAAATGTTCAATAATTTACAACGGAATCATCTTCTCCCAGAAAAGTGTAGAGTAGAATTTAAAGTGCTCTTTTTCCAAGCTTTCTGTCTAGGGGATGGGGAAATGGGACTCGCTTATAGGTTCCTGCCTGCTGCTTTTCTTTGATTTTCAGCAGCTTTCTTCCTGTGCTGCAAGTGAATTGTTGCTCTTTGCCAGCAGGTAAAATACACTTTCTGCTGGAAAAGGAAATGCATACCCAAGGCATAGCAGGTACACTTATATATCAGCACTTGGAAGACTCCTAGGGATTTTTCACTTTTTAAAGACCCCATTGCTGTCTATCAATGCTCCCTTTATCTTTCTGTCCAACTCCTGCAAGTAGTAGCATATGAATGGCTCTGCTCTCTTTTTAACACTAGCTCAGAAAATTCATCCCATGGGAAACCACCACTCTCCATCTCTTATAGAACTTCATTGGTTCAACTCAGGGGATGACACTTCCCTCAGCTCTTTCCCTGCATATCCATTCTTCTTTGAACACTCAAAGCACACCGTTCATGCACTCAGCAAACATGACTGATGGTCTCCTTTCTGCTGGGCACAGGGTTGTGTACTTGATACAAGGGTGAGCTGAATGGAATCACCCTTGTCCTTAAAGAGATACAAAGAAATCTGTACTGAAAAGGATATTCATTACTTATTGAGCACCCATATATACCTTGAATATATCACTGGAAGGACTGATGCCGAACCTGAAGCTCCAATACTTTGGTCACCTGATGCAAAGAGCTGACTCATTGGAAAAGACCCTGATGCTGGGAAAGGTTGAAGGAGAGAAGAAGGGGAGGACAGAGGATGAAATGGTTGGATGGCATCATGGACTCAACAGAGTTTAACTCAATGAGTTTAAGCAAACTCCAGGAGATAGTAAAGGACAGAGAAGCCTGGTGCACTGCAGTCCATGGGGTCTCAAAGAGTTGGATATGACTTAGTGACTGAATAACAAGAATATACCAAGTACTGAGCTGCAGGCACTGGGTAATCTACAAGAATAATAAAAAAGAAAGAGAGGGAATAAAGGAGGGATAAAAATCAAGAGAACTTTGAGTGCCTGGTAGCCAAGAGGTCCATTATTGATTGACTAGTTTCTTAGAGATTCATACATGATATCTTATTTTCCACTCTGCTGGGAGGGCATTACTTATGGGTAAACAGAGGACTGGAGAAGTCCATTTCTCAAACCAAGGTCACAATGGTAATACGCAATGAAACAGGGTTTGGAATCCAGGTTCATTGTTCTTTCTGATACATCACTGCATGGTCCCTAAGAGTCTTACAGGCTGGGAGAGGGAAATGGAGTAAGCAAATTGGAATTTGAAGGTGATTTGGTACCACTCCATGGGAAGCTAACTAAGAAAACAATTTCAGAGTGGGGATGAAATCAGCATGGGCTGGGCTGGAGTAGCCAGAGAAGACTTTTCTAGAGAAGGGACTTGAATTGAATCTTGAAAGCTAGCCAAGATTAGGAAAGGTTGAGGGGTGGAGATATGGAATTCTCCAGTGGGCAGGATGGGACATGGTGAACAGGAAGAGATTAATTAGAGCCAGAGAGCAACTAGCTCTAATTGTGAGCTCAATGAGCCCAACTAGCTCAATGAGCAGATTCTCACCTGCACTGCAAGGACCGTGGGTGGGTGATAAAGGCAGGATGACTCACTTCCCTCTGTCTAGGAGGCCTGTTCTTCATGCTTCCTGCTGCTGGCAGGAAAGTAGTGGGAGAAGGAGGCCCAAGAAACTGAGATTGCTGTGTCTTGCCAGCAAAAGCATGAATAAGACTCCTGGGGTCTGCAGGCTTGGTTAGGTTCACATGGGCATTCAGAAATATGGAACCTTTCCATCTCTAAATCCCTGGGTTCATCTCCAGAATATCTGTGAAGTTCAAGCCTACCAAACTGGGGTTGGGGATTTAGTTCGCTGAAGCATCACTACAAACAAAGCTAATGGAGGTGATGGAATTCCAGTTGAGCTATTTCAAATCCTAAAAGATGATGCTGTGAAAGTGCTGCACTCATTATGCCAGCAAATTTGGAAAACTCAGCAGTGGCCACAGGAAAAGGTCAATTTTCATTCCAATCTTAAAGAAAGGCAATGCCAAAGAATGCTCAAACTACCGCACAATTGCACTTATCTCACACGCTAGCAAAGTAATGCTCAAAATTCTCCAAGCCAGGCTTCAACAGTACGTGAACTGTGAACTTCCAGATGTTTAAATTGGATTTAGAAAAGGCAGAGGAACCAGAGATCAAATTGACAACATCAGTTAGATCATCAAAAAAGCAAGAGAATACCAGAAAAACATCTATTTCTGCTTTAGTGACTATGCCAAAGCCTTTGACTGTGTGGGTCACAACAAACTATGGAAAATTCTTAAAGAGATGGGAATACTCGACCACCTGACCTGCCTCCTGAGAAATCTGTATGTAGGTCAAGGAGCAACAGTTAGAACTGGACATGGTACAACAGACTGGTTCCAAATCGGGAAAGGAGTACGTCAAGGCTGTATATTGTCACTCTGCTTATTTAATTTATATGCAGAGTACATCATGAGAAATGCTGGGCTGGATGAAGCACAAGCTGGAATCAAGATTGCCAGGAGAAATATCAATAACCTCAGATATGCAGATGACACCACCCTTATGGCAGAAAGTGAAGAAGAACTAAAGAGCCTCTTGATGAAAGAGGAGAGTGAAAAAGTTGGCTTAAAGCTCAACATTCAGAAAACTAAGATCATGGCATCTGGTCCCATCACTTCATGGCAAATAGATGGGGAAACAATGGAAACAGTGAGAGACTATTTTTTTGGGCTCCAAAGTCACTGCAGATGGTGACTGCAACCATGAAATTAAAAGATGCTTGCTTCTTGGAGGAAAAGCTATCATCAACCTAGACAGCATATTAAAAAGCAGAGACATTACTTTGCCAACAAAGGTCTGTCTAGTCAAAGCTATGGTTTTTCCAGTAGTCATGTATGGATGTGAGAGTTGGACTATAAAGAAAGCTGAGTGCCTAAGAATTGATGCTTCTGAACTGTGGTGTTGGAGAAGACTCTTGAGAGCCTTTGCACTGCAAGGAGATCCAACCAGTCCATCCTAGAGGAAATCAGTCCTGAATATTCATTGGAAGGACTGATGCTGAAGTTGAAACTGCAATACTTTGGCCGCCTGATGTGAAGAACTGACTCATTTGAAAAAACCCGGATGCTGGGAAAGATTGGGGGCAGGAGGAGAAGGGGACGACAAAGGATGAGATGGTTGGATGGCATCACCGACTCTATGGACAGACATGAGTCTGAGTAAGCTCTGGGAGTTGGTGATGGACAGGGTAGCCTGGTGTGCTGCAGTCCATGAGGTTGCAAAGAGTCTGACATGACTGAGGGACTGAACTGAACTGAGTGCATTAAAAGATGTCTGCCTTTGGACTTCCCTGGTGGTCCAGTGGTTAGGAATCCGCCTGCCAATACAGGGGATGCGGGTTTGATCCCTGACCCGGGAAGATCCAACATGCCCCGGGTACCACAACTTCTGAAATAGCACCACTAAGCCCGTGTGCCACAACTACTGAAGCCCACGCACCTAGAGCAGGTGCTCCCACCAAGAGAAGCCACCACAGTGGGAAGCCTGCGTGCTGCAGCTCGAGAGTAGCCCCCTCACTGCAACGAGAGAAAGCCTGCACACAGCAACAAAGACCCAGTGCAGTAAAAAGTAAATAAATGTTAAAAATCAAAACCTTTAAAGGAAAAGAAAGACATCTGCCTTTAAAGGGAGGGGCAAACCAGGGACCCTCCCCAGGGAGTTTGCAGTTACTCTCTTAGTTTTCCTAACAACCATGCTGCTATGTTGTTATTGTTAGTTTTCTTGTTAGTCTCCTCACTATACTCTTAGGTCTTTGGGTCAAGCGACTTGATTTTTTTTTTAATATTTTAATTCAGTATGTAGTATAGTGAAAAAAGGTATAATGCGTGGAAGCAGCATGGGAGGGGCAACAGTGATGCTGGGAAGACTTCTATGGGAGAATATCTGAGCTGAGTTTGAATGATCAGGTGATATTTGGTTGGGGAAAGGGCATTGCAGGCTGAGGGAATAACACAGGCAAATGTGTATCTGGTAAAAGAATTCATGAAAACCAAGGACCCAATATAGGGCTTCTCACAGGGAAATCTCCAGCAGGGGATTTCATAGATGGTTTCACGGATGGGGGGATATTTGGAGACAGAGGATCTTCTGGGAACCCCTGAAATCATGCCAGGTAGGCAACAATCTACTTTTTGCTGTTCTGGGCCTAACCTCTCAGGCTTCCCCCTTCTGATCTTGTTGAGGGGAATGGTAGATGCTTCTCCAGGGTTCCCTGAATGAGAAAGGCTTTGGAGGACACCTCCCTGATTTGAGGGTGTGGATGATGTTCAAGCATCAAGAGAAGACTCCATGCTGACTTAAGGAAGGGACTGGTCCTACAAACTTATGTTTGAAACAGAAAATCATCACCAAGGACTGTTCTCATATACAGCTTTTTTGTTGCCAGTGGGATTAATGAGGAACATGGGTCATCACCCTCTGTCCTACAAGAACATCCCACCTGTGGGTCTTTGCTGTAAACAAGCATTCCCTGCTGAAGAAGTCAAAGCAGAAACAGAAAAATTCCCACCTGGCTTGACTCCTGGTCCCCTCGTATCAGCCCCTTAGTGCAAATAGGGAGCAGAGGCCCGGAGGCGCCAGCTGTGAGGACCGCGTGGAAGCCTCCGCTCTTTCTGTCCTTTCTTCTGTTTGGGTCTCTGCAGCCCCTGGGAGTTGGAGCCATGCTCAGAGGGTGCCTTACCAAAGTGACCACTTGGGGTCACTGTGACTTCGCCCAAAGTAGGTTGAGCACCATCTGGCCCCGGCCCCAGGCCCATTGCCCAGCTCCTCCTCCCCAGAAGAGCCTGCAGGGTGTTGAAGGTCTGGCGCTGGGTCTGGGGCCTGTGCCCTGGCATGTCAGGGAGTGCAGACAGGATGAAGTGAACATCAAGTGCCTCCATCGGCACTGATTTGCCAGCTGGACTCCTTTAAGGGGGTCTTGGGTTTCTCCGTGGAAAGTCCTCCTGTGGACAAGCACCTCTAGGAGCCCTTCTTCTCACCACGAGACCTCCACTGGGGCCCCAAGGAAACAAAGCGGGCTCTGGTCGAGGCCTCGCTTTTCTTTCCCCAGCCACCAGAAGCCTGGAGGGCGGCAACTCGTAGGGTTGACTGGGGCATGCTTGTAGACATCAGCCCTGTACTGGTGTGTTTGTATGTGTGTGAGTGTGTGAGGATGTCGTGTGTGGCTGGCTGCAGGTCTTTGTTTTCTTGCCGTCTGGTGTTACACCATGAGGTCTGTAGGAATCTCTAAGCCCCTGGATTTCCTAACCCTGTGGATGATTTTTCTGATTAGCAGCTTGTGGACTGGAGATCCAGGTGGTTGCCATGCAGAGGCAGCTGGTGAGGAGGTGCCATCAAGAGGTGTTCAGGGGCTGCCCCATGGAGACGAGGTGACAGCCAGGTCCCCAGAGCTGGGTTACAGCCTAGGGCTCACTTGGCCCTACGGGCCAGCTCCTTTCACCCTTCTCCTGACCACAGGGGTCCTCAAATGTGGGCTCCTGTTCCTGAGGGCGACCAGGCAAGACTCTTCATGGCTGAAGACACCCCCTTCCCCTGTCCACAGAACACTGCAGCCACAGGCTCTTCAGAGCGCAGGGTATAGAGTCCCCTCAGACACAGGCCAGAGCAGTGTTTATAATCTGCATATAATCTGCATCGATCTCAGGCAGGGTTTTATTGTTGTTGTTTTGTTTTTTTAAACAAAGTCCATTCAAACAATGAGGATCTCCTTCCTTCCCCACCCCCACTTCCTCACTTCCTCCCACTCTCCCTCCACTAGGAGTTTTCTGTATGGTTTATGGTTTGTCACTGCTTTTCAGAAAACAGTGGTGGTGCCAGTCCCTGGTACCTGCTGCCAGATCTAACCTAGAGGGAAGTCAGTGAGTGGTGAGCCTATATAACACTCAGGGACCCCTTTGGGACTCCAGGTATGGAACACAGGCCAAGCAGACGTGGTCCAGGCTGAGTGCGTGAGTGCTAAGTAGCCTCAGGTGTGTTTGACTCTTTGCGACCCCTTGGACTGTAGCCTGCCAGGCTCCTCTGTCCATGGGATTCTCTAGGCAAGAATACTAGAGTGGGTTGCCATGCCCTCCTCCAGGGGGTCTTCCCAACCCAGGGATCGAACCCCCATTTCTTATGTCTCCTGCACTGGCAGGCAGGTTCTTTATCACTAGTGCCACCTGGGAA
>NW_011494861.1:16776171-16795911 GCF_000754665.1 Bison bison bison
GAGGTGCTGTGAGGTCTCTGTGTGACTTTGAGCCCTGGGGTCAGGAAGGGCCTGTGTTCCACAGTAAAGGGGTACGAGGTGGCTGCAGAGACCAGGGCTTCTGCAAAGAATATCCAGTACAGGTGCCATAGAACTTGAGGGACTTGGAGTCACCTAACTCTGAGAATAAAGGGCGTGTGAACTTGTGCCTGGCAGAGGCCAGGTTGCAAGGGACCCAGGCTGAGCTTTGTAGGGATTAAAAACTATAAAAGGTTAAATGACTACTGAATGTTTGTTATGTGCCAGTGCTCAGATACATAAATAAATATGATTTCATTGAATCCTCAAAACAACCTGTGAGGTAGACCTGATGTCCTTCGGGCCAGGAAGCAGAAACACAGAAATTGAAGCAATTTGCCAAAGACACACATCAATGAAGTTGGTCTCAAGCCTAAGTGGGCGATTTCAAAAGCCATGCTCTAGGTATTCCTTTTTATGGCTGAGTAATAGTCCATTGTTATATGCACCACATATTCTTTATCCATTCCTTTACATAAAGCTGGTTCACTTTGCTATACAGTAGAAAGTAACACAACATTGTAAAGCAACTATACTCCAATAAAAATTAATAAAACATAAAAAGGCAGTGATGAAAATTTGGTAATCTAAAAAAAAAAAGAAGAAGCCATGCTCAAACTTGGTGCTTCTTGCCCATTAATGTGCACACAGATCCCCAAGGAGCTTTTAAAATGCAGACTCTGATTCTATAGATCTAGGTGGAGAGGATTCTGCCCATTGCCACAGGTCCCCCCACACACCCCACTTTGAGAAGCTGGGAATCTGCTCTGTGCCGTACTTATACAGGGTGTCAATTCAAACCATCTCTTAGCTCACAGACCTCCTCCTCTGCGTCCTTATTCATCATCATCATTGTCATCATCTGAGTATTGAGTACTTTGCTATGTTAGAAGAATGGCCTTAAATTCATTAAGTTCATGATCTCACTAAAGCCCCATCAAATGCTATTAGGCAGGTGGCAACATTCCCCTTTTACATATGATGAAACAGAAGCTTAGAAAGGTCATATCAATGGCTCCAAACCACACAGGATGTAGTTGAGCCTAGATGTAGAGTCTTAGGACTTCCCTGGTGGCTTATATGGGAAAGAATTTGCCTGTAATGTAGGAGACCTGGGTTCAATCCCTGGGTTGGGAAGATCCACTGGAGAAGGGAATGGCTAACCACTCCAATATTCTTGGCTGGAGAATCCCATGGACAGAGGAGCCTGGTGGGCTACAGTCCATGGGTTGCGAAGAGTTGGATATGACTGTGCAACTAACACACACACACAGAGTTTAGAGTCTTGGCTCTTAACGTGTCCCATGGGACTGAGCATTCAAATAAAATGGGGCAGGAGAGATGGTGCCTTCTGTTATGGTTGCAGTTGTTTTTGACTAAGGGATAGGGAGGGTGGGGATAGGCAGAGCTGAAGTTTCTAGTCCTTCCTGCGCTTTCTGGCCAGGAAGGAATTGCTTCAGATGAGCCTGGAATTGTCCTTCCCACCGTGCCCAGAGTCCTGTTTTATATATACAAGCAAATAACTTGCTGGGAACCCAAAACAAACAAATTGAACAAGAACAACAACAAAAAAATCCCAAAACAAGTCTTGGGAGCTGAAAAACTCTCCTTTTTAGCATCCAGGTAGGACAGTGAGGGAGAAAACACAACTATTAAGAGCTGGGATCAAACTTCTCCCTCTTTTTGCCTTGCCTCCAGCAGGGTCCTTCCTTCTCTTTCCCTAGACACCACAGTAAGAGCGCCAGTGATCCTTGTAATCGGCATCTCAGCAAGTACAGACATACTTGATTTCCTTACATGCCTATAATCCCTTTTTAAATCACATAAGGCTATTTGCCTTTATAAATCTTCCCAGCAGTGAGCTCCCTGGGATAATTATATGTAATATATATTTATAGTTTTATTTCATAAGCCCAACTCAAATAAAAAAACCAATATCTCTGAGTTCACTCCTCGATAATAATCTTCCCATTCCTTGGAAGTCTGCAACATTTAAAATTTGACCCTTCCTTTGCTGTTGCTTCTTTAGTAAGAGCAGCTGTGAAAATGGATGGGAGCTTTTGACTAGGCTTCACAACTGCCTTTCATGGCTCCCTTGGTAATTTTGGGGACACGGGCAAGTTTCCAAACTCTCTGAGCCTCAGTTTCCTTATCTGTAAAATGGGGATGATGACTGGGGTGGCTGTAATGCGATGGCTGATGGCACCTTAGTTGACTGATATGGCAGGCAATATTTTCGTTCTCATGTCCCTCGTGAGTCTTGTTGTTGTGAAGATGAAATAAGCTAAAACTATGTGAAGCTCCCGGGGATAACAGATGACCAATGAATGTAGAATCTTCTTTTTTTCCACTAATGGGAAATAATAACTAGGATGTGAGTGAATTCTTCTCTATATCCCATGATTTTATAGCGTATCCTCCATCCGAACATCAAGCCATCATCTTTGTAAAGCTGGTAATTGCCAAAGCAGCCTGCGGCTCTGGGCAGGGATACACTGTGCCTAGAACCAGTTCCCTCTTGTATCATTGCAGGTTTTTTTGTTTAGCTTAATTTTTGTGAATGTCTCCAGCTCTCTGGAAAGGCCCTATGCCAGCTGGTCTGTTCCTGCTATGTTTAATTCACCCCCATTAACCTGCTTGGTCAGCATATCTTTCCATCTCTTTTCTGTGTTTTCAGGAGTACGTCTGTCTGGAAAAAGCATTTATTATATTTACTTTAACTAGCCTCATTTGGCAAGGCGGTCTGTGATTTCAGTTCAGGAGGAAAACAGCTTTGATTATCCTGCCCTTGTTTACTCTACGCAGTCTTTGCTGTGGATCCCTGGTCTATCGAGATGACAAATGCTTTTGCGAGAAGCCAAGACACAGGATAAACAAAGTCTCTGTCAGCACACCACCGGCCTCTGGTCCATAGCTGTTTTGAACAGTCTCCATCTAAAAACTGTACCCCCATTTCCAGCCATCTACCTTTCAGCAAAGCCTAGAGGTAGGTTTTCCTGGATGGGTGTGTCTAAGGCCCAGGAAGAGCACTAGCTGGGCTCCACATCCACATGGGGACACAGAATGCTCCCCAGCCAAGCATCACGGTGACCTGGAGCATCATGTTAGTTCACTCCACCATTATCTCTCCCTGACTCCAAACAGCCTCCTGACCACTGTCTGCTTCTGACCTTGCCCGCCTCCTGTCTGATCTCCACTGTAGCTGTACAGATCTGCACTGCATCATCTATTTAAGACCTTTCAACAACTCCTCACTCACACGCTTTACAGGGTGCAGAAGGCATGACCAGGCTCTTAATTTATCAGCTTATCACTGGCTTCTTGTAGCTTGTGTGCAGTTGCTCTCATTCATTCATGCATGCATTTATCCATTCATTCACCACTTATCCAGGACCTAGGAAGTGCTAGATGTTGTGCTAGATGCTGGGGAATCATGGTGATCAAAACCAGACATGAGCCCCCTTTCACAGAGCTTCAGTCTAAGCTGGAGATCAACAACCCAATAATCATACCCACAAGCGCACAAGGATAACTTGAGAAGTGCTGTGAGGTGAGGGGTCATCAGCAAGATGACATTGCCAGGCAGGATGACCTGACCTCACCTAGGAACCAGCCAGGGTTCCAGAGAAGTGACAGGTGAACTGAGAGCTGGAAGGGAAGCTGCCACCATGAGGTGAAGCGAGTTGTGGGAGGAGAGAGCCTGATAAGCAGAGGGAATGGCATGTGCCAAGCCCTGGGGCAGGCGGGTGTTTGAGGAACTAAAAAAAGTAGGCCTGTGGGCCTGGAACACTGGGAGCACCAGGAGATATGGCAGATGGAAAAGACTGGAGAAGATGGTAGGGAAACCAAGGCCATGGGAGGGTTTGGAGTTTATCACAAAAGCAATTGAAGTCCTTGAAATGGATGCACAATAGGATGGCATAGTTAGAAATGTACTTTGAAAAGATCACCGATGGAGTGAAGAGGACAGTGGAGGGGCCAGGAGAGAATGGGGGTTATTGCAGTGGTGGAGACAAGAAGTGATAGTAGCTTACACCAGGGGATGGCAGTGCGATGGAGAACAGTAGATACATGCCATAGGTACTTGGTGGATTATATCAGAGGGATTTGGCAACGGTTGGATGTGGGCATGTAGGGCTGGGAAGAGGGCTGGGAGGAGCTCAGGAACTGCCGTGCCCCCAGGAGCCAGGGCTTACTCACCGGTGAGTGTGGCTCTGCTGGTTGGTCCGATGCTTTTGGGGACCAGCAGCTCATGGTACTGCTCGCCCGCCAAGGTGCTGTACTCAACCTTGTACTCCTGAACCTCTGCTTCACTGTTGTCCCACTCGAGCTCAAGGCTGGTTGCTGTGCGGGAACCAACCCGCAGGTTCTTGGGGGCATCAATCTCTTAAAAAAAAAAGACATCACCAACATCACACAGGATAATGTGCATTTGCCATGCATCTTGAACTTGAATAGGCTCTGCAGTGAGAGCCCACATCTCACCCTCTGCCTTTTGTTTGAGTGAACCCCAGGGGTTGCCCCTTAGCTTTTGGTCTGCCAGGTTGGCCATGACAGATTCCATGGGCAGGCTGGAGAGTTTTATTTGGTAGTTAGACATCAATACACTTTACACATTCCCCATTCCCATTCAGAAGTTCTAGTGGTGTTCTAGAAATTGAAAAATGAACTAGTTAGTATCTTAAGCCTGAGACTAAGGGAATTCCCGGAAGGAGGAAATCAGAGATGGCACTCAACTGAGATGAAAGAGTGTAATTTCAAATTTGATCACCAAGCAGCAAAACAGAGGATTGTTTGCAAGATTTTGAAGTATAAGATGTCTTCCCTTGGATTTACTTGCATAGACATGCTGAAAGGTTTGTACAGAGAGAGGGGATGTGATATAGTGGAAATCAGTCAGCTCTGGAGTCAGGTCTCAGTTTGACCTCCACTTCTAATTCTAAATGTAATGGGACCATACGCAAGTCTTCATCTGGCTGGGCCTTGATGGTTACATCTGTAAGATGGGCTAAGAATACTGCTTTTCTAGTTGTAAAGATGAGACAATGCATGTGGAAGTGTACAGTTTGGGGACTGGTACAAAATTAGGTGTCTAAACCCTGGGTTGACTTACTGGTGCTTCCACAATTCTCCCTGAGTTCTAACAACCTGGCACCCCCATGCCTGCTCCTTGGAGTTCCAAGAACTCCACAGTAATGAAAAGACCTCTGGCATTGGGGTCTCTCCCTCAACTGTGGGGGGCTGGTTCTCTCTCCCAGGACTGGTCATTCTGGCAGGCTTATTTGGGCAGAAACAACATAAAACAACTTACAGGGTAAAAAGGTGCTGTCTTGACAAACTGCCACTTAAAAAGTTCTAAATAGATCTTGACTTTGAGACTTGAATTTAACTTTGGAGTGGACCAGCCATTTGTTCTGGGAAAACCTCAAGTGGACTGTTTTACTTCGTAAATGCCAGGCAAGTCTCCACCGATTGTTCTTTCGGAAGATGGGATGTTGTGAATCAGTCTGAGCGCAGCTGCTGCAGAGTGAGAAGTGTTCTGTTTAGGGATGTAAATTGGGTGAATCTCTTAGCAGATTTATGCCTCTGCAGCTTATTTTTCTGAGAAATGTTTCCTTACTCAGTGTGGGTTTGGCATGCGGGAAACCGTGCATTCTGCACGAGCTGTGTGTGTAATTTCTCCAGCAATTGTATGGTGAGAGGAGCTTGAGTAGAGGGGCATGTGGGAGGAATGCTCTGGACTACAGGTCTCTAAATCTCACATCCCTCAATCTTTCTGGCAATGGGGAGGGGTGTGGGGGAAGAGAGGCTGGCAAACGACTGGGTGGGGCTTGGGGGTGTGTTCTGAATGGAACTGGAGCAAAAAAAAAAAATCACTTAGGGTCCAGGTTGAGTCTCCTATTTACCTACTGCTCTTCACAACTAAAGACCTTGGAAATGGTAGACTGTAGTTTTTTTGGAAATGGTAAACTATGGTTTTCTTTTCTGCATTTTGGGGCCTTAGGGTCTACGCCCTGTGGACAGGCAGCAGTGTTTCTTCTGAAGGGACCGGACATTTCCAATGTCAGTGATCCCCAAAGAGATCAATCCTGGGAATGAGAACTGGGTAAGGCAGGTGTCTTAGGACTAGGCTGGAGTGAAATGATTTGCTCCCTCTAGGTCTTGGAGCCTGACCTCCAGGAGGGCCAGCTGAAGGGCCCCCTGGCAAGTGGGAGCTGGGCTAGTCTCTACAACACACCAGCAAGCCAGGAGCAAGGCAAAATCAGATGCCCAGTGGAGGCCCTGGGGAGGGGCTGGGACTGTGGACTCTCAACTTGAAACATAAATTAGATCAAGCACTTCGCCTGAAAATTTTCCATTGCTTCCTATTTCAAGCTCCTAATGGTAGCCCATCATTAGTTGGTGATGGACAGGGAAGCCTGGCATGCTGTAGTCCACGGGGTCGCAAAAAGCTGGACACGACTGAGTGACTGAACTGAACTTCAAGGTGGCCCACAGGGCTCGGCATGGTCTGGCCCTGCCTGCTTCTCCGGTGGCACCTGGGAGCATTCTTCCCTTATTCATTGTGCTCCAGCTGCACTGCCTTTTTCCTACTCCTGACTCATTCAAGCTTATTCTCACCTCTGGGCTCTGCACTGACTGCTTCTTTTGCAGAGAATGCTCTTCCCAGACCCTCACATGGCTGAGGTCACTTTGCGGTTGGTGTTTAGTCACTAAGTCATGTCTGATTCTTTGGCAACCCCATGGACTATAACCCACCAGGCTCCTCTGTCTATGGGATTTCCCAGGCAAGAATACCGGAGTGGGTTGCCATTTCTTCCTCCAGGGGATTGAAGCCGAGTCTGTCAGGCAGATTCTTTACCACCGAGCCACCTGGGAAGCCCCCATGAGGTCACTTAGGTCTTGATTCAAACCTCAGCCCCTCAGAGAGACCTTTCTGACTACTCCCTCTGTATCATTAATTTCATTTTTTAGCATGGTCCTCGTAATTGAGACGGTCCCATATAGTCATATGTTCCTTTCTTTTTTCCTTGTCCAGTTCCCCTCACTGGAATACAACTCACATGAACTGGTATCTTGTCTATCTTGTTTATTCTGCAGCCTTACTACCTAGGACAGTGCTTGGCACCTCTAGGTATTCTTTAAACACAGGAGAAACAAATACTGTCCATTCTCTGTCTTGTCTGCTCCTTCAAAACCCTCGAGAAAGTCTTGTTAAATATTCTGGCTGGGGACTGTGAGGATGCTCAGAGTGAGGGGGTGCAGGAAGAACAACAGCTTTGACTGAGGGCAGCTGGTCCTGGCTGGCTGACAAGCACCATCAGGGTTGAACTTGCGGAGGCATTTCCTGGGGAATCCCAGAGCATACTCCCTGCCCAGCAGGTGGGAGCTCCAACTGTTGTGGGGCCTTTAAATGAGTTTCCAGGACTGCTGCAGCCAAGGGCCACAGACTGGTTGGGCTTACACAACAGAAACATTGTCTCACAAACTGGAAGTCTGAGATCAAGGTGTTGGCTCCCTTCTGAGGGCTGTGAGGGAGAATATACCAGAAGAGGAGCTTCCCTGGTGGTCCAAGGGTTAAGAGTTCCCCTTCCAATACAGGGGTCGATCCCTGATCTGGAAGCTAAGTACATGTCTTGTGGCCAAAACACCAAAACATAAAACAGAAGCAATATTGCAATGCGCCTTCTCACTTAGTCGTGTCTGACTCTTTGAGACCCTTTGGGCTGTAGCCCGCCAGCCTCCTCTGTCCATGGGGTTTTCCCAGGCAACAATACTGGAGTGGGTTGCCATTTCCTTCTCCAGAGGATCTTCCTGACCCAGGGATCAAATCTGTGTCTCTTGTGTTGCAGGCAGATCCTTTATCTGCTGAGCCTTCTGGGAATTCAATAAAAATTTTAAAATGGTTCACATAAAAAAAAAAAAAATTCACCAGGAGAGTCCTAGGAATTCCCCTATGAGGGCAACTGCAACCAGAGCTACGTACGGAGAGTGGCGAAGTTTGTGAGACTGGCCTCCGGATCTTCCTGGACCCTTTCTCTCTAACCACTGGCTTTGGTGGGCTTCCATCAATGCCCTCCTTTTTCTGAGCGGCAATAAGACCCAGGCAGATACCCTGCTCACCACTCGGGAAGCAAATCTCTGTTTTAATTGCCTGTGCAATTAGTGCGCTCCTAGTGTCGAAGCCATCACCTGGAAAAGCACTTTGGCTAATTTGAATTTAAGCGGAGTTCTAAAATGACTGAAGGCCCTGCTGTGAGGGTCCAGGCACCTTCTCATCATTCAGCACAGCACCTGTCAACTCCGGGCCTTGAGAGCTGGTGAGCAAGTCTGTCCACAGCTCCCCGCCCCCATGGCCCCCTCACCCCTCACCCCGACCCCCTCGAGCAGAGCAGGGCAGGTTGCAGGTACAGGCTGCTGCTGCGTGCAGGAAGCAGGCACCTAACAGCTGCCCATGCACGAAGCAACCAGAAACAGAGAATCACGCCAAGAACGGAAACTCATGGTGGGGAGTGGGGGCTTCTAGGAGGCAGAATGCAATTGTCTTGATTGAAATTTTCCTGGGCCACCAGCCAGTCCTGCTTCCATCTCGTCAACCTAAACATCAAGAATTCCCTTTTCGTGCTTCCGCCTGAAAGCTCTCGTCTCCTTTTCAGCCTCTTCAAACTGCTTATCTGAGCACAGCCACAAAGAAACCACTTTTCACACAAAAACTATCTTGAAATTGAAAAAGAATGCAGGACTTGTGGCTCTCAGGAGGTCCCACCACCTGAGCAGGTCCTGCTGTGGGTGCTAAGGTTGGGGGTGGGCAGGACTGACCTTGAATTCACCAGGAAGGGACCTTGTGTGAGGCTCCGAGCAGCTTTGGCTGAGTGAGGGAAAAGAAGGCAAGAGAAATGGGCAGAATGTAGTTCCTTTGTTCTAAAGATACACAGTCACAAGGGAACCCAACATGTGTTTAGTAGAAAATCAGACCAGGGACCCCAGGCTGGGCTAGAGTCTAGCACAGGGACAGGAGAGAAAGCCTGAGAGGGTCTCTTTCAGAATCAACTGTCTTCTCCATTTCCTCAGTGTTCACACTTGGTCTCTTCAATAGGGAAATCTTCTCCCTAACCCAATGTTTCCTTTGGGGTGGAGGGAAAGCTGTTATGAGATTCTCAGCCTTTTTCTTCCATGGGGAAGATGGACTCACCTCAATGGTAATTTTTGTAGTGAGACTGGGCACAACCATTCTGGTTCCCCTCTCAAGGGAGCCCTCTGACCATGGGGATCAGCCTCTGCTTGTTCCTCTGTGCTATAAGCCCTAACCTCAGTAGCCCCCAGCTTCTATGACATGGGAGTCTTGCCCAGACTCACAGGGGCCATCAGTTGGCAAGCCCATTCGATTCTAACACTAAGCTACCTGTTCTAATCTAGGGGATATTTTGGCCTCCATCTGTCTTACTCTTTGCTATATTTATCAGCTGATTTTAAACACAAGCAGAGGGTAATGGAGCCTCCCTGAAGCCCTTGGCTGACTTGCCCCATCCTGTAACAGGCTCGTAGGCCACCACTTAATGTGGGATGCTTTGATTAGTGATTCTCCTACTTCATTCTGATGGAAGATGCTGGTTCTTAGATCTTACAGATGCCTGCAGTTCCCTTTGACTGCTGTGCCACCTTGGGAGCTGGCAGAGACATTCCTTGACCTGTGACCTCCAGAGGGCAGATAGGCAGAGACACGGAGTCTGGATTAGACAGAGACTCACTCTTGGATCTCATCACCCGCTGACCCAGGAAGAGCACTGGCGAGCCTGCATCTGCTTGTGACTGACCTACTTGTCCACTAGTTGGCTGGCCGGATGGGCTCCAAGAGAACCAGGGAGCAGGTCATGAGGTCTGGCTTTTCCCAAGGCTCTTTAAAAGTCCTGACTGCCTTGGCAAGTGGGTGGCCGGTCATCCCAGCTGGGGAGGAGGCACTGACATGGGCTTCATTCAGCCTGCCCTCCGTGGGAGCCAGGTCTATGTTAGCCCTCTTGCAAGTGCTCACAAGGATGAGTAAAACATTCTCAGGCAGAAGGCCTGCTTCGACACGGATGGGCTTTGCCCAACTCCAAGGTGCGCCATGGTGCTGGTAAAGTCGCTGTGGATCTATGGAATCATTACCACTGTTTCCAGCAAATAGCAATGAAGTGTCGCCAGGAAGGGTCACTGAACTCTCACAAAATTGCCCTTTGGGTTAGCAATGGGGATGTGTCAATGACTTCAGGACAAACGTTTCATTTTATAAAGGAAAGATGTGAGACCGGAGGGGAAGAGTTATGTCAGGTCACAGACCTGGCTGGCAGCAGAAGCAAGACAGGTACCCAGCTCTCCCCTCCACAGGTGGCCGGCGCTCCTCCATTCTGTGATGCAACCGCACCGGGAGGCCCGGAAACCTCTCGCTTCCCTCTGGCAGTGCACGGGATATTTGTGGATGCAGGCGCACACACCATCTCTCTCCCTGGATGCCCCCTGCCCCGACGATACCCGCTGGCGCCGCGCCCTCTTCCCTCCCCAGGCCCGCCCCCGCTCGCAGCCTCAC
Source organism: Bison bison bison (assembly GCF_000754665.1). Classification (NCBI taxonomy): domain Eukaryota; kingdom Metazoa; phylum Chordata; class Mammalia; order Artiodactyla; family Bovidae; genus Bison; species Bison bison. Next base: position 16,786,793 of record NW_011494861.1, read on the forward strand.
CTGTTGTGAACTGGGTGGCGGTGGCCTCGCTCTCGTTGGTTCCGCGGACCGCGCTGACCCACACCTCGTATCGGGATCCCGGCCGCAGGGCCTGTACCGAGTACTGGCTCAGGGGAGGCTGCAGCCGGAAGGTGGTCTTCCCACCTTCCCCGCCCACCAGGCCGTACTTCAAGAGAATGAAATCGACTTTGGCTCGAGGTGGGGTCCACTCCACGAAGGCCACGGTGTCGGAGACATCTCGAACTAGGATATGCGTGGGCCCATCAATGACTAAATGAGGAAGAGCCGATAGAAAAAAAAAAGTTTGAGAAGTGAGCCTTGGACTTTAGTAAGCGCTTTCCTTTCCTTTCCTCCTTACATTAGCCTGGTCTGTTAGAGAGAGGATGTGTATTGTTATCCCATTTTACAGATGGGGATAATGAGACAGTGAGATGGACTCTTTCCTGAGGACACATGGTTTGGAAATGGGTGAATGGACACTGGATCTCAGGTCCCCTGAGGCTGTGATTTTTTTCAGGACTGGCACTTCCCAGTTTGGGTGGAGGAAGGGCACTTAATGGCTTGAGAGGGCTAGCCCTGCTCTGTCAGGAGCTTATGAGACAAAGGACAGAGAACCGTGCTTCTTGTGTGTGCCCAGCTGTCCAGCCTTCACCTTCTTTGAGCCCCAAGGAAAGATCTATGAATTAGCATCCTGTCTAAACATCTGAGACTTCCAGCTTGGTTGCCAGTGAGGGCATCATGAATATCCAAAAGGTGTCCCTGCTCAGCCATACCAACAGCTCAGTCAACCAGTTGCTAAGATGCTCAAAAACCCAACAGACATTTGTATTTGTGTATATGAAATATGCCTTCTGGGGAAACTTGCTCTTCTGTTGAAAAAAAAAAAGATATCAATCTTGGAACAGCCTCTTGTGAGCTATTTTTTCCCCACTGGTTCTTGCATATTCCTGAGCCAGAGGGCACTGCATCACACCCAGTCCTTCCGGGCTTCCAGATATTCAGCACATATCCCTCACAAGTCCTGGCCCTGGCACCGAGCAGCCAGGGGAAACCACTGTGCAATGGCCTTATCTAGAAAAAACTGGTTGATTTCCTAGGGGGCCCACTATCAATGGTTCTGATATCCATCTAGGGTCCTGTTCATATTGAATTAAATGATGGTGGAGGTGGGGCAAGGTGAGAGAATGTAGAAGGGAACTAGAAAGGCCTTAGTGAGTAGAGTAGAAAATGGTGTTCTCAATTCCTCATGGCATGTCTACATGGCTAACATGCCCTCTTTTAATTACTCATTATCTTCTAGAAAGAGCTGACTCGGCTTCCATGTTTTTATTTATTACGGATGACACCCTTCTAGCTGGGGCTGATTAATGTTAATATTAATATTCTTCAAGGATTAGGAACTGGAACCACAGGCTCTGGCTGTCTGATTAGTTGGTGAGCCAGGACTAGGGTGGGCATTCTCTACCATCCTCACACATAAATAGAAAACATCTGATCTGGATGGAGCAGAGAAGGAGAGAGAGGGAAAGAGAGAGAGAGATAAAGGGGAAAAGGAGGGAGGGAGAGACAGAGAGGAAGGGGGAGGGAAGAGGGTAAAGGGAAAAATGTGATTTATAGTAAATACCTATTTGGACTTCCCTTCTTGGCACAGAGCTCCTAAAACCCTTGATATTTTCTAAGTCATCAAAGTGGTAAAGTTGTCTCTTGTTGAATGGACTTGTGGACAAAGCGGGGGATGAGAGGGTGGGACAAATTGAGAGGCTAGCATTGACATATATACACTACCATGTGTAAAACAGATAGCCACTGGGAAGCTGCTGTATCACACAGGGAGCCCAGGCTGGTGCTCTGTGATGACCTAGAGGGGCTAGAAGGGAGGTGCAAGAGGGACGGGATATATACATAGTTATGACTGATTCCCGTTTTTGTATGGCAGAAACCAGCACTACATTATAAAGCAATTATCCTCCAATTAAAAAAAAAAAAAAGAAAGAAAGAAACATGATCAAGCTTTCCCCATTTAAAAAAACAAAAAACACCACCAATTTCCTTTTCCTCTCTGTAAAAAAGTTGTCTGTCTCTTGTTATGTTAATGAATCGAGTTTGGAAGCCTGTTGTCAAGGGACCCAACTAGGTGATTAGAGGGTTGGAACTTGCAGTCTCACTCATGACATCTGGTCAGTCCACCACTCGTGCTCAAGTAATGAAACTTCCATAAAACCCCAAAAGGATTGGGTTCAGAGAGCTCCCAGTTTAGGGAACCAGAATGCTTCCATGTACCGCTATGACAGGACCCCAGTTCCATGGGGGCAGAGGCTCCTTTGTTCAGGACCTCTCCTGTGTATCTCTTCATATGGCTGTTGATTTGTGTCCTTAAATATCCTTTGTGATAAACCAGTAATTTGGTGAGAACATGGGTTTCCCGAGTTCAGTGAGCTGCTCTAGCAAATTGCTGAAACCCAGAGAGGGAGTCGTAGAACCTGTAATCTGTAGCCGGTCAGTCAGAAGGACAGGTGACAACACCTGGGTTTGTTTTGGCCTCTGAAGTGGAGGATGGTCTTAAAGGAGCCTTCAACCTGCAGAGTCTGATGCTCTCAGATGGTAGATGGTGTCAGAACTGAGTTGAATGGTAGGATACGTAGCTGGGAAACAGAATTGCTTGGTGTGGGAGATCCCTCCCCCAAACACATACACACTGGACCTGGGTGCAGAATTTTAGGAGCAAACGAAGAGAGAGAAGCAGAAATGAGTGGCCGTGTGGCACTTCTAGAAAGATACAGAGAATAACTTGATTCTTGACTTTCCATTTCCTGGTTCAAGTCTTCTGTGAGACTCAGATGCATTTCAGGCCCTGGGGTTCCATGAGATACTCTGTGTCCTTCCAGTAAATTCTCTTTTTTGCTTCAGCTACTTTATGACCATTTTTCTTCCATATTACCAGAGTGTCTTGACTAAGATTGTGTTTTTTTTTTAAACAATCCTCACCGGATCACAGTCTCGATTGTCTCCAGGATGGTGTCCCCCTCAGGACTGTCTCAGCCTGACTTTGAGCCTCTCAGTCTTTCTGAGTTGGGCCTTTCCCTGGGCACCCCACCCTCTCTTTGTGGGTCTAGCCTAGTCCTGTTCTCTATTAAACAGCTTTGGATTTGGGGTCTGGCACCAGCCAAAATAAAAATCACCAGATCATTTGGTTTTGGTGCCACCTGGTTTGGAGTTAAAATGTTCTGGTTTTCATATTTGGAGTAATAATGAGATCTAACAGAATACATCCAGATGTTTTCTTTCCTTCATGCTGTATTTCATGGTTTTAGATAATTTGGGCTTTTAAATTTCATTTAATTTAATAATGAGATGGGGGAGATGTTCTCCGAGCAGCTGAATAAGCATAATACTTGAAACATAGTAGACACTCAGTACATGGGTGCTGAGTAAATGAAATAAAGAGATGATTCTCAACAGTCATAAGAAAGAAAAGGAAGCATTTCAATAAACTGGAGCTTCTTGGGAAAAAAAAAAATGTCACAAAAACTCTAATGACCATGTCAGGCTTTTTGCATCAGCTCTTTAAATCCCCCAATCCTAGTCATAATGCTTGCTTGTATTAGAGTGTCATTGTGAAGCAAGCGCCAAGGCCTCTGGCTGCAGGAGGTCTTGTAATTTGAATTCCCAAAATGGCCCGACTGGAAGAAGCCAGCTTGCGTGCCCGACAAGGACTCAGAGCTTTGCAGGAGAGGGTTGGTGTGGATCAGACCTTAGCAGAAGGAATTAATTAAACAATGGTTTCTTAAAAACAGCAGATGGGGCTGGGAGCCAACCGTCTTTTCCGCACCCACCCTTGGATTCGGCCCTTCAGTTGGCCACTGGGTAGCCATGTCCCATTCCGGTCAAGAAGGTATCAGTTTGCTTTCAATTTAGGCCCTAATTTTTAAACAAACACACATCCTCCTCAAAAGGTAAACTGGAATAAATATTTTTCTTTCCATTTCTTTGTGATTCTGTACACAATTTCAAAATATGAACTAGGACATTTTTTTCCTAATTGGAAAAAAAAAAATTGGCCTGGCTTTACCACAGATGACAAGATCAGGAGCTTTTCATTTTAATCTTAAGAAAATTCCAAATTAAAAAAAAAAAAAAAGTGCCAATTTTGTCAAAATGTGGTGTAAGTAGAAGCCTAAAGCAGAGTCTGTCTCTTCTAAGCGTGTCAGTGTTTTGGAAGAAAGGCATCCTATGTCTGTAACGTTCTTCTCTGCGCTTTTATGTACGATCTTCTTCTAGCTTTTTGTTTTCTGCTAATACTTTCTTGGTATCAAATCTCAGAAATGATTTAGGGACCTGAAACATTCCAAATCAGAAGAGGAGAATGAACAATTACCTAACCAACTCTTAGGGGTCCAGCATAGCCTTGGGAAGCAAAACTGGGGGATAACTCTGGCCACTGGAGAGAGTCCTACAGAGCACGTTTAGTTTTATGGCTATAGTTTTTTCTAAAACATATTTGGATTAGTACAGTGGGTTTAAAGCCTTTTGGGGAGGAGGGGGGGTCATATTCTTTTTTTAAAAGAAGAAAATCTTAAATGATTGTACAAAATATAAAAGAGATGAAAGGGGAACTAACTGCCTTGGTGGGAAGGTGGGAGGGACATGGGAGTGGGAGTAATAAGAGGCCGGGATCTCTACTTCCTCCTTGCCTTGAGGAGCTGTCACGGAACCCTGGGGCTCTAATGAAGCATAATCTGGTGCCACAATAGTTTTAAACCAATGTTTTCTTGACTGAGCACAAACCTCAGCACCTGAGGCTGTTTAGTTTGGATCCAGTTAACAAAGTATGAATCACTAATCCATAAACATGGGCTCATTATATAGTGTTGTGGTTCCCTTTTCTGGCCAACCTGGCCTTCGCCCTGGACTCATGACTGGTTTTCTTAGGTGTCAGTTTCTGTTTATAAAAAAATAAAGCTCTCCCAATATTCGCCTAACTCAGTCTCTGTTACAGGGAGTGTTGCTTAACCTTTGAGTTTCAGCTCCTCCATCAATAAAATGAGAACCAAAAGTGATACCAGAAGCTATTTATAACTTTTGAGAAATCCTTGGTTGAGGGCGCACACACACATTATGTTTGTTAATTTACAGCTCTGAGGTTGAACATCCTTTTTTAGCTAAGGAAACAATAAAGCAAAATGTGATACAGTTAATGACTCAAACATAGAAATATAATGATCTTGCATGAGAGGAACTGTGGAGATGAAATAATAATCTACTTAAGTTGTCACCTTGAACAGTGACCCAACCCACACTTACTGGTTTGGAATGATGTGTTTCCTCCGGCTCTGTCACTTCGAAAGGTGTTCTCTGAGTGAATGTATAAACACTGTCATCAACTCAGTGCTAATCACTTTGTGTGCTTTATCTGATTTAATCCTCATGTCATTTCTTTGAAGAAGGTATTATCGTTCATCATTGTCAAATGCATCGAGGTTTGGGAAGCGTCTTAGGACTTTCTGCACGCCTCACAATAAGCAAGAGTGTATTAGCTCTTGCTGGTTCCAAAGCTCAAGATATTAGGGGCTGACAAATGAAGTCTCTTAATGAGTAAGATCAGAATACAGACACACTGGAGATCTGAACAAAGAATTTCTCATAGAATACTCTCCTGGGTTTCTGGGTTTGCAAGAATAAGGAAGATGTTCACCTAAGCATCTAGTGGAATAAGCTCCATCTCCAGGCACCAAAATTAATTTCAGCTGTGGGAGAAGTCCTAGCATCCCTTTATCTCTCTTGATTGAGTCTGCAGTTCTTCCTGAGTGAACCTTGGGTTGTCAGAGGGAGAAAGGTTGGAGGCACTCACCAGTGGAGACGCTGGCTGAGGTAGGGGGACTCCGGGCTTGCTCTTTCAAAGCCACCACATTGACAATGTATTCCTCCCCAGGTTTTAGTCCCGTCTGGTTGAAGGATGTGACGTCACTGGGGAGCTGGGCAATCACCCCTCCTTCATTGTTCTGGTGGAAGGAAGGGAAAAGCAGAGAAACCAGAAGAGGAAATCAATAGGAGGGGAAAGGATGGGACCCTGATTGTGAGTTAAAGATGAGAAATGCTTCTCTGCCCTCTAGGCTGACAGCTGAGTGTCTGGGGCCAGGAATGGCTCCCAGCAGGCTCAAGAAGAATGCCACCACTCTATGAGGATTTGGCAAAGGGAGAACCAATTTTCAAGAACATTTCTTTGGCTTCCCCTGCTTCTACTGAGTTTGCCAATAAAAATTAGTCATGAGGTGATGTAGACATTTTTGCCAAAAATGAAATGTTTGATACTTACCACCTATCAGATTTTTTTTTTTTTTTTTGGCATTTATCATGGTGAGCATGCCTTTGGCTATTTAGAAGAGTCTAGTTGTGTGTGTATGTGTGTAAACATCTTTATGTACATGACAACATATTTCAAACTGAGATGTTCCGAGTTTTTTAATGAGCTGGAGCTATTATTTTGCTGTGTCTGGAGTTTCTCATAGTGTTACCCTGGCTGCACATCTGTCATTGTCTTGTTTCCCTTTTACCCAGATGAGTTAGGAACCAGTGATACAACCTTGGAGTACAAAGAAGAGGAAAGGGGTAGAACAAAGAATAATACAAAGGAGAGAAGAAAGAGACACACTGGTGAAAGAGGAAGCGAAAAAGATCAACATGACGTCGAGTCCAGGGTTTAGCGTCTCTCTGCCCACCTGTCTGTCTGTTGGCCTGTTCCTATACGTTTTCTCTTTGTGTCTCTGGAAGTGGAGGTGACAAGAGGGCTATTTTTTGTGGCACAGTCCTTTTCTTATAATCTTTGGTCTCTGTTCATGTCACCTGGAGTGCCCTATATGTGTTTTATATCCATACTCTTATAAATCAATGTGACAAGTGCCTCCCACTAGCCACAACCTACAGAGCATACAGTTATTGTATGTGGCTGTATATTTGACCTAGGTAAGCCCTGGCTAGCCCCACTCTCATTTGGAATTTACATATTAGATGTAAAACAGGCAATCCTGGCATTGTTTTGTCTTGCCTGAGCAGCAGAGCGGCATGATTCTCTCTGCTCTGTTATGAATCCAATTGCCCACCATACTTCTTTGGCCATTTTAATGCAGATAAAACATATAAGAAACTACATATATAGAATATCTGCTTAGATGTAGTTCGCCTGGCATGTCATGACTATATCCCCACAAGACAAAGAGGTATCTTGTTCAGTTCAGAGGTCAGAGCCCTGGAATAAGAAGTGGAGATCAGGTTCTTGTTTTAAGCCTGCCACCAACCAGCTGTCTGATATCGTTTAAGTTCACTGAGTCTTATTCTCTATAAACTAAACAAACTAGATGTAAAATGAAGGGTCATTCTCTGTGAATCTGAAAGTCTTTTGTAGTTTCAACAATCCATGCCTCTAAGAATTTTGAAGTAAAAGGAATGGTAAAATCACAGTCTTATTAGCCAAAAATGTGTCATCTGTCATTAAGTCTGATGAATGATTTGAAAAAATGCCCTTTGATATTGAAAGATGAAGACAAAGGAAAGGAATGTGATTAAACATTTTATGTATATGTATGTATGTATATATATATATATATGCCCTCATGAGTGATATAGCTAGGGAAAACATCAGTCGCATTATAACTCCTAGAAAATTAGAACTAGTCAGGCACCTCTGGCAACTTAGATACGTTAATTTTCAGATTAATAAAATAAAATACCACTTTGATGAATGGAAAGAAATCTTAAGATCCTTTTCAGCTCAAAATGTTTAAGGAACGTTTTTCTCAATGACTAGGTTATGCATGGTGTTTTTGTGTTACATCTCTGACTTTCAGAGCCTGAAACCACGTAGGCCGACTTCTGGGGCCTCTGCCTGCACAGAATGAAGCTGTGGGTTGACTATGAGACTGATTGGCTTTAGCTTTTCTTGTGTCCTAGAGAGAAGCCCCAACTTTTTGAAAGTCTAGGTTTTCAGACTCACTGAAGTTGCAGCTTGCTAAAAATGTAAAGCCTTTTGAGCAGAGAGCTGGGCCATGGCTGCTCCCTCATTCTCCTGTCATCCAAGGCCTGGGTACCAGGCTTGGGGCCATTCTTGTTAATCAGTCATTACCACGCCTTTGTGAAAGAAATGTTCTGTAGCCCGCCAAGTGCCCCCTTGTGTTCTTAATGGCATGGAGAGAGAGACAGAGATTGTGTGTGTGTGTGGGGAGGGTGGCTTTTTTGCTGCCCCAATCCTAAGTCGAGGGTGTGGGTATGCCACATCAGGCTGTTTGGCCATCTGACAGGTGGGGTTACCTTTGGAGTGAAGCTGATCTCCCACCCATCGAAGGAGAATGAGAAGGGCTCCCACTGCAGCTCCACGGTGGTCTCTGTGATCGTCTTGAATCGGAGCCCTTGAGGCGTGGAGAGATCTGGAACACAGCAATGTGGGTGATGGTGTCATGGCTAGCCCTGGCAGGGGCAGAGAGCAGTACCTGGGCTCCCTCCACGCCATGGATGCCGTGGCGTGTGATGGGCTATCCCAACCTCATTACAGACGCGCTGGGTTCCAGGCAAGGGGTGGGCCCAGGCACTGTGGTGTCGGCGCTCAGTGTGAGCAAATAGAGGAGTAACCCTAATGAACACCTAAGAAGTACTTTTTATGCTTTCTGTTCCATAATAGGTTGATGTTAAAATCCAAAAGTCACACTTCCCTTTCCTTACCAAGGTGTTGAGTCTTGGCATTTAACATAATGCCTTTTTCAGAGAAACCAAAGGCCATCTTTGGAGGCTTTAAGGGTTTCCGAGAGGCGGTGTGAAGGTTAATGTCACTGTTCCTTCTCACACCCGGGAGAAGGGGGCACAGAGAGAATTAGCAAGCCAACTTCAGAACAGAGACTGGAACGCTTTTCTCCATCTCATACTGTGCACTAAGAATATCTTGTTTAGCTCAAATCGCCACCTCTAGGATGGCCTGAAATTTCCATTTTGTATAGCAAAATGTGTAGCCAAGCCAAGCAAGGGTGTAAATAAGGGACAGTAACAGATACTGGAGTTTCTGCTTTCGCTCCACGAGTTCCTGCTTTTCTTTCTCCAGCTTTTGCTTGGTTCTCTCTTCCCTCTCTCCCTCACTC
>NW_011494861.1:16796011-16815745 GCF_000754665.1 Bison bison bison
TGGAGTTCCAGTTACCAGCCCTGAAATACGACGGCACGACTTTTCTCACTTCTCCAGGGAGCCTGATCCCATTTTTAGCTGCACCTCTCCTGGGACCCTCCCATTGGAAGATGGACAGATTCTCCTCCTTCCTGTTTGGAAGCTTCCTTCTTGGTGAAAGGCAGGGCAGCTCCTGAACCCACTTGAAGGTGCATCCGGTGAGTTTACATGATTCTGTCCTTGTCACCTGGGAGCTTGCCCTAGGGGATGCCCTGAATCGGCAGAATAAACGCCACGGGAGATGGAAACCTCACCACGGCGCGTGGTGCACGCGGATCAGAGCAGAGAGGCCTGGGAGTCGGGCCAGGCTCTCGCTGTGGTGACTCATCCCAGAGCAAGGTGGGGAAAGCAGCAGATGGTGACCTGCCTCTCTACGCGATCACTGCAGATATTTTAAACTGGTTCTCAGGCACCAGAGGAATTGAAGAAGAAGAAAAAAAAAAGGTCAGATATAAACAGAGATAATTATAGGCATATTTTAAAAAAGTCAGCATTCAGAGGGGGGAGTCCAATATTCTAACAGGATCTTTGTCACCTGAGAAGCAAGGGGACAAAATGACTTCTTAAATCCTTTCCCCTCTGCCTGCCCTGTGCTTGCAGCACAACTCAAGACCCTGGCCTCCACGAAGCCTACCAAGCCAACTCTTTCTCCTTGGTGCGTGTGTGCTCAGTCGCGTCAGTCATGTCTGACTCTTTTCGACCCTATGGACTGTAGCCCTCCAGGATTCTCTGATCATGGGATTTCCTAGGCAAGAATACTGGAGTGGGTTGCCATGAGCTCCTCCAGGGGATCTTCCTGACCCAGGGACCCAGCCCCCATCTCTTATGTCTCCTGCATTGACAGGCGGGTTCTTAACCATGAGCTGCTGCTGCTGCTGCTGCTAAGTCACATCAGTTGTGTCCGACTCTGTGCGACCCCATAGATGGCAGCCCACCAGGCTCCCCCATCCCTGGGATTCTCCAGGCAAGAACACTGGAGTGGGTTGCCATTTCCTTCTCCAATGCATGAAAGTGAAAAGTGAAAGTGAAGTCGTTCAGTCATGCCTGACTCTTAGCGACCCCATGGACTGCAGCCTACCAGGCTCCTCGGTCCATGGGATTTTCCAGGCTAGAGTACTGGAGTGGGTTGCCATTGCCTTCTCCAACCATCAACACCACCTTCCTACTTCAACCTCTTCTTATTCTGAACTTTCTTGGCATTTGTTACCCAAATACCATCTTGTCATTTGAGACCTACACCAAACGGACTTGGATCACTCATCCCATATTTGGTGATAAGTCTCATTTACCAACCCAGGGGCTGATATTTCATGGTCACATCTTGTTCTGGTTTCCTGCCACTACTAAAATCTCTGTGATGTAATAAAAAAAAAGTATTTGGTCTTTGTCCTAACACAACAGCTCCTAAAACCCTAGGAATCCCCAGAGGGAAAAGAGTATCTTTTGTATGATTATGAGATACCTGGTAGCCCGGGCCTCCTAGATAGCTGGTTTGAAGAAAAACCCAAGAGTGATTTAGGGAGAGGTTTGGAACTTCTGCCCCCAACCTCCAGTGAGGGGAAAGGGGCTGACTTGAGTTAATCACCAATGGCTAGGGGTTTTACCAATCATGCCTGCATAATGAAACCTCCATAAAGGCCCTAAGCAATGGGGTTCTGAGAGCTCCTGGGTTGGTGAACACGTGGAATTACTGAGAGTTACTGTGCAGAGAGAACATGGAAACCCTACACACCATACTTTGCCCTATGTATATCTTCCATTTGGCTGTTCTTGACTTGCATCCTTTCTAAGAAATTGGTTATAGAGAGCAAAGTGCTTTCTTGAGCTCTGTGAGTTCTAAGGAATTACCAAATTAAGGAGGGGTTGTGGGAACCCCTTAAATGTAGAGCTGGCTATTCAGAGGACCCGTGACAACCTGGGACCTGTGGCTGAAAACCGATGTGGAAGCAGCCCTGAGAGACTGAGATTTTTAGCTTGTTGGATCTGATGCTAACTCCAGGTGGATAGATATTGAGTTGAATTGAATTGTACAATGCCCAGCTGGCATTTGAGAGCTGGAGAAGTGGGGTTGGAAAGACAATTGAAGAATTCCGAAGTATATAAAGAAAACTAAATAAAAGCTCTTTCCTATCTCTTTCTTATTCTGCTCTTTGATGTAACTAATGTTAATAGTTGATATGCAATCTTTTAAAACGTTTCTGTTCTTAAATAAGCATGCAAAATATAGATACATACCTATAGCAGTTCCTCTGTTATAAATAAAAAAGAGAAACTTCCATTTCTCATAGAAAAGGGTTTAGCATGCTCTGTGTCTCTCTTTTGCCCATTGACTCTTCCTAAATGATGCTTTAGAGATTCAATGTTTATAATCGAAATGGACCATCAGGGTATTTTACTAAACAAAAGATTACAAAGACATAATGCCACCTCTCTCTGAGGAGAAGTGGGTGTTTTCAGTTGTGGTTTTAAATAAGATTTTTTTTCCCACTGTGCTATACACTCGCCATCTGTGATATACCATTTAGCACTTGCTTATTATATGTCTTATTTCATATCTGCTGGTTTTGAATCTCTAACTAGATTCAAAGTCTGTGTAAGTCTCATACTTTCCTTGACTTCTAATCAGACTCAAGCTTATAACAAGTCAAAACTCAACAATTACAGTACTTTTTGTCCTTTTGGCTCTATAATAGATAGGGGCTGTCTGGGCTGTGGAAACTCTGCTCTTTTGGAAGTGTCTTTTTAATGATGTGCCCTTTCCTAAGTGGGTCACATTGGAAGCCCTTCCCCTTGAGAGCAATGATAACTGCAGGCATCCCTGAAGAATTAAGAAAAGACACTACCATCATGAATGCCCATGATCTCATGTAGGAGAAAAGAAAAATGAAGCAGGAGGGGGAAATGGTACGTACGGGTGGCCACCTTGGCAGTGATGGGAAGGCTGAGGATGTTGCTAATGACAGCGTAGACGCTGATGTTGTAGGTGAGACCTGGCTCCAGCTCTGAGATGGTGACGCCACTCCAATCTCCAGGCACCCGCTGCTGGAGCTGGAGGCCCCCCAGGGCCGTCGGCTGGTAAGAGATCACATATTCCGTCACTGCCATCGGCCCGTCCCATTCCAGCTCAATGGACCTGTCGCTGATACCAGCCACTCGCAAGTCCTCTGGAGGGGCAACTACCAGGAGGCAATACACAGATAGCATGAGCTCAGAGGTCTGCCTTCCCCACGCTGGACTCAACTTCCTCACCTCTCACCCCACGTGCCCTGTCTGTGTGCTCTCAGCCCACTGACTTGGAGTGATCAGGAAGTCCCTTGGCAGGCAGGTTCTTGTCTTTTCTGTGCTCAGTACTCTCATCTCTACAGGGCCCTGAGTTAGTAGTGGGCTGGAGCCTGCTCCTACTGGCTTGGAAAAGTTAGTTGTCAAATTTTGCAAGACATTTTTAAATAGTCATTGTGAAACATGAAATCGTCTAAACTTAGAATTAGATAATTACCTTAAGAACAAAAGTAATAAATACTCCAGGCTCATCACTGGCAAACGACTTCGCTGCATTATACTATTATCTGTGCCCTTAAGGCCATTCACCTGTGTTGTATGTCTTTGGTAGAAATAGTGCATGCGTGCTCAGTTGCTAAGTCATGTCCGACTTTTTGCGATCCCATAGACTGTAGCCAACCAGGCTCCTCTGCCCATGGGACTTCCAGGCAACAATACTGGAACAGGTTGCTGTTTCCTCCTCCAGGAGATCTTCCTAACCCAGGGATCGAACCCATGTCTTCTGCATTACAGGCGGGTTCTTTACCACTGAGCCACTGGGGAAGAAGTATTTGGCCAAAAATTTCGTTCGGGTTTTCCATGAACTGGGTGGACAACCCAAATGAATTTTTTCGCCAACCCAGTACTATTTGATTGTATTCTAGTGCACAGCTGTTCCCAGCTCAACATTTAGTGACTTCATGCTGGTACTTTGAAACTGGCTATGGTGGGAGTATTTATACCATGGGAGCTGGCAAATGCTACAAAGTGGAGCTTGTTATTTTTTCCCTCAGAGAGCTAGTTGTTAGATATTTAACAGCATATGTTAGCTAATATTTTTGGTAGTTTAATACATAATTGTTATCAGATTACTCTGGAAATGTAACTTGTGTTACACAAATTTTTATTAACCTTGACATAGGAGATGATGACAAAGGAGCATTCCTGTTCTACTTCTCAAAGACTATTCAATAGCCTTCATGTATGGTTCCCTGAGGAAGTGAAGATTCAGTGGTAGTGGGGGTATGAAACAATTGAAACTTAAAGACCAATTAGGAAGTTAATACCAGTGTGCCTGTAATTGGACCTGCCTGTAGATGAAATCAAAGATCAGGCCAGTATTTAAGTAGTCATAATTAACTTATAAAGTTATGTGTAGTGGAGGCTTTGTTTAGCTTAAGTGTTGTCATTGGTGTTGGATTTTCTGAGAATTCTCACTCTTTTCCCTTTACACAAGCAGAGGACTGAGGACTGCTAGTCACGGGGCCATGTGAGTGGAAAGTGCCTGCTCTCTATGCTGCTCAACCTCAAATCCTCATTAGAGGCAGAAATGAAGACTCATATGATGGGCATTAGGAACATATATTTGCAGTACTGGGCATTTGCTTCAGGAACTATTCAGGGTTTGAAACAGTCTAGATAGCAGAACTTCTTGTGATTTAAGAAGTCATATGTTGACCAAAACAAACAAACAAAATTAACATTATTTTTAACAATTTATATAGCTAGATGTATGTAAATGAAATTTAAATAAAGTTTCAAATAACTTGTAAGCTTGTATTGTTTCTAACTCTGACATGATTGAGCTATGAATTCCACTAAGATCTTTGGGTTAGCCTGTATAATGTATACCGAATGACTCTTGGACCAAAGAAGGAACAGTTGATATATAGAACCAACAGTATTTTGCATGATTATATTAATTATTTATTATGCACCAAGCACTAGGCTAAACATTCTGACATGGATTTTCTCATCTCATCCTCTCACCAACACTATGGGATCAGTATTATTTTTACCCCTGTTTTACAGAGAAGAAAACTGGGTCACACAATCGAATACAGAAGCTAGGATTTGAACCCAGGTGCAATGATTTTAGGAACTCTAAGTCAGTGTGCAATACAACTTACATTTGCATAGCATCTTGGTCTATGAAGCACCATCTAACTAGAATTTTTTTAAAAAAATCTTTTAATAGCAGCTTTATGAGGTAGATTGGGAAGATATAATTATTTCAACTTTACAAATGCAGAAACAGACCCCGGCAAAAGGACTTGCCCAAAGTAAGGGAGTTGGGTCATAGCTGAACTGATCATCAAGCGAAGGTCTTCTACACTCAGTCTACACTTTTCTACCCTGGATGTTCTTCCCCGTACAATTTGTAGGATGGGTTATGGATTGTGCCAAATGCTTTCTTTCATTTGTACAGAGCCTCAAAAATAAACTACATCAGCAAATAATTCAGACTGTCTTTTAGGATGGAAATTCCAGACTGGTGCTTATCCTAGTGGTCAGAAACCTCTTTTAAGAAGGATTCTCTAGTGCCTGCCTTTTGTGATTCAACACATTAATTCCAAGTTTCCAATGTGGGACTCCTCCTGTCATGGTGACAGAAATGGCCATTCCAAATTCCGTCACCAACAATTCTTAGGCATTCAGAACAAGTCGGTGAATTCATTTTTTGTTCCTTTCTCCAGAAAATAAAGCTAATCATGACAATAGAAAATGATCCAAACAGCACATTTGAGGATTTTAAAGTTAAAAATTCTGCAGAAGGATTTTCTCATCTTGACAACTTAGCTTGGCAAATTTTTAATCTTGAGACCTGAGCCTGGGTGGTGGGAAAAACAACCTTCATGTCTGATGAGAAAGAAGCAATAATGTCCATGGTGGAAGAAGCATTCTTGAGAGCAGTGGCTCAGCAGAAGAGACCATCAACACTCACCCTATAATTTAGCAGATGCTGTATACACTGGATGTCAATAATTCTTATAAAATTAAATGATATTGAACTAGAAAGCAAACTATAAAAGAGCCGTATGCCTTGATTCAAGGAATTTAGTGGGGCTGATGCAAAGTATTCTTTTATTTATTTATTTTTGGCTGCACTGGGTCTTCTTTGCTGCATGAGGGCTTTCTCTAGTTGCTGTGGACGGGGGCTTCTCTTTGTTGCAGTGGGCAGGCTTCTCATTGCGGTGGCTTCCCTTGTTGCAGAGCATGGGCCCTGGGCACATGGGCTTCAGTAGTTGTGGCACACTGGCTTAGTTGCCCCATGGCATATGGAATCTTCCCAGAGCAGGGATCTCACCTGTATCCCCTGCATTGGCAGGCAGATTCTTAACCATTGGACCAAAGGAAAACCACACAAAGTATTTTTAGTCTTGCTTTATTTGGGGCTCCAACTTGGAACTTATGGATGAGCAGGCAGTTAAAAAGAATTAACTGTAGCTTGAGGAACTGGAGTTGCTTATCTGCAAAGATGCCATGCTGTTTACTTTTTAGATCTGGCATCAATTTTGCATATATGCGGTGAGAGCAGTTGGAATTAGTTCCATGAAGTGTCTTGCTCAGAGGAGTGAGTGAGGTTGGGTGCCAAAGTTGGGACTGGCTGCAGTGCTGGCCAACACAGAGGCTGATGGTGATGAATCTCTGCATGTCTGACCAAAGTCCAAAGAATGGCTTTCTGGATTGTTTCAAGCCCCAACTCTGGTGGTTCTTTCATCCTGCTTCTTCACAGGGACTTGTGACCAGTTCACTGGCCACCTCCCACACTAACCTCCTTCACTGGGGGCACATGTGGACAAATGGTTGAATGAGCACCCCTATCCTGTCTCCAACACTTAATATTTTTTTATCACCTGACAGAGCTCAGCTTTCATATCAAAAGACTATTTCTTTATGCATGTGGCTTTTACCATTTTTATTTTCCAATTCCACTCTACTTAGCATCCTAGGGAGGATTCAAGAGTGCTATAAGTTGGTAGGAGACCAGAGTTCTTATTCTTGTTCTGCCATTAATTAGCTGTCTGGCTCTGGAAAAATCTTCCTGTCTCCCAGGACTGCTGCTTTTTCAGTTTGTAAAATGAGAAGCCCCGAGTAGCTTCTTTCTAAGGCCTGGTTTAAGTGTTCATATTCTTTTTGTTGTTGTTCTATTATCTTTACCCGGCCAGAGAGTAGAGGCAGAAAGGTTGAGATCTGGTCTCATGGCCCACTGTGAGAAAGATCAAGGCTGGGAGTCAAGTAGAGTGGTCTTGTCAACTCTATTCAATTGCATTCAAGCTCTAGCAGGCTAAGGGACCTCAGAATGAAGTCCACACAATGGGCCTCCATTCTCCATGCCCTTGCCAGAGAGAAAGGAAAGTCAGGAAGTGTGTTATGGCTCTCCTCGGTTTCACCTTCCCCACTCTCCTCCCCTTCCTGCTGTTGGTGAGACGAATAGTAATACTGGCTTGTGCGCATCTGGCCGGAAATGTCAAACAGCCGGTAAACAGCCCCTCTCCTGGAGCCTTCTCACCAAGAGCAGGCGAAGTAGCACTTTAGATAATGACCTAGATACTTCTCTGGAAGAGACCCATGGCATTTGGTTTAAAAGACAAGCATTGAGAGCAGCACCTCCAGCAATGAGTGGTGGCTCCATGGTTGCTATAGAAACAGATGGAAATTATGCAACTGTCCCTCCTCACGTGCTTTGGGAACCTATAAAGTAATTTATCTGGTTGTCTAAAAGTCTTCCGCAATCAAATGGCACAGAGGTAACGTGTTGGAGGTAACATGTGGCTCATGGATTGAGTTCAGCCTAGTTGTAGTTACGCTAGCAGCTGCTGAGTCTTCCCCACGTGACCAGAAGGGTCATCTCCAGCTCAGTTTGTACTCTGGATCCGATTAAGGTTCCATTTGCAAATGAACCCATCCCGGTGGAAAAGGAGGGTCAGGAAGAACATGACAGGTATGTACAACCCAACAGAGACAAGTTTTATTAAGAAGAATGTGAACTATACAGCAGCCACACATAAGAAGGGCCCAGAAGAACACTTAGCGTCCTCTGATGGGGCCTCATAGAGCCTTGTCCTGTGAGTGAGAGCTGGGATCATGCTTCAGTGTCCCCTTTCCAGCAATTACTAGTGACCTTGGGTTTGTAAATGATGCAGCTTAATTTCTGCTTGAATTTTCCTTCTGAACAATTGGTATAATGACTATATTTTCAGAAAGATATTCAGTAAACAAAAGTATGAGGCTGCATGAAACCATTGACTATGGGAAAAATGGAGAAACATTTTTTTTCCTAAGCAGTGAATTGTTTTTTTTTCTTTACCTTGTTGCATTCATCTTTCAAAAGAAATTTAAGTTGCAGGTGCAGAAGACTTGTCTGACTGCTCTGGTACATAGGTGGGAATCACTGCTGATGCTCAAGAATAAAAGACCTGGCCTCCCAGAATCTCCCCCTTAAACTGAGGTCAGAAATCTGATCAGAAAAATTCCTAGAATCAACTCATCAGAAGATTTAATAATGTTTGTTTCTTGTTATTTTTTTATTTTAAATCTTCCCAATGAGCCCTCTGAGCCAACTGTTACAGATTGTACTATGAATGAGAAGGATGAAGATCAATCACTCAATCTGTATTGTTTAAAATACAAATTTATCAGAGACAGTCACTGATTTAGAAGATGACGAGCAGTCACAGAGAGATAATGAAAAATAATCTGATTTTAGGCAAAAGAAAATGATCTCCAATAAAATATTGGTATGTTCTCACTGATGGACTTGGGGCCTCCTTTTGGGACATCACCCTTGTGTTGGTTTCATGATGTAGACACATGTGGGGTTGATTCCAGTTTGTTATATGTCCTTTGGAACAAACTGAATCATAGCGTTTTAGTTAGACTGTGAGTTCTTGCTTAATGGAGGGCTTTAGAAATTTATTCCTGTTTACACATAATTCCTCGCCTGTAAATACTTTCATCCATGTGGATTCTAGATCATTTCATAAATTAATAACTTTGCCATATGGAAGCTCCCAAAATAACCAGAGTGCCCAGTGAGTCTGATTATCACAGACCATGCCCCATCTCATAAACTAGCATTGTGAAAGGAGTGTCCTCAGAATATGGCAACAGGAAAGGGGAATATTTCAGAGTGGGTGGAGCTCTGGGAAGTCCGCTGAGTTAGAGAGGGGTCCCTTGCCTAAGGGGTCCCTTGACTCTTCGCTTTCTTCCATCTCAAGGACAGTGAAATGCTGTCTCCATTATTACCATTGACTTTGTTCCAGCCTCGGGGTAAGATTCAGCTTTCATCCCAAACTTGACCTTTTCTGGTTTCCACTCTTCTCCCCTTAAACCCATGTTGTCAACTGTGATCGACTCAAGACATCACCTCTCTCGGAAAGCAGAGGAGCACGACCCATTTGGCAATTCTTTGGCCTAAATTCACTTTCCCTCCTATATCTCTTCCCGCCTCCTGCTAGCTGGCTGGACCGCCCTTGCCAACGGCCCCGCGGAGCCCCCCTCCCTACCTGCTGAGCAGTCAGGGCCCTGGAAGCCCTCTTCACAGAGGCACAGCCCCTCCTGGCAGTGTCCTCGGCCGCTGCAGGCATTTGGACACCGCCGCTGGCCGCAATCCTCACCGACGTAGCCTTCCTGGCACAGGCAGGTACCGTTGGCACAGATCCCCTTCCCCGAACAGTCCCCGGGGCACCTCAGCTCGCTGCAGTCCTCGCCCGTGTAGGCCTCTTCGCAGACGCATTCCCCGTCCACGCACAGCCCCCGGGAGCTGCAGTCGGTTGGGCACCGGAGTTCTGAGCAGTCATCCCCGCTGTACTCGCTGTCACAGACGCACTGGCCGTCCACACACACGCCCCGACTGGAGCAGCCCAGGGGGCAGTAGGGCTCGGAGCAGTTCTTGCCAAACCAGCCTTGATCGCAGATGCAGCCACAGGACTCCAGGCTAAAGTTGCCATGGCCACTGCAGTGAGGGATATAGTCCAGTTGTCCTGGAATGGCCAAGGAGAAGGTCAAAGGGCAGCTGTGAAACCTCCTGGCAGTGGGGTACGGGGAG
The DNA here is from genome assembly GCF_000754665.1 of Bison bison bison. Taxonomy (NCBI): domain Eukaryota; kingdom Metazoa; phylum Chordata; class Mammalia; order Artiodactyla; family Bovidae; genus Bison; species Bison bison. The sequence continues at coordinate 16,806,141 of NW_011494861.1, forward strand.
GGGGGCAGGCCAAGACCTCGGCTTGCTCACTGACCAAATTTGTGTTGCTGAGAGAGAAGCTCAAGCTAGCTTGGCATGTCAACAGCTTCATGAATCTTTTTACCTAATGTGGGTTGTGTATGTCTGGCATAGTGTTGAGGGTAAGGATGAGTGAGATTGGGTCCCTTGTCCTTTAGGAGCTCACCTGCAGTGTGTCTTGGCTTGGATTCCCTAGTGACTAATTGGGAGGTGCTCCCAGGAAAAAACTGGTTGGGGAGAAGGGGAGACCAGGGAGGGAGGAGCCCAAGCCAAGCATATTATCAGGCAAAGGCCCAGGGAGGGTGACTTGGGTTCAGTCCTGCAGGGTCTTCTGGCCACAGGGCAAGCCACACCTCAACTGGGTTGAAGGGCTGTCCCTGGAGGGTGTCGATCCTCAGGCTCGTCCATTCTCTACCCTGAGCAGGTCAAGGAGGTTCTCAGAGCCTGGGAGCAGTCCCTGACCAACATGCCCAGGTGCTGGCACTGGGGACTAAAGGGGACCAAGGGGATGGAGGCTGAGAATCAGGCCTGTGAGGCAGGTCAAGATCACATGTGCTGCAGATGCTTCCTATTCCTCTCCTTCCCACCATCTAACTAACTGCTCATCCTTCACAGCTCAGCTCCAGGGTCACTTAAAAGGTTTCCCAGAATTTGTCTCATTTGGTGACTGTTTGCTGTGATCTTTTTAGGATTCTACGCGTATCTCCGGCCCTAGGCTTTATCATGCAATAACTAGAGTGGTTAATTTATCTGTCCAGCATGAATCAAACAAACTTATTAAACGAACACCATAGCAGTACTTGCTTGGCATCCTTCTCGGCACTTGGCCTTGGGGATAGGAAGTCAAGTAAGTTATGTCCTTTTTTAATTTTGCCACTTCATGCACCCCCTCCCCCCATGGCCTGAAAGGATACTATACTGACATTGGTTAACATAGATCTTCCTTATAGATCTTTTCACATCTTCCCAGGGAACCTGGTGGGAAGCTGGTTAAAAAAAAAAAAAAAGCCCACTTACAGAAGCCACCAGCTTCCCAGGCATTGAAGACCCATGTCCATGGACACCTGTGTCTTTCCTATATTCCCCAATTCCACTGAAAAAGTGAACTCACTGAGGAAGGAGAGTTTGAACACCTGGACTTTGTCCTCAGTTTCAGATTGTTTATAGTTTTGGTTATAAGGAGGAAGAAGTGAGAAAACCCAAGAAATACTTCTCTTCTCAAAGACTACCCACAGTCTTGGTGTCTCAGAATGAATGTGTTGGATATCTCTCTGGACATGTGGGCCATTTCTCCCTATTAAAATGCCATTCCTGACACCTCTTTCATCCTTGGGCAAGGCTTGAGATATTAGACCCTAGAGAGGTAAGAGCTTGAACCCAAGATAGTAAGACAAAGTCCTTTTCTCATTACAGACTGAATCGAATGGGTAGAAGGTACTGTTTTGGGTGAGAGAAGCTGGGCACAAAAGGGAACACACTTTCTGCTCATGGGGATCTGCTGATAATAACTACTGAATATGAAGTGCCTACCAGAGGCCGGGCTTTCATCTGAGTGGAGGTTTTTATATTTAATAGCTCCTTGTTGTTCTAGTCTGTTGAGGGGAAAAGGAACGCATGGATTAAGCAACTTGTTCAAGTCACAGGCTAGCAAATAGCAGAGATAGGACATGAAGTCAGGAAGTCTGGCCCTGAAGATGAGCTGACTTCTCCCAGAGAGGTCAAAAGAGTCACTCATAAGTGTTAGTAGTTAGGATGTGGGTGAGGCTAGATATCCAAGTTCCGGATTGGATTGGGGAGAGGCTTGTAAGAAGCTCTGTGAGTGCGTGTGCACGCACATGCATGCACAGCCCCGTGTTTTGGTGGAGCGGGCAGGGGCTGAAACTTCCAGCTTGCCGGAGAAGATGGGGCCAGGTCCTCTGAGGTTTTAATGACTGTAATTTTCTCAGACTGGAGAAAGGCTGAGATGGAGTGAACAGAGCGCCTGCATTCTCTAGTCCCTCCGGTTAACATGGATAGATATCAATTCAACAGCCTGTGAAAACCAAAGATGAATGAAGACAGACATCAAATTCCCTGCTTGCCACAGCAGTTGCTGTGCTGAACCGATGTACCATTCCCTGACTCATCCCCCCCAAATTAGGTTAATGTATTTCAGACTGGCTAAGCGCTGTAGAGAGTCCCTATGCCGAATCCCCTGGGGAAGGACCACACTTAGATCTTAGAGGCATATTAACAGACAGCTGCAGACCAGGGCACTTTTTTTTTTTTCCCCCTCTGTGTGAAGAGGTGCCAGATTTCTCAGGCACTGGTGTAATCACCCAGATTCCCTCTCCCCGTCTGCTCAGCACCCTCCCTCCCCTGCGGAGACTGGCTGTAAGCTCCAGAACTCTACCTGTGGCCGCACTCTCTGGGCAGCAGTTGCTGGTACATTGGTCCCGCAGCACAGACACCTCCCTCTCCAGCATCTCAATTCGGCTCAGCAGCTCCTGTAGCACCTGGGCCGAGCTGGCACACGGGCAGGCCTTCTTGGGGAGGTTGATCCTGTGCGTGAAGGTGACTTGGCTCTCGTGGTCTGAGGTCTGGCCCGTGTACTCCGTCAGCACCTCGTCTTCGGTGCTCACCTCATGCTCGGCCGAGGCCTCCAGCCCTGAGGAGCAGAGGCTATCCAGGGGCACGTTGATGTTGTACACGTGGTTGAAGACCACCGGCTGCTCCTTGCCAGATGCGTTGTAGCTGGCAGCGCCTCCTTCCTCCTCCACCGCTGGTCTCTGGACCCTTCCCATGGTGACCTCCAGCTGACACTCCGAGGGCTTGAGCAAGGAGCCCAGAAGGATCAGGTTGATGCCAATGAGCACGTTCTTCAAGACCACTGTCTCCCTGTCTGCCCCCATCCTCTCAGTAGAGCTCCGGGTTCAAGACTAGCCTGCAGCAGAAAGCATGGAATATGCAAGAGAAACCAGGGGATGAACGAGATGGCCTCTGAGACCTGCCCCTGGGCACAGTGCAGTGCACAGTCCCACAAAACTAAAGGATAGCAGTGAAGCTTTTTAAGGGGATGTTTGGGAAGTGACTACCAAGGTCATGAAAGCCCAGGGCCTTTTGTCTTCTAGAGAAATCCCTGAGAATGGACGCTGCTTCTGCAGTAAGGCATTTTGATTTTCCAAAAGGTTTATCTAGAACGTATGAGTCTGGCCCCTCATTGGGCAGGTGGTTCCAACAGAGAGGACCTGCAAGGACTCGAGACAGGGGCTCTGTGGTTAGGAGAACTCAGAGCTTCATTTCACTTCTGGGTGAGAATTAGGATGCTGGGTACCATGAAGACAGGCATACCCTCATATTTCCCCAGATGTGTATTAGGATGGGGCCCGCCAGCCACTTCAAAATAACTTGTAAACTCAAATACAAGTTGACTTTAGAATAACCAAGCAGGCAGATAATCTTGTTCCAGGTAATTGTGGTTGTTAATAATCCTTGGGTACATTTGTGATTATCTGGAACTGTGTAAGCTGAACTTTTTTTTAATCTTCTCATTAGTACAGTCCCAGTGCTTCGTGACCGCAGGGTGCCTTTCTTCCGAGGTCCTGTTTGAATTGCTAAAATAATGAATTAGCTCCTCTGCTGGTTACCTAGTCACCAAGAACCAGGAAGCATGATAAATTTACTACAATGCAAATCAGTTTTACAGAAATTATATTTCTTTTGTACTCCCTGTGTAACAGAGAAAAGAGGCTTACAGACTTCGGTTCTAAAGGTAACGTTAGAGCTAAGAAGATTAAGGACAAAGGAGCAGAGTGAAAGTATATATATGAGTTTGGGAAGAAGGCAATGAATGACAGCTAACATCAACTGAATGTATACTGCGTACAGACTGTGCTGTGCACCTCACGTGGGATCTTACTGGACCCTCAAAACAACCTTATGATTGAATGTTATGATTGTCTCCATCTTGTAATGGAGTGAATTCTGCTTAGAAAGCTAGAGATTTGAATGCAGATCTGACTCCAAAACCTGTGTGCTTAATGGCTATGCTCCAGTGCTTTTCCTGAAAAGAATGTTCAGTTTTCTCTAGTCTCTGATGGAAATTGTGTTAGTTCTGGGATCTTCCCGAGAACATTGAGATTAGAAAGTTTTGCTAGGACTAGAGCCAGTTTCTTCCTCCACGAAGCATTCTGCTCTCACCTTTTTATTCCTGTTCCATTAGGAAGCTAAGGAGCATCCCCAGCACCGGCTAAGTTCACCCCCAACTCCTTAGAAACCCTCTCTGAGAGCATTTCCCACACTAGACCATGAGTTTCCTGTGCTTCTGCCCCTGCCAGCCCCACCTCCTACCTCCTCCCACTGGACCCAAACTGCTTAGTCAATTTAGGTCAGACCACATCTTATCCATAGACTTCCCAGGTGACTCAGTGGATAAAAATCCATCTGCCAATGCAGGAGACACAGGAGACGTGGTTTGATCCCTGGGTCAGGAAGATCTCCTGGAGAAGGAAATGGTAATCCACTCCAGTACTCTTGCCTGGAGAATCCCATGGAGAAAGGAGCCTGGCAGGCTGCAGTCCATGGGGTCACATGACTGAGTGAGCACGCAGCGCACATTTTAGCCACAGTATTTAATATGTGTGTAAGACAGCAAAAGTGCTTAATGCCATGGTTGTTGAATGAATAAGTGGGTGGATACATGGATGGATGGATAAACAGGTGAATTAGTGAGTAAATGCCCGGTGAGAAAAGGCTGAATCATTCTCCAAGTCACTTGATATCTTTGCATTATCCTCAACTTATTCACTATTCTCTTCAATTTCGGTTCAACTGGACAATTTCTGAGGGTTGATTTTATTAAGAGTAATCTATATTAGTGACAATTATGAAAACCATTTCCAATATTACATTTTCTATGTTACATATTAGACTAAAATCTTCATTTCCAATATGAAGAGGAAGCAGAGCAGAGTAGAGCTATTACCATTCCAGACTCTAGAGCCAGACTGCCCGGTTCCTCCCCTATCCAAGGACTCCCTTGAAATCACTGGAACATGTGAGAAATCCCCTCCATCATTTGACAGCAGAAAGTTCAACCTTACCATGCCCTGGTTCAAAGAAGTGTGAGGTTCCTGGAATGATGGGAGAGGTGGCTATCCCCTGGTTACATCAGATGAGGTGAGTTAACCTTAAGGATAGATTGAGTGACATGTCTGAACCAAACTGCCCTCATGACTCAAAGCTCTTTCCAAGCCCTTCTATCTGAGGCATTACTAGGCTTCCCATTTTCAGATGCTCTAGGCCTTGCATCCTTGGAGTGGCATCTGCCCTTATATCATTGAAAGCTTCTGATAAAAGTAATTTAACTTATATTTACACTTAAGGCTAAGAGTCTTAGCTACCTCATTTGCTAAACTAGAGTTGGACTGTCTGATCCATGTTGATATAGCTGAACAGCTTTTTTTCCCAAGAATTGTAATTATCATGTAACACCCATAGCACTTAACATAGCTTTTTGCACAGAGCAGACACTCAATAAGTAAGTGAAAGAAATGAAAAGGAAGATCAGTGACAGGAAAATTAAAAGGGAAAAACGTTAAGTGCCACACCTAAGTCTAAAGCAACAGCTACAAAATTATATGTAGAGAGAAAAGTATAGCTTTAACTGTGAAAAACGCAAGACTTTCGTCAATAACCAAACTGACTATGAATTAGTCAACAGTGTGATTTTTTGTTACTTCCAAAACCTTATTTAGACTCAGGCTTTATTTATTTATTTGTGTATATATTTATTTACTTACTTATTGAGGTATAGTTGATTTATAGAGTCAGGCTTCATTAATTGCAATACAGACTATGGGACTTTCTTGATGCCTAAGTGGATAAAGAATTTGCTTGCAGTGCAGGAGACATGGGAGACACAAGAACCCGGTTCTATCCCTGGTCGGGAAGATCCCCTGGAGGAGGAAAGTGGCAACCCACTCTGGGATTCTTGCCTGAAAATCCCAAGGACAGAGGAGCCTGGCAGGCTGCAGTCAAAGGGTTGCAAAGAGTCCAGTGAGCAAGCACTGACAGACTAGGCTGCTGTTGTTTAGTCATTAAGTTGTGTCTGACTCTTTAGCCACTCTATGGACTATAGCCCGCCAGGCTCCTTTGTTCATGGGATTTTCCAGGTAAGAATACTGGAGTGGGTTGCCATTTCCTTCCCCAAGGGATCTTCCCAACCCAGGGATCGAACTTGCATCTCCTGCTTGGCAGGTAGATTCTTTACCACTTAGCCTCCTGGGAAGCCCAGACTAGGCCGAGCAGGGGGCTGTTTTGTTCTGTCCTGCACTCACTGTTGATGACTTCTGGGTGGTGAGGTTGCTCAGTTCAGTTTAGTTCAGTCGCTCAGTCATGTCCAACTCTTTGCGACCCCATGAATCGCAGCACACCAGGCCTCCCTGTCCATCACCAACTCCCGGAGTTCACCCAGACTCACGTCCATCGAGTCAGTGATGCCATCCAGCCATCTCATCCTCTGTCGTCCCCTTCTCCTCCTGCCCCCAATCCCTCCCAGCATCAGAGTCTTTTCCAATGAGTCAACTCTTCGCATGAGGTGAGGTTGCTGAAGGTACTCAAATTCCTGTCATGGGAGAGGGAGGAGTTTAGCATTCTTGTCCAGGGAAGTGATAGCTCCGGAGATATTGTTCTTTTATCATTCATTCCTTTGACAGATATCTATTGAGGACCTACTATTGCACTGGTTCTTTATTCACAGAAGTTATATTTAAGTGTGTGTGTAGGGGGAAGGAGTGGTAGGGGGGTGCAAACAACACATAAATACCCACAGTTATATTGTGTATCATATGTAATATATGATACAGTGCATATTATATGATACTTCAATACATGATGATGTAACATTCATCATGACACTGTGGTATGTCAGCAAGTGGTAACTGCAGTGGAGGAAAAGAAGAGAGAAGAAGGCAGAGGAGGCACCAGGGCAGTAGAGCCACATGGATATCTTATAGCGCCTGGCCACGGAAGGCTGGTCCCAGGAGGTGACTGCTCAGCAGAGACCTGAAGGAAGCGAGTAATGAGCTTAGCAGACGGCTGAGGAAGAGCGTTCCAGGCAAAGGGAATATCAAGGATGAGGGCCCTGATGCAGGAGCTGGCCTGGTGAGTTTGAGTGACAGTGAAACTGGAGGCCAGTGAATGAGCGAGCAGCTGGGGGGTGGGGTCAGAGAAGGAGTCGGGGCCAGATCAGAGAAGGCCTTGTGAACCATCACAAGGACCTGGGCTCTTACTGTGGGGATACATATGGTCGTTGTTTTCAAATGCATTTACATACCAGTGTTCTGATGACCTAGTCCCTATCTTTGAGAAACAAGTGGCCTTGTGAAAGAGATGGAAAGACAAGAAAATATAATGCCAAGGCAGTGTGATCATTATCATGACCAACAAACACACGAAATGCCCCTGAGAAGGCTGGAAGTGACACAGCAACTTTGCCTGGGGCGCAGGGGGAAGCTGAGCAGAGGGTGGTGGGTGACAGGCAGCGACAGTTGCCAAGTACTTCTGGCCTGCCTTTCCAGACACGTGGTAGGACTAATCCTTCCAGGCCTGTGTTTTCCCGCCCCCGTTGGTAAGGTGAGGCCGTGTCACTAGTACTGGCCAATGGTTGTGAGAGGAACTCACGGGGATCACTTCTTTGGCAGGGGGTCATTAATTGCTGACCAGTGGCTTCCCAGGTGGCTCTGTGGTGAAGAATCCACCTGTGAGTGTAGGAGACACAAGAGACTTGGGTTCAATCTCTGGGTCATGAAGATCCCCTGGAGAAGGAAATGACAACCCACTCCAGTATTCTTGCCTGGGAAATCACATGAACAGAGGAGCCTGGTCAGCTATAGTCCATGGAATCATGGCAAAGAGTTGGACATGACTAAGTGACTGACCACTACCCTCTAGAGCTTTCTTCTTTGCATTGATGATGCCTGGCAATGTTCAAGATGGTGACTGCTTTCTCCATCTGAATGACTATGATAAAGGGTGTCCTGGCTGGGCACAGTGGATATTCAGTGCATAAGAGAGAAATACACCTTTGGTTTTTGAAGCACAGATTTTGGTATGACTTTTCCTTACAGCATAACTTGGTCTATCAGATGATAATGTGGAACTGGAATTTAATAGCTGACTCTTTAGGTGGGGAAGACAGAAATTCATTATAGACAAAAGAAATTGCATTTGCCGAAACTGATATATGCACAAATATGACTTATTCAAGAAACGCAAATATTTGAAGGGCTGTTCAATGCTTCAGCATTGGGCTTTTACAAAGCAAAAGGTCCAAGGGAGGTAACTTCCCCCAGATGGGAGAATCTACAAGGAAAAAGATTTGGGCTCCATGTAAAGAACAATTTTTCTAATACTTGGAGCTATTGGGTTTTCAGGAGAGGGAGTGAGTCCCTGGTCACTGGAGGTGTTCTAATACAAGCCCCAAGACTGCTCAGTGAGAATGCTGAAGATGAGCTTTCAAGCATCACATGAGAGATTGGACTAAAATGAATGTTAAAGACTTCTGTTTCCTGATGTTTTATGAATTCATGGTCTTAGCATCCTTTGAGAAGTCTACCCATGATAATACTGTATTAGTTTCTTAGCTGTCATAACAAATCACCACAAACTTGGTAGCCTGAAGCCATAGAACTTCGTTCTCTCACAGTTCTGGAGACTAGAAGGCCAGAATGAAGATGTCATCAAGGTTAGTCCCCTCTGAGGCTCCGAGGGAAAGTCTATTTCATGCCTCTCTCCTAGCTTCTGGTGATGGCGGGCAGTGCTTGGCATTCCTCAGCGAGTAGATACATCACTCCAGTCTCTGCCTCCATCCTCACTTTGATGTCTGCCTGCATCTCTGTGTCGTCATGGGGCCATCTTCTTTCAAGGACATCAGTCATCTTGGATTAGGGACTCATCACTCCAGTATAACCTCATCCTAACTAATTACATCCCCAATGACCCTATTTCCAGCTAAGGTCACATTCTGAGGTACTGGGGTCAGAACTGCAACATTATCTTATTTGTGGGACACATTTCAACCCATAATACATACCAGTAATGAACTGAGCATTTACCAGGCACCAACTTAATCATTTTCCTTATATTATGTCATTCATTCCTTACAACAACCCTATATGCTAAGAGGGGTGACATTTAGGAGTTATTTAGCAACTGGCATGGCTCAGGCTTCCCAGGAGGTGCTAGTGGTAAAGAATCCACCTGCCAATTCAGGAGATGCAAAAGATGAGGGCTTGATCCCTGGATCAGGAAGATCCCCTGGAGTAGGAAATAGCAACACACTCCAGTAATCTTGCCTGGAAAATTCCATGGGCAGAGGAGCCTGGCAGGCTACAGTGCAAGGGGTTGCAGAGAGTCAGACACAACAGCGCAGAGCCCATGGCTCAGGCAACAACCAATCCAAAGGGGGCACCCATCATCAGACCCGCTCTAAACGGGTTGCAGAGCAGGGCGCTGTGTTGATTTCAGCATGGTGGTAGGTCCTCTTTCAAGTTCCATTATTGGAGATGAGGAAAATGAGCTTCAGGAAAGGCCAAAGAATGTGACCA
>NW_011494861.1:16815845-16820849 GCF_000754665.1 Bison bison bison
CAAGATTTCACAGCTAATGAGCACAGGAGCCAAGGCTGAACCCAGATCTTGCTGACCACAGTTTGTACTCTTAGCTGCTGTTTCTTTCAGGCAGCTTTAATTAGCAGCCGCATAGCACTCTCATGAAAAGACTGAGAGCTCTTACAAATCAACACTCTCTTCTCCCAGGATCAGATTTAGGACTTACTGACAGCGATGACTTTTCGCTTAATGTTTTCTCCACCCAGTCCAGGCTACTACCCCCAGAAATTGCCTTAGCTTCTCCCCCTGAAGGGAAAGCTTGTCTGCTGGCTCTTTATTTAAAAGGGCCCAGCCTCCATACTGTCTCAAAGAATCAAGAGCACTGCTAGCTAAGCCAGTAAACCTTGATCCTAGAGGGGTCGGGAGACATTTTTTGCACTCACCCTTTCCCAGGACAGTTCCCACCAGCCATCAGTTACAGAAACCCAGGGCTTGCCCTGGCCCCCTCTGGCTTTACTCACTTCTCTGAGCTCTCTCTGGCTGGTCCCCAGCCCGCTCAGTCACAAGCTATTGTTAACTACCCTGAGGACCTCTCTGCTTCCTCTTGTGTCTCTATTTGCATTTGACTGAGAATGCTTTCTGAGGGCAGGCAGAGAGAGGGGGTGGGATGGATGGAATGGGAAGCTTCACTTTTTGTCATTTCTTCTGAAGCCTGCTGGAGGTGGGAGGGGAATGAATCTTATGCTTATATAAAGCTTACTTAATAAATGTGCCCTAAGTTTTGCTAAGCTCATTTCACTTAATAATTATTTCAAAGTGGCTTTCCTTTCTTGTGTCCCTGAAAGCTTCCCTTTCTGGCTTCCTTCTCTACCTTCATCTCCGTTTCCTCTGGAGCACAAGGAATGTTGACCGTTCTGCACGTGGTCTCTTTCCATAGCACTCCTTAGCGATGCTGCTGGGCAGATTTTTGCAACTAACTTCCTACGAGGAAGGCCTGGTCTAATCCTGTGGTGTATCCAAGAATGCCACGTTCCATGTGTTGGTCTCATTTAGAGGGGTTCTGCCTGCTCTCCTGTGGTCTGGCTTTGGTGTGAGGTGGTGGCTGTACCTCTAAGCTAGATGCAGAATCTCTGTCACCACAAGCAGCTGAGGAGACTGGAGGCGACCAGCAGAGCCCCTCAGGGGCTCCCTCACTCTCTTCCTATCTCTCAGGTGAGTCATCCCACTACAGCTGTAAGACTCCAGGATACAAGCAAAACCAGTCAGAGGATGAAGTGGTGGGAGTGGCGGGGAGGGGAAGAGGTGGAAAGCAGAGAAGATGGGGAAGACGAAATAGCAGAGTGCCAAGCTGGAGAGAGAAGCAGAGAGAGTTCTACAGGTAGCGGGAGAAAATGTCAACCTGAGGGACAAGATAATACATTTGGGGTTCGAAGATGCACTAACACTTGTAAGCAAGACAGGTAGCTAAGGACTCCCCAGATGAGAGTGCAAGCGAGTATTGCAGCTATTCAATAGCTCCACACCCAAGAAATCCATGTGATGCCATTGATTTATTTCCTCCACTCCAGCCTCCTTATCAGTATAATTATCATGGAGCACCAGAGGTGTTTCTGGGTCATGTGTAAGAGGTGATATGGTCCTGGATGGTCCTCTAGGCCCAGGGGATACCATGTTACTGGGGTGTGCCCTCCTCTCTGGGTGGCATGTAGGGAGAGCTTGGGTCACCCGGGCTTGGCTAACTCTTACCCTAGCTAAAATTTTTCTTAAGTAGCTTTTCTTTCCCTTGGCCTCCTCCAATGCCTTCTCCCGGCTTTACTTGTTCACATTGAAGAACTTTGCTACTGTTATAGAAAAATATTCCAGGAGCCATCACCTTTACTCAGGCTCAGAGGAGAAAACCGGTCTCAAGAAGGTGGGATGTAGGGTGGGAGGAAGGTGGAGGAGGTGATGACGAGGGAGAGAAAAAGCCACAAGTCACTCACGTGGAAGCTATGCCTTTGAGTTTTTTCATTTTTATTTCCTTCTAGAACCACAGAGGAAGTGAAAGGGACAAACTCAGGTTGAGAAACTTCAGAAAAAATAGGAGTGTGTAGGTTGTTGGGCAGGTAAGGAGAAGTGTTCTTCTGGGGATTGGCGGCCAGTGCTCTGTTTAGATTTTCTAGCTTCCTCCAATGTTAGTCTCCATGCTGTCCCTGGGAGTGATTTATAAACCAGAACCATATCTGTGAAAAAATGACAGTCTTTTTTGTGCTCTTTTTTTTTTTTTTTTTTAGTTAGTTAGAATTAGTTTAAAAATAGTTTCCTGCCTGCCTTTGGGATGCTCTGTCACTTGGAGGAAGAGGGTAATTATGAAAGACGAGGGTGTAATGTGATTACAGCCGGCCCCATTGTGTCAGTGGAGGAAGCGTCAGGGCTGCTGGGAGGACCGGGCCACTCGTCTCCATCAGTACCGGGCCTTTACTGGGCTTGTCAGCTTTCTGAAAAGAACCTGAGGGCAGAAAATTCCCCGCAGACAGGACTCTGTGGCTGGCCCAGAGCTGTCAGGAAGGACAGGTGCAAGGCCAGGCATGGGTGTTGTCTCCCACCAGCACTGGCCACCCCACCCCAGCTCCTGAACCACTTTCCCTGATGGACCCCCTTGAGGGGTCTGCAGGATGGGTCCTTGGTTCAGAATGTGATACAGCCACATTCGTTTTCTGGCACAAATGGTCAGTCTAGCATATTTGTGTATGTGCGTCCCTGGGGGATAGAGAAACTGCACTGCTGGATTGAGAAATCTGGCTTCTAGTCTTGTCCTCAGCTCTGTCTTGTACCATCTGTGATCATTCCAAGTGACCTGGCCTCTCACAGTGGTTCCTTCTTCATCTGGAAAATGGGGTCCTGAATATCCAGGAAGACAGTGACAAAGTCCACCAACCGGAAGCGAATGTGAGGCCATCCTGGTTTGAATCCCTGCTTTACAATGCAAGGGGCAAGGCTGGGGGAGTTTTACCCCTGGGGGAGCCCCTGGTCAGCTGCTCCCAAAAGGAAACAGGGTCTCCCCCAGGGGTAAAACTTGCCCAGCCTTGCCCCTTGCATTGTAAAGCAGGGATTCAAACCAGGATGGCCTCACATTCGCTGATGGTGGAGAAGGCAATGGCACCCCACTCCAGTACTCTTGCCTGGAGAATCCCATGGATGGAGGAGCCTGGTAGGCTGCAGACCATGGAGTCGCTAAGAGTCAGAAACGACTGAGCGACTTCACTTTCACTTTTCACTTTCATGCATTGGAGAAGGAAATGGCAACCCACTCCAGTGTTCTTGCCTGGAGAATCCCAGGGATGGCGGAGCCTGGTGGGCTGCCGTCTATGGGGTCGCACAGGGTCAGACACGACTGAAGCGACTTAGCAGCAGCAAGGCTGATGGTATGCCTTCCAGGTTTTCCCATGATTTTTGGTAAATAGAGATCCCATTTAGGTGAAAATTTATTCAATTTTTATGGATCTCAGAGAATTCTAAGCATCTGTAGAACATTCAACTACATACATACATACATATATATATTCACACACACACACACACACACACACACACACATATATATGGAGAAGGGCAAGGCAACCCACTCCAGTATTCTTGCCTGGAAAATTCCACAGACAGAGGAGCCTGATGGGCTACAGTCCATAGGATCACAAGGAGTCAGACATGACTGAAGTGACTCAGCATGCATGCACAGGTGTATACACACACACACATCTATATACATATGGCTTCCCATGTGGCTCAGTGGTAAAGAATCCACCTGCTAATGCAGGAGATGCAGGGGTTGAGGGTTTGATCCCTGGGTCAGGAAGATCCCCTGGAGAAGGAAATGGCAACCCACTCCAGTATTCTTACCTGGAAAATCCCATGGACAGAGGAGCCTGGTGGGCTACAGTCCATGGAGTAGCAAAGAGTCAGACACAACTGAGCATGTGTGTGTGTGTGTGTGTGTGTGTGTGTATATATATATTTATATATGTAAAATAGTGTCCCATTTAATCCTCAAGACAAGCAATAGGATTATTCCAGTTTTATAGACCAGCTCAAAGTATGGGAGTGATTTGCCCAGTTACACACAATGAGTTAGAGCCGAGTTAAATGCTGAGTCACATTTCCAGACTCTCAGTTCAGTCACAGATGCCACAGCCTCCCTCCGCCAGCCACCTTTGTCCTTTGGAAATAGGTAGGATATAAATAATGAATTCCCAATTAATCTCCACCATTTTGGTTTGGAAATTCTTCCAAGAGCCTGACCTTTTGCTATCATTAATATCTATTTTTCATTTGTGTTTCTCGAGCTGGGAGAACAGCATGTCACCATTTGCTGATCAATTATTCTTCTTGAACAGTCATCATCCTGCTTTTCATCTTTCTCTTCTTTCCATTTAATAAAACTGCAACGCAAAGTCTCGTCTAAGAAAGATGACCACTCAGACTGCAGCCCAAACCGATACTTTTTTTTTCTTGCCCAAGATACCCCTTAAAACAGATGGAGAAATTGGTTTAGAGTATAAAAAGTGGTCTCTGGCCTCATGGGGTTTATAATCTAGTTGAGAAGACTAGGCTTATACATGTGAAACTGAAGAACAAGGCAAGGCTGTTCACTGGTACTGTTGGTCACTTACAGTTTAATATATGCTCCTCACAGTGTGGGAGAGGCTGTGGCCCAGGCTGCACAGAAGGGTGGTGTTGGAAAGTGGATGAGTTGTGGGGAGTGAGTGGGGAAGGGAGCAAAGTGCACAGCACAAGCAGAGTTGATTGAAGTCTCAAGGCTAAATGCAAGGAAGTTCTACCTCTGAAGGGACTATCTTCAGTCTGCAGGAAGGTTTAAAATCAATTAAAACTATGTTTTGAAAACGTATGACAATAATCCCTCCATGTTCTGTGTGTGCCTGAGAATGAGGGAGTGCACATGTCCCCTGTCTCAGTAGTGCTTCCAGGGCCAGATATTCAGGTGGTCAATTCAGGGCCAGGCTAATTTATGAATGTGTGCTCAGAACATCTTCCCCCCCCCCCCCCTTC
>NW_011494861.1:16820949-16846047 GCF_000754665.1 Bison bison bison
ATTAAACGTTTTATTTTGTATTGGGGTATAGCCAATTAACAATGTAGTGATAGTTTCACAGGTGAACAGTGAAGGGATTTAGCCACACATATACGTGTATCCTTTCTCCCATGAACTCCCCTCCCATCCAGGCTGCCATATAACATTGAGCAGAGTTCCATGTGCTATACTGTGGATCCTTATTGGTTATCCATTTTAAATATAGCAGTGTGTGCACGTCCATCCAAAACTCCCTCACTACCCCTTCTTCCCAGCCTTCCTCTCCGGCAACCATAAGTTCGTCCTCTAAGTCTGTGAGTCTCTTTTACTCTTTTGTAAGTTCATTTGTATCATTTCTTTTTAGATTCCACATATAAGGGATGTCATGCAATATTTTTCTTCTCTGTCTGACTTACTTCACTCAATATGACACTCTCTAGGGCCAACCATGTTGCTACAAATGGTATTATTTCTTTCTTTTTAATGGCCGAGTAATATTCCATTGTGTATATGTACCACATCTTCTTTATCCATTCCTCTGTTGATGGGCATTTAGGTTGCTTCCATGTCTTGGCTATTGTAAACAGTGCTGCAATGAACATTGGGGTGCCTGTTTCCTTTCAGATCATGTTTTTCTCTGGATATATGCCCAGGAGTGGAATTGCTGGATCACATGGTAACTCTATATTTAGTTTTTAAGGAACCTCCATACTGTTCTCCGTCGTAGCTGTACCAATTTACATTCCCACAAACAGTGTTGGATGGTTCCCTTCTCTTCACACCTTCTCTGGCATTTATTGTTTGTGAATTTCTTGACACTAGCCATTCTGGCTGATGTGAGGTGATATCTCATTGTAGTTTTGATTTGCATTCCTTCAATAATTAGTCATGTCGAACATCTGTTCATGTGCCTCTTGGCCATTTGTATGTCTTCTTTGGAGAAACGTCTGTTTAGGTCTTCTGCCCATTTGTTGATTGGGTTGTTTGTTTAGACACTGTTAAGTGTCAAGATTGCTGGGAGAAACATCAATAACCTCAGATACGCAGATGATACCACCCTTATGACAGAAAACGAAGAAGAACTAAAGAACCTCTTAATGAAAGTGAAAGAGGAGAGTGAAAAAGTTGGCTTAAAACTCAACATTCAGAAAACTAAGATCATGGCATCCAGTCCCATCACTTCACGGCAAATAGGGAAACAGTGGAAACAGTGACAGACTTTATTTTGGGGGGCTCCAAAATCACTGCAAATGGTGACTTCAGCCATGAAATTAAAAGATGCTTGCTCCTTGGAAAAAAAGCTATGACCAACTTAGACAGCATATTCAAAAGCAGAGACATTACTTTGCCAACAAAGGTCCATCTAGTCAAAGCTATGATTTTTCCAGTAGTCATGTATGGATGTGAGAGTTGGACTATAAAGAAAGCTGAGCGTCAACGAATTGATGTTTTTGAATGTGGTATTGGAGAAGACTCTTGAGAGTCCCTTGCACTGCAAGGAGATCCAACCAGTAAATCCTAAAGGAAATAAGTCCTGAATATTCATCAGAAGGACTGATGCTGAAGCTGAAACTGCAATACTTGCCACCTGATGCAAAGAGCTGACTCATTTGAAAAGACCCTGATGCTGGGATAGATTGAAGGCAGGAGGAGAGGTGGACGACAGAAGATGAGACGGTTGGATGGCATCACTGACTCGATGGACATGAGTTTGAGCAAGGTCTGAGAGTTGGTGATGGACAGGAACCCCGGTCTGCTGCAGTCCATAGGGTTGCAAAGAGTTGGACACGACTGAGAGACTGAAGTGAAGTGTCATGAGCTGTTTGTAAGAATTATAATTATAAATGTAAGAGTTATTTAATGCTTGGACGTTGAAACCACTTAGAAACAAGCAGATCTTAGGAGTAGTTACCTGGAGAAGTTATACTCACCCACATCCAAAAAGACCAGATAATTCATCTCCTCAAAAAATACCTAATGACAGATTCAAATATCAAATCATGCTGTTTCCAATTATGTGACATAACTACACTGGAACTGATCCTTCTATCAGGAACTGAATATTGTTTAAAGCTTAGATATCCATTAATTTATCCAGATGACATGTGTGTTGAAGGTGGCAGCTTATTAAAGTTTAGCTCTAGAGGTCTGAAGGAGTTACTTACTTTTAGTGTGCAAATTATATATTTTCGACCATGAAAAAGCACCATTCTGACCCAAAGACTACACACAGGTGAATTCTGTCTTCTAGTGCATGAAATAACATTTTCTAACTGAAATTCGAGGAAACTCTGAGGGTACTAGTATATGGAGCACAACCTACTTAATTAAATTCAGTTGCACACTGATTGCATGCCAGAAACTGGGCTAGGTTTCATCTAAGACATCGGGGGTGAGTTAGAGAAACTTCAGGTAATTCCCTGTGTAACTAGGATGAAGGTATTTATATAACAAGAATAAATAGCAAACCATAATAAGCACCATATCTGAGATATGAAGAAATACTTCTGGGAGCCCAGCAGAAGGAACCATTTCAACTGAAAGACTAGAGAAATCTCAATGGAAAAGGCATCCTTTTAGCTGGATCTTGAAGAATTAGAAAGATTTTGAAAGCATAAGCCAGGGGCAAGGGCAGAAGAGGGCATAGTTCCTAGGGTGGTGGTATAGGGAGTGCTTGTGTATGTTCAGAGTTGAGGGGACTAAGAAGATGTCACAGAGCCTGGATTGGCATCTTAGGATATTTCCTCTGTATTCTGTAGGCTGGTTGAGCCTCAGTGTTTTTTAAGCAGTGCATGACATGATTAAAGAAATCCTTTCACCTCTTCTGTTGCAATTGGCTCCAGAGATGAATTCTAATCTGAAAAACTCAAAAAAGATTTTTTTTTTTGGCTTGTCGTTTATCTTATTTTGCAGCTATTTAGTTGGTAAGGCCCGGATTAGCCTTGCTCATTACTTTAGAGAGTGGTTTTTCAGGGTACATAATTTCTTAAATTCCTTTTCTCTCATTCTCTGTCTTGACAAAATGCATTTTACTCTCCATTAAGTTAGACTGCATCATCTTTGTTCATTACAGTTAAAAGGGGGCTCCAATGGAATTCACACGTTGTTTTATTAACTGCTAAATCCAGGATATGCATTGCAAGATATTGGACTTTTAAAATGTTTTCAATTTGAATAAAGATAAGAATTGAGCATTTAGCTCCAAGCAGCTGCCTTTCTGACAAATTAAGAATGCAGATGGCATGGAGTTGGCTCTGAGTGTAGCCAGGCTTTGGTAAGCAAAACACAGTTTTGTGGGTTCCCAAAGTCTGTGTATGGACTTCCCTGGTGGCTCAGTGGTAAAGAATCCACTTACCAATGCAGGAGACACTGATTCGATCTCTGGGTCTGGAAGATCCCCTGCAGAAGGAAACAGCAACCCACTCTAGTATTCTTGCCAGGGAAATCCCATGGACAGAGGAGCCTGGCAGGCTACCATCCATAGGGTCACAAAAGAGTCAGACAGAACTTATCGACTAAACAACGGCAACAAAGTCCATGTATGATCCACTTAAGGTACAGAAAAATCTCATAAGAAGATGCAGAATGTCCCTGGTGGGCTGGGGTTGATGACAGAAATAATTTGTGCATGGTGTCCCTTTCTCTTTAATGGGAGTTCTCCTTCCCCAGAGCAACTTCCCTTTCCCCCCAGCCTCTGTGCACATGCCTGGGCCTGCCTTCCTCTTCTGCACACATAATTCTGGCGTTCTCTTGTTTGCCCCTCCAGACCATCTCTTCACTGTTCTCTTCCTGGATCTGATCTTTTTTCCTATAGAGCTTCCCGTTCAGCTAAAGGGGCTCCCCAGTAGGGAGCCTCCACTAAAGCCAGGGGAGCAGGAAGTGCGGTCCTGACTTCCTCCCTGGGAGGGCGTGCGCGCATGCGTCCTAAGTCACTTCAGTCGTGTCTGATTCTTTGTGACCCTATGGACTATAGCCTGCCAGGCTCCTCTGTCCATGGGATTCTCCAGGCAAGAATACTGGAGTGGATTGCCGTTTCAGGAAGTCACCTGCTGACCATGTCCCTCAGCTGAAGGGCATTGGGTCTCTCAAGGTGACCTTCTCTGTGGGACTGACTCTCTTTCCAGGTCCTGGTAACCTCTTTGCCAAGTTCACTCACCTCTTTGGGGACTTAAGGAGGCTAAGAGTTCAGCTTCTACTAATCCCAGATGGTCTGGGTATAGTGTCCTCACTGAGTGACCTGTGGTTATCTGATGCTTGTCTCTCCAGGTCCCCACAGAGTCCTGCCTTCCTGGGAAGGGCTATTTACCCCAGGCATTTCCTCCTGGCTCCAAACCTGCTTAAAACTTACCTGTCCTCTGCGCCTCATTCCCTCAGTAGTCAAATGCCAAAGTAATACAAGATACAGTGTTGGCAATAAATTAATACCTTCTAGAAACCTATTTGGAAGCACGTAGGCCTTAAACCATAAATAACAGTGACATTTTCATTTTAACAACAGCCTTCAACTAACCTAACAGTGGACATGGTTCAGTGTGGTTTCATACTGTAGCAGAGAATAAGATTCATTGCCTGTAAAAGGTTTCAACATTTTTTTTTCTCACACTGATCTTTCTACCTTTCCTCTGTTGAAAAGCACTAAAATGAGTCAGAATGGAACACCTGGCATCTGTGGAGCTCATTACAGTTTTCAAGATGCTTTCATAAGCATCAAACTATGCTTTCAGTTGATCGCTCTATGAATTTTATAAGTATGTAAGGTGGGTATGCTGTCCCATGTTACAGATGAGAAAACTAATGCTTATTCCTATGAATAACATGCCATAAGGCTGATATTAAGAAATTACGTTTTCTGAGGAAAACTTGACAAATTTACCTCTGACAACTTTACAGTGTGAAAAGAAATTTGACTCCCATCTTCTTGGGTTTGTTTTCCTGATGGGGAAACTGGAAAAGTATAGTGATGTTGCGTGCATGCGTGCTCAGTCACTCAGTCGTGTCCGACTCTTTGCGACACCGTGGCCTGCCAGGCTCCTTTGTCCATGGGGATTTTCCAGGCAAGAACACTGGAGTGGGTTGCCATGCCCTCCTCCAGGGGATCTTTCCGACCCAGGGATAGGACCCATGTCTCCTGCATCTCCTGCTTTGGCAGGCTAATTAATAATAATAATAAAGTCACGGGTTTATTTATTCCTCAGAGAGAATATATTCTCTGAGTTAAAAAGTAGTTCCAGCCTTATACCTTTTCAACTCTTTGTCCATTTATAGGTGCTGTAGTGAGCAGTTGCCCTGAGTAGGGGTCTTGGGGTGGGAGGTGGGTTGTCATTGATTTTTGGCTGCATGGCTGGGGCGGCGGGGAGGGCCTGGCAGCCAAGGGTGAGAAGAGAATGAGTGGAGGAGCCCACAATGGTTGGGGCAGAGGAAACCTGTTTCTCTCTGGATTTACTCAACAACTCTCCTACTTGAGGGCTGGAGGACTATACCATGAGAGGCTCTTAGATTCCTTAGTGAGAACTCAAAAGTGGATCCATTCTCTGGAGTTTGTGATGGGAAAAACCTATCCCTTTGATTCTACTTTGAATTATCACACAGGCTTCCTGCAGGGAAATCATTGTGAAGGAGATCCCCCTGCTGAGCCAAGCGCCAGCCTGATTCAATGGGAAGCCCAGCATTGGCGCACTGTTTCCTAAGCCAGCTCTGAGGATTTTCTATGCTTTATTCCTGTGTGTGAAGATAATGATGAAGTAGGCATTGGCATGCCTTTCTACCATTCTGTAATATTATATTTTCATTAGTCTAGACTCATAAGTGTGTCTAGAATGATCCAAACTTTTGATCAACACGATGAGTCCACAGTATTTAAATCATTGATAGGTATTGTCTTTCTGGACTTTTCCAAACTTTTGATCAGCACGATGGGTCCACAGTATTTAAATCAATGATGGATATTTATTGCCTTTCTGGACTTTTCTTTGAAGACCGAGGATGTGGGACTGGTGGCTGGGTTTGTCCAAACCAGCTGCTTTTGGTTAGGAAGGGAAAATCCTCACTACCCTCACCTTCACATATAAATGCACAACATCAACCCAGGATGTGTGCCTTCAACTGCACTGTGATACATGGGCAGAACTGTTATGAAAAGAAAGGGAGGGCTTTCTCTAACTGGCACCTACATATTTCAGACATATGCCAGGTATTCACGCAAGGGCATTACATATTAACTCCCTTAACCCTCACACCAACCATACAAACTACCATGATTGTCCCCATTTTACAGATGAGGAAACTGAGTCAGAGAGAGTTTAAAGTGACTTGTCGAAAACCACAAAGCATTTTAAAAAAGGCACCAAGATTCAATTTTTTTTTTTTTGTCGAGGGATGTATCCAGTGGGTCTGGAAGCCTTTGCGTGAGAGGGAATTTGTGACAATTAGTCTCCCTTTCTGAGCTCAAGCAGAACTTATTGTTATACCTATCACAATAGTTACCTGCAAAGTTGTTCCCCTCCCTCCCCTCCACTCCTTGCCCCCAGCCAACAGAGGGTTGGAGGGCAGGTCTATAAACTAGTTCTCTTTGGTCCCAGCATATAGCATGATTCCTGGAGTCTAATAGATTCTCTCTCTCTCTCTCTCTCTCTAAATACCTATATACACAAACACATGATGCGGTTCCAGCCATTCTTACCCACTCAGGTGTCTGCATGTCCCTACAATCTGGTTTTTCCTACTGCCAAAGTTTCTAACATGTTCCTCTCTGCAGTGTCAGCCAGAAGAACTGCTACTGGGAGTGTGTGAGATGACCCCGAGGGGGCCAAGGACACGTTTGCTGCTGGCCATCAGCAGTTTATTGTTCAGGTAATAAATGTGCTGCCCTCCCCTTCCAGGCTCCCTCGCTGATAGCTCCAGAATTGTAGGGCTTCCCCTCACACTTATTTTGATTACTGCTGCCTGTCACATTGTTTCTTATTATTGACCTTGGTGCCTGTCAGACCATTCACACCCCCTAATTGTCTTTACCTGCCACTTGTCCGTCTTTACTGAAAGCCTGGTTTCTCTGATTACTCAGGCCCTAACAGCTTCTCATGGAGTTACTTGATTCTTCTCAGAAGTGAAGGAGTGCTGTGTGGCCTTCTTTGCCATTGGACTTGATGAAGGTTGTCGGCTGTGAGTCGGATCATAGACGGTCCTCTCCAGAGGGCCACCTTAGGGAGCTTTTAGAGAGGGGTCATGGCCTAAGTGGGGGGGAAGCTGCCTTGAAGACAACATCTTTCTGACTTTCCTGCATTTTCATTTACTGGCTTTCTGAGCTTGAGCAAGCCATGTGGCTGCTCTCAGTCTCAGTGTTCTTATCTGTTAAGTGGGAATTATTTATAGTAAGAATCAAGTCTATGTGGAAATACTGCTATGTCCAAACGAATCTTCTAGGTAGAGCTCTCAACTTTTTAGAGGGGTTTAAGAATTGTGTGCTGGCCTCCCCGGTGGCTCAGCGGTAAAGAATCCACCTGCAATGCAGGAGCCACAGGAGATGTGGGTTTAATCCCTGGGTCAGGAAGATCCCCTGGAGAAGGGAATGGCAACCCACTCCAGGATTCTTGCCTGGAAAACCCCATGGACAGAGGAGTCTGGTGGGCTACAGTTCATAGGGTTGCAAAGAGTCGGATACAACTGAAGTGACTTAGCACATACGCAAGAATTGTGTGCTACATAGAGAACACACCTGTGGCTGCCAAGGGGGAAGAGAAGCAGGGGAGGGATGGATTGGGAGTTTGGCATTAGCAGATGCAAACTATTATATATATAAGGGATAAATAACCAGGTCCTACTATATAGCACAGGAAATTATATTCAATATCCTGTGATAAACCATAATGGAAAGAATATGAAAAAGAATGTATGTGAATCACAAAAGAATATATCTGACTCACTTTGCTACACAGCAGAAATTAACACAACATTGTAACTCAACTATACTTCAATTTAAAAAAAATTGTGTCCTGGGTTAGAGAAGTATTGTATCAACTCTGAAGTAAACAGTGGGAAGCTGTTAGCATCAATAACATACAACAAATAAAAAAGCACCCGGTCTCCATTTCTGCACGGACCAGAGATTCATTATTGACCTACAGCCATGGAATTGTGTTTCGTCCTCAGTTGTCCCTCAGCCCCAGCATTTAGAAGGGGCACCAGCAGGATAGTGGGTCCTCCCCAGGTGCTCAATTAGTCATTGCTGGATTGAGTGGAACTGAGGATGCTCAGGTGGCAGCGAGTGATAAATCCCCTGGCAGCATGCATGGTGCATCTTCTTGACCCACAAGTATAGAGAAGGACCATCACTTCATGAAGATGATCAACAACCTCCAGGGAACGGTCTGCTCTCCAGAGTGGGCTTAATTAGGATGTAAAAAGAGAACTCAATTGCCTAGGAATTATAAGGATTCCTGGATGATTCCATGGCTATTCCTGGGCTAAATTTCATCCCTGAAACTGGACTTTAAGAAACCAGAGGGACACCAGAGGTCAGAAGCTATTCACCCGGTTACAGCAACCAGACAGGAGGCCTGGGAGGCCAACTTTGGGGGCCGAGGCCAAGGTGGGGCTGTCTTGAGATGGAAAAGCCTGGGGTAGACAAGATGGTGTATCCAGGACATAGTTAGGGTCAACTGAAAGTCACAGAGTTGGATCAAAGCCACTAGAATCAGAAACTAAAGGAGAGGAGATGCATCAACAGAACTAGGTTACAAATTCTAGGTGTCACAGGGCTAGAGTGGGGTATATGCCAGCTAGACACCATAAGCCTTGGGAGTTACAATACCCACACTGATGGCCTAAAGCTAAGCAACGAGTCTGTACTAAAGAAAATTTTTTTCTGATTAAAAGGAAATTGCATATTCATTATAAACTAATCAGAACAGATAATAAAGTTGAATTTTTAATAACTCCACCCAGTAAAAGTCACTAGTATTTTTAGAATATTTTTCCCTAATTTTTTTCTCTGCATGTATTTATATAATTGAAATTGCGTACTATTTGAATAGACACTTTAAGCCAATATATGTCTTGGGCTTGCTATCTTTAGGGATGCACCCCCTGCTGACAGTTCAGGCAGGCCAAGAAGGTAGGTCTAAGGCTGACCAGGGTCCATATCAGCTGCCAAGCTGCAGGGTCATGCAGGTAAGGCAGGTGCCAGGCATGGCCAGGTAGTGGGGGGACTGAGCAGATCCCATCCAGGGGGCAACTACTGTGTTTTTTCCTCCTCCCCGGCACAGAGCACGTTTCTCTGTCTACTGGGAGACTGGGCAAGTGTTGATGGGGTGACTAGCTTCCTCTGCACACTTCTCATTAACATGTGTGTGTCTGAATGCGTGGCTGTTGTGAGGGACATTGCATTTTGGTCCTGATTAGAGTGATGAACAAGGTCTCTTTGAGAGTCTTGAGAAAGATCAGGGTCAGCCCACTCCCAACACTGATTTCTGCTCAATCTGAACAGTAGAGCTCACGGGAGGTGGACCTGAAGCCCTGGAAAAGTTTCAGCAGGGGTGGGCACGCTGGGAGCACAGAGCAGGCACGATGGGTGGGGGTGAAGTCATGAAGTCCTTGGGTTCCCACATGCCACCCTGCACCACTCCCACTATTGGAGGAGCTAGGAAGGGCCAGTTTGAGCGGAAGACAGAAGCTGCTGGCCAAGACAGAAGTGTGCTCAGAGACAGCTTTGGGTGCTTTACTGAAACCTGTGATGTCAGTTCTGGAAGCAGGGTCCTGATTGGCTATGAGAATAGCCTTTGGTGACAATCACTGGGCAGGATAAAGAGCAGATAGTGGCAGCTAGATGTGTCTGCATCCTTTCTGCTTATACATTGCCCACAGCCACTGCCTGTGAATTTGCAGATAAGCTTTTCATCAGCACCCCCTTGGACTGGGGCCTGGGAACACAGGACCCCTCTGACTCTTGGAGCGGAGCTGGGGTCAAGCAGCTGTTATGATGCAAGGAGCTACAGCTTACAAAGGTTCTGTGGCTTTGCAGCACTGGGGTGAGGTCAGGACAGCCCCGGGGTGGACCTCAGTGTCGGCCACCAATGAGGTTGTTCCAACCATAGCTCATCACTGAGCTGTTGTGGGGTCTTCAATCAACCTGATGCTGGTCTTTGACCCCCCAGAAAGTGCTGCCTAGGGAGCCGGCTGAGATGACCGAGGCCCAGCCTCTGGAAAGTGCAGGGGGCTGCATTTTCTGATTTAATTACCTGGAGGGAAGAGGTCTTTGTGTTTTGGATTCCCTGACTAGCCTGGAGAGGAAACCTCCCCCATCATGCAGGGATGGGCTGAAGGAAAGAGCAGACCTCGCTGGATAAATTAGTAACACGAGGTCTAATTCGCCTTTGAGTGGGCATTGCTTCCTGCTCCTCGGGGCCCTGTTTGCCTCCTACCTTCATCTGCCTGGACCCCAGGAACCCTTGGAGTCGCCGGGCAGCACTTAGCTGCTTTCTCCTCAGGGCTCTGTATACTTACATGACTCACAGAGATGGTTAAAGAACAGTGTAGGTGCCCTTCTCTAGCTTTACAACAACATCAAGAGAGGCTGCCAGGTTTCCATGTGCAGAACTTAAAAGCCGTAGCACTGACCTGACTCATCTCTGAATCTCCCTGGTTGGATACAAATTGTATAGCCTTTGTTTTTATACTGGAACATTCTGACCCGAGGAAGTACTGTCTCATCATGGGCAATTCAGAAAAGGGGTGTTGAAACACTTTTTTACTCTATTGGCAGTAAAAAAAATATTTCTAACCTTGTAACTCAATACATCATATGTAAATCCTATATATGTATAGAACTGAAACCAAATTTCACAAAACAATACTTCTATTTTGACTATGTTTCCATCTACTCTATTATAGAATATATATTCTATCCTTCTTCATTAAGGAAGAATAGGTTGTAACCCACTAAACTGGTTTCATGCTCTATTAATACATCACAACCCACAATTTTGAAATTACTGCTTTACAGCAGCACCGTCCAATAACGGTATAGGGCAAGTCACTAATGCAAGGGTTGTATGTAATTTAAAATTTTCTAGTTAGCCACACTAAAAAGGCAAAGATAAACAGGTGAAATTAATTTTAATAATATGTTTATATAGCTGAAATATTATGATTTCAACATGTAATCAGTATTAAAAATGACAAATGAGCTATTTTCCTTTTTTATACCAAGCTTTTGAAATCTATAGGTATTTTACACTCACAGCACGTCTCAGATTGGACTAGGCACATCTCAACAAGTGCTCAATAAGGAGTCATATGGGGCCGGTGACTCCCCTTTTGGCCAAGTTTAGAGGATACTTCAGGGAGGAAGAATCAAGTGCTTATCCTGGTGTTTCTACAGATGTGTGAGATCCTGGCAATACGTTTATCTTGCTGAAGCTGCATTTTCTTGGCACCTCTGCTCAGCACCAAGAG
This sequence comes from Bison bison bison, assembly GCF_000754665.1. Lineage (NCBI taxonomy): Eukaryota > Metazoa > Chordata > Mammalia > Artiodactyla > Bovidae > Bison > Bison bison. The sequence goes on from NW_011494861.1 coordinate 16,832,377, forward strand.
ATATGTTACAGCAAAATGGACTTGGAGTTGGTATCTGGATTTGCTGTTAGAAAGCCTATCTTTTCTGTAGCTTTGGGGGAACATTCAAGGAGAATGGTAAGGGGAACATTATTCTACCTCCTAAGTAAACCTTAAGGTGTAGAAGTTGGCTGAATTCACCAAACTGTCATTGAACAGTTACTGTGTATCGACTGTAAACCAAGGTCTCAACATCTAAGTGATTTTGGTGGGGGGCTGTTTTCCTCTGAGCCAGAGGGTGATTTGCTTAGGGATTTTCCCTGCTTTGTCCCTAATGGCCTTTCTTTGAACTCTTTCTGTACTGGGGGTTTTTTCTTCCCTATAAGTCTGCTATTGACCAGCATCTCCTACTCCCGGCATGACTGGGGTGAAGACCTGGCCGAGAGATCCGGTGTAAGCTGGAAGACTGGGCTTCAGATCCAACGAAGTTAATTATTGTTGGTGATGACAGCATCTCCAGCTGACGTTGATATCAGCCTTTAAGATGAACGCTCACAACTACACCATCTGATTTAATTTTCACAGCCACCCTGGAAACTGAAATCATTATTATCAGCTCCATTTGATATATGAGCAAACCAAGGCTCAGGCAGGCTAAGCAAAGAGGGGGGAAATGTATCTGTTGGGGGCTTCTTGTGTCAGATTACTTTAGAAATCGCTTAATTAAACAGAGTTAAATAGACTTCTTTACAGAAGAAATTTTAAGAGCCTTTAATATGCTAATGTGATTTGTGAGTCATGAAGATAGGTATAGATTTACAGTACATGTGTAAAGATACACATTATAAAGATAGATATAGAAATTGGAGGCAGCATGATGTAATGGTTAAAAGAATGTATTCTAGATTTGGATTGCCAGATGGAAATTTGGCTCCTCTTGTTGTATGGCCTCTCTTGCCTCAGTTTTCCTCATCTGTAGAATGGGCATCATGAGAAGGTCACTGTGAGGATTAACTTAACTGATACATGCAAAGCTGTTAGAGCAAAATTTCTGACATGATGAATGCTCGAGAACTCCTCAATGAAAATGTTAGCTATATTTAGCATGCAGCATTTCCCAAATGTCAGATATACAGGGATACTCTTCGTAAAATGCATCTCAAGGACTTAGAGCACAGGTTGGAACTGGAGAAACTTGGTAGGATGTAGCTATGTTGTAGAATGTGGAATGAGACTGCTGTATGATATTGCTGGTTGAGAGAGATGTTGTCACTGGAGGAATGGGGTCCTCTCCATTGTAGTTTCATTTTCATGAAGGCACAGGTTGGTCATCCAAGAGCCTGGCACACAGGCTCAGCAAATAAGTGCCATGTATGTCATTACTTCTGCCATCTCCCCTCATGGAGACATTGCTAATGACCATGAAGCTCTCTCCTGCCAACTTTCTCAACTCAGCCCTTCATGCAACTCTACAAGAAGGGTGGAAACTGCATGTGAGATAAAACCTGCTTTCTAGCCCTGAGTCAGTCATCATTTGGTGATGAGGGAAGTAGCAGTTCTTCAACACTTCAGCAACACAAACATTGCTAAAACCCTTGATATGTGGGTCAAACAACTAATTCTACTGAGACACGAACTTTTCAGCCAACTTTGTTTAAAGTTGGCTCTGAACAGAGGCTGAGGAAGTTAACGAACAACCAAAGTCATGGTAGTCATGAAAGTGAAAGTGTTAGTCACTCAGTCATGTCTGACTCTACAACCCCGAGGACTGTGAGCCCCCAGGCTCCTCTGTCCGTGGGGATTCTCCAGGCAAGAATACTGGAATGGGTTGCCATGCCCTCCTCCAGGAAATCTTCCCAACGTGGGACTGAGCCTGGGTCTCCCGCATTGCAGGCAAATTCTTTACGATCTGAGTCGCCAAGGAAGCCTCTTACATGAGAGTTGTTTATCTACTATGAAATACCATGGAAGAGGAACCTGGCAGGCTACAGTTTATGGGGTCCTGACGGGTTGGACACAACTTAGTGACTAAACAGCAACAAAAGCAACAGAGAAGAGGACCCAGTGAGATCTCATTATTAAAGGAAATTTTTACTGCAAAAATGAGTTCTTTCGTACTTTGGAGTAAAACACATTTTTTTTCAATGAAGAGAAGGAAAGTTTTGCTTTGGTGCTACTCCAAGTATTTTGGAGCCTCTCTTGGGCCCAATGTGGGCATCTTGTTTTGCAGGTTCATTTGTAGGAATGAACTGGGGGAGATATTTGACCTCATCATCTGCCTTTCCTCATATGAGTACCTATTCCAGGAATGGAATCTTTCACAGCTCCCCACAGAGTCTGGGGAGCAGCCTGCATTTTTGCATAATCATCTGCATGACATTCAGCCTCGGACATCCTCAAAACTGCCTTTTCACTTGGGGGCTGTACCAAATGGACATGTAGGGAGGAATGAATCAGTTGGGAGAAAAAAATGGAACCTGAACCCTTTCCAAGGAAGTTTTTCATATTAACTAGTTCTTTGGAAAAAAATTTAAAGTGTGTGTCTCAGCACATGGAGCTGAGAAAATAGACATGTTCTCATATAATTATTTGGAGAAGGCAATGGCACCCAACTCCAGTACTCTTGCCTGGAGAATCCCAGGGATGGGGGAGCCTGGTGGGCTGCTGTCTATGGGGTTGCACAGAGTTGGACACGACTGACGCGACTTAGCAGCAGCAGCAGGGTCCTCTCTTCCTCATGTGATTACAGCCTAACTGCCACCGAGACTGCTGGACTCCACCCAGTTTTCATTACCCTCTTTTAGTGAAAAACATGGTGTTATATGGGGCCACATTGCATCCAACCAAAAGACTACATTTCCCAGTCTTTCCTGCTAGAGTGGCCAGGGAAGCAGGTAGGGTAGTGAGACGTAAGCAGAGTGTTATGTGGGGGATTCTGGGAAAGTTGCCCACAGGAAGCTGACCCACTGAGAGCTGCAGCCTTCTTGCCCTTTTACATTCCTCCTCCCATTGATTGGAGCATGGACATAATGGCTGGAGCTCCTGAAATCATTTTGGACCATGCAATGAACTTGAGGATAGAATCTACACAATAAGAAGAGTAGAGAAAAGATATAAGGAGTCTGGGTTCATGATGGCACTGTGCATCTACTATACCAGCCTTGGACTGAATGTCTCTGGACTTTTTACATTTGAGAGAGAAATACATTTTTAAGTTGTTTAAGCCATTGTTATTTCCAGTCTCTCTCCTACAGCTGAAATCAATCCTAAATGATCCACTAACCTCACCCAAAACTGTTTCCCATACTCCACTATCCCTTCCTGGGTCATTGGCCCTCTGTCTTCACTATCAGGTAGGACAGGAGGCTTTGAGGAGCAGTCTGGTCATCCTCGCATTAGATGACTCATCACAGGGAACGGAGTATCCCTGGCTCAGTGCTCCATCCAACAAAGCCTTCATAGGCACAATGTAGAACTTCAAGGAGTGTGGAGTGTGGAGCTGCAGCAGCTGAAGGCTTGAGTCCCTTGTACCCACGGCATAGTGTCCTAGAGAAATGTCTCATGGAGAAGCAAAGGCAATCTGTCTGAGGCTGTCAGCTGTCCAAGATCCTGGACAGGGCAACAATTTATGAGGTGCCATAAGACACTGAATGTAAGAGAGGGCTTCATCAAGCAGATTTTGCTGGCTGTGTTGTATATACATTCACAAAGTAATTTACAGTTCCCTTGGAAACATGAAATAGTTTGGATCTAAATTTAGAGTGTTCATTCTGAGCTGTTGTAATGAGCTCAAAGAATATTCAGAGTGAAGGAACAGAAGGAAGAGATGTGGGACAATTCACCCATCAGTCTAAGCGCCAGCCCATCCACTGGGTCACAGGGGCCGGGGTTGCTCCCGCAGTAGGCCAGTGCCCCTCCCATCCCTCCCAGCCAAGGGGCAGAGGGGAGGTGACCACTTCCTTGTCTGCTCTAGGAACTCTGGTCCTAGCGCTTTGTTTCCTGGTTTACTCCCTTGCCTTCTCTGTTGTGTGAGGCCCCACGACATTTGCCATCTGTTTTCTGTTAAATTTTCTTGCAAAGTGTCTCAGTGTGTGGTCCTAGAGAATCAGCATGTGAAACTCCCAGGATGCAACCAGATTGAATTTTCAAGATTTATCTACATGCTGGGTTCCCAGGAAGGTTCTGGCAGCCTGCGAGGGTAGCACATATCCATTTCCAGAGAGCAGGTGTGACATGAAGCCCTGGGAGAGGAGTGAAGACTCTGGATAAGCTCTACCTTTTATGATCACGACATATGGGTGTCGGCCGTCTCTGGGAACACTGTTCCTTCCCTGGGCTCAATAATTTATCATCTCATGCCTAAATTGGAATATGAGTCCTCCAGCTGATCTTTCACTGCTTCCTGTGTGTCTCCCTCCCACCCATCCTCCATCCTGCCTGGGAGGTGATCCAACTTGGACTGTACTCCACTCCTCCATGCACTATAGCTGCCCACTGACCTCCCTGCTGGGCCGTAACTGTGGCTGCGGAACCATTTGCCCAACAGTTGGCACATTGCCTATATTAATTCCAAAGAATTTTATTGAGTTCCTGAGTGAATAGCACCATATACCTTTGCATATAACCTTGAAATATCTCCCTGTCATCTACGTCCCAAGCTTATTAACTTGGCTTTGAAGTGCTTCATGATATGACTCTCTTTAGGTCTTCAGCCTCATCTCTAACCAATCCTGGTTTCTTGGTTTATGCTTAGGAATGTGTTTCTACTATTCTGGTTCCTACCATGTACTGACATGCACCCCGGAGAAGGAAATGGTTACCCACTCCAGTATTCTTTCCTGGGGATCCAATGGACAAAGGAGACTGGTAGGCTACAGTCGATGGGGTTGCAAAGAGTCACACATCAGACTGGCTTGCAGCACATTTTCTGAATTCTCTGAATTTGCTCCAACTGACCCTCTGCTTAAAACCTCTTGATAGTTCTCCCTATTCCTTGCTCTCTCTCTCTCCACCAATGCATCTCACCTAGCTGACTCCTCCTTAATTTTAAGATTCTGATTATCACCTCGTCCAAGAAGTTTTCTATAATCTTTCTCAATTTGGAGTAGTAATTGTATCTCATTTTTGCTTCCAGAGTTTTCTGTCATTGTCTTTCTACATTGCCTGTGAGTGAATTTTTATATCTCTGTCTGTTCTGCTGGACTATGAGCTCTTTAAGGGCACGGTGTGTGTGTGTGTGTGCTAAGTCACTTCAGTCATGTCCAACTCTGTGCGATCCTATGGACTATAGCTTGCCAGGTTCCTCTGTCCATGGTATTCTCCAGTCAAGAATACTGGAGTGGGTTGCCATTTCATCCTCCAGGGGATCTTCCCAATCCAGAGATTGAACTCTTGTCTCCTATGTCTCCTGCTTTGGCAGGTGGGTTCTTTACCACTAGTTCCACCTAGGAAGCAAGGCCAAGGACCAAGCTTTTAATTCTGTTCACTAATATGTATTTATTGAGTATCTAGTATATTTTAAGTAATAAGGATATTGCAATGAACAAAATAGCTACCAAGGAACTTACAGCTTAGTGGTGGAAGAGAGATAATAGGCATATAAATAGAATATAGCAAGTAGATGAGTGCCATAAAGAAAGCTCAAACAGAATAAACATGGCTAGCAAAGTGATGCTTGGGGGTCTGAGGACACCTCTGATGAGAAATATTTAAGCTGAGACTTGGAGGAAGTGGGAGAACAAGCCATGCAGATATCTAGAGGAGAAACATTCTAGTCAGAGAGACCAGCAAGTGCAAAGGCCCTGAGGTTGGATTATATTTGAGATTTTCCGAGAATAGTACGAAGGCAAGTGAGAGGAAGGGTGACGTGAGGTAAAGTCAGAGGCGCTGAAGGCAGTGTCCATTATGCAGGGCCTTGGAAGCCTTGATTAGGACTGCAGTTATTTTTCTGAGTAGGATGGGGAACCATTGGAGGTTTATGAGCAGAGGTGTGACATGATGTGACTTATGTGACATTATGAAGGAGGAAATGATGAAGTTTGCTGATGGATTGACTATGGTAGGTGAGAGAAATAAAGAATGAAAGATAACCCCAAGATCTTTGGTCTAAGCAAATAGAAGAAAGGCAATGCAATTAACAAGATGGGAAAGACCAGGGAGGACCAGGTTTTTGAGCACAGAGGTTTCAAATGGGGATGAATAAAGTTTATGGTAACTATTAGAACTCCAAGAGGTCATATTGAGGAGGAAGTTGGACATAAGGATCTATGATTTAAGGAAGATGTTGGGCTAGAGATATATTTTTTGAAAGTTATTGGTGAATAACTTTCATGGAAATGGATGGAGTGAGTGTAGGAGGAGGACAGAAGGATTCCAAGAATTAACTTATATGAGGAACCAGAATAGATGAATGAGAATGGAGCACCTACTGAGTCATGAAGAGAATCAAGAGAGAGTGGATTCATCAATACCAACAGAAGACAGTATTTCAAGGAGGAGAGAGGATTTAATTGTATTAGAAGCAGTGAATCAGTCCACTAAGATGAGGACTGAGAATTGACCATTGGATTTGGGAATGTGGAAGTCATAAGTGACTTTAGAGCAAAGGAAAATAGGTGATGCAGAATAGAGAGGATGTTCAGTGAGTAGGTGTCCTTAAGTGGTCAAGAGAGGTTGGGATCCAGTGTTCAAATGGAGAGTGAAAGTGAAGTTTCTCGGTCGTGTCTGACTCTTTGCGACCACATGGATTGTAGCCTACCAGGCTCGTTCATCCACGGGATTTTCCAGGCAAGGATACTGGAGTGGATTGCCATTTCCTTCTCCAGGAGGTCTTCCTGACCCAGGGATTGAGCCCAGTCTCCGCATTGTAGGCAGACGCTTTACCATCTGAGCCACTATTCAAATGGAGAGGGGTAGCTTAAATAAGAGCCTAGTCACTGAAGGGAAGGCAGAGTAAAAGCCAAGTGGGTTAGTAAATGGGAAAGTGGGAGTGGATAGAATTTCTCTTCTGATTGCTTCCGTTTCTCAAAGTGAGAAGCCAGGTCATCAGCTGAGAATGAAGGTAAGGGCATGTGTCTTATTCACTTCTGGGTCCCCAGCAATGAACATGCTGCCTGGCACATGGTTGGTATTACCACATGGTGGATTAATTAACCTCATCCAGTGGCTTGGCATTTTCTGCTTGTTTGGGAAATGAAACATCACTCTAGATTTGTGTTGTTTGCTCAGAACTCTTGCTGTATTAGTACAAGATGAGAAGATAGAATACTATGGGAGAAAAAAATGCTTTGTGATAAAAAAATTAGCGTGCATATTCATCTACTATATATAAATATATATATGTTACATTTATGTTACAATACAAACTTAAACCAATTTAAACAGATATTATCAATTACAATGTATTAGATAAACCCATCTTAGATCATTGTTCTTCCTTGTAAGGGACATGAGCAACATTCTGCCAGCTGTAGAAATACACTGACTTTCAAAAGATTATGGGAAGGCAAGTCCGTGGGAGGCTAGCAGAGGAGCTATGGTGGGAGAAAGGAGCCTTGAGGTAGCCCTATGAGCTATACTAGAGGGCTTCCCGGGTGACGCAGTGGTAAAGAATCCACCTGCTGCTGATTCAGGAGATGCGAGAGACGCAGATTTGATCCCTGGGTCAGAAAGATGCCCTGGAGGAGGAAGTGAGAACCCACTCCAGTATTCTTGCCTGGAAAATTCCATAGACAGAGGAGCCTGGCAAACCACAGTCCATGGGGTTGCAAAGAGTCAGACATGACTGAGCGTGCACACACACACACACACACACACGCAAATCACTACATCTCATCCACCAGCCCTAACCCTGGCTGGGGGAGGACCTGGCCTCCCATCCTAGCTGATGATTGCCAGCCAGCTACTTCTTAGTGACTTGGTCTAGATACTCCCAACACACTATCATCCTGCCAAAGAAGAATATAAAGAAGCTCTTTTAAAAAGAATTGAAAAACCAAGGTGGGGGTTAGATAAGTGAGGAAAGGGAGTGTGAATGACTAAAAGAAGAGAATTGAAAAGTTATGTCTAAATGTGACATGCTTTGCATTTGGAAACCTTCCCAGTCCAGAACTAACTAAGGTGGGAACAGAGGGGCACAGCCTGACATCTGTTGCTGACGGTGGTTCCTAAGGGATGCTGCAACTTCAGCCGACAGAGAGGTAGCATGTCTTTGCTCTCCAGAGTGGGAGCTCTGGAGGAATCTGTGAGGTAAAGCCGTGGGGTAACTTTTCATTTGCTTCACTGACCTACCTTTTTTTGCATCTTATTTTTCTCTTGTTAACCCCCTCACCACCTTCTCCAACCAGTTCACAGAATTCACTGTGAATAGCAAGCAGCTAGCCTCATAAATTAGGACAGGAGGACTCACATCAGCTTGACTGAGAACCACAGAAGTGACAGGAGACTTAAGCAGAAACAAGATGAAGGTGAATGAAGATAGACTAGCTCAGGGGTCACGCCTGATGAGAGGCTGTCAGATGGGAGAGAGCTGGGTTGAAACATTGATTTTGAATCCCAAACTCCGAAATTATATTGGCTGGATCATTAGCACATTCAAAGTGAGAGGGTGGTCTCAGAGATGACTCCAGAAGTGAAGAGAGATTGCATTTGGAATCCCTGGACCATAACTCAATGTATCGTCACCTATCAAGAGAGACACATACCGAAGGAACTGAGAGAAGACACAAAAGCTTTCACCCACCTGCTTCCAGACATAACTCAGCCATTAGCTCTTCTGTTTCCAAGCGTTAAACTACAATAAATATGAAAAGTCCTCTCAACTGCCCCAAACCACATTTATTCAAATCAGCCCAAAGAAGCTTTCAAAAGTAAATGTCAACATAACAGAAAGATGCAGGGGATCTGGGAAAAAGAAGTCCTAAAAAAAAAAAAAACCTCCCAAATACATTCTCACACTCTGACAATTGGTTTAATTCCAGGATCAACAAATTTACGCTGTATACTTTGTTGTAAAATACCCATACCTTTCCAAGTACTCAGTGATCGTTTGGTTTCAGAAGGCTGAAGGAAGTGGGAAATGAGTTGTAAAGATAGTAACATATTCACCCATGTATATTTACAACACATTCCTTCCGGCAACTTGTAGCTCAATGCAGCATTTACTCTGTAGCATAATCATTCAAAAATATTACATGCATTAATAAAGGTAATTTAGAAAAAGCCTCATAAAGTCATTTGACTTTTTTGCCAATTGCCACAGTAATAAAATGCCTTAACATTATGCTGCCGTAGAAAAGCTCTGCCCTTTTGCCTGATTAAGTCCCTTCCACATTTACAACTGGATATTTGTGTGTCACGTTATTGCCATCTTATTTTAATCTGAACTATGGGTTTCCTGTCTCTGGGTGACACTGCCCTTCTAGTTTTGGAGAAGGGAACTCTTACTCCACACACTAGGGGCATCGAGGTCATGAATGCTAGCTTAGAATGTTCTATCACTGTCAAGGGTCCATGATATTTATACCTTACCCCCAGGATTCCCAGGTCAACCAGGGCCTCCAGTCAATGCTCAGCAAGTGTTTACTCTCACTGACTAAGTGCTCAGCACTTTGAAAGAGACGATGGAGGATGTTGAGGCAAAATCATAAGCTGAGGGAAGACATTTTAAAAAGGCTTTGCCTCCTTGAGCCTGGAGTGGAGGCTGAGACACCCCTAATACATACACATTCAGATTCCATGCACAATCACCACATTTGTCTGCCAGAGTCAAGGAGAATTGTTTTGGCTCCAAGAAAGTGGGGTGGGGGGTGGCGAGGAAGGAGAGACAGGAATTAAAAGAAGGGAGGACAGAGTCTGGATGGAGTAGTCGGGAAGGACTCGAGCAGAAGGGAATGCAAAAAGATGGGTTCTGAGATTGATTGCTCCAGGAACTGAAATATGATTTCCTTCTTTGTAGCTTCCAAAACCCTTGGGAGATTTTACCATCCTGACAAATGTTCTGTTTGGGGTTTGATGTTTTGAGGGAAGGGCCTCTTCAAAGCATCTGCATTGGATAGCTGAATCGCAGCGTGAGGCAGAAGGAGTCATGAAACGACAAGCCCATGGGAGAGCAACTGGGATTCATCTGGCCATGAACTTGGCAGGGGTAGGGATGGGGTCTGTGTCCACTAAATCAGTACAGAGAGGCACCAGAATCACAGACTCTACTCGAAATACTCACAATCTGATAGGAGAATCACAACCAGCATGCAAAGCCAAGGTGCCTGATAGAGACAGAACACAGTTAAATGGCGAATTGAGAGGGCCGGGGTTGTTAGAGGGAGAGGAAGGAGCCCTGTAACATGAAGAAGGTTTTTAAGGAATCTCTTGATATTCCGGCCAAGGAACCTAGGACATTTTTAAAGGAGGAAGTGAACTTAATGGGCTTAGAGGAGCTAACAATGGGCAGAAGAGAATTTGGGTGCATGCCAAAAGAGGGGCCCACATAGACAGGTGCAGTGGGGGAACAGGAAGTGCAGCTGGTCCCCCCATGTGCCTCCCCTGTTGGTCTGTGGGCAGAGCTTCCTGGCCCCTCATCCCTGTGACTGTGTCATAGGTCCCGACTCAAATACACCCTTTTATACATTATATCCAAAAAATAATGGACAGCAACAAATTGCATGGTTAACCCACCCATCTGTTCATTCAGTCATTAAGTGCATGGAAGATAGTATTCTTGTTGCTAGGATTACAGTGGTAAATAATACAGACACAATCTCTGCCACTCTGTCCCCTGGGAGAGACAGAGGCCTGGCGCATAAACCCACAACCAAATGATTCTAAATTATGAACAGTGACCTGGAGGACATCAACAGGGTGCTGAGATGAGTATTGTTGGGCAAGCAGAAGCTACTTGAGAAAAGACATTTAGGGAACACCTTGCTGAAAAGGTGATATATTTCTCTCCCCCCCTTTTTTTTAGCAAAAAAAACTAATTTTTTTAATTGACAAAAGATTCTAACAGGCACGTCACCCCTACTGTGCAGCACAGGGAACTCTGCTTAATATTATGTAACAACCTAATTGGGAAAAGAATTTGAAAAAGAATAGACACATGTATATGAATAACTGAATCGCTTTGTTGTAGACCTGAAACCAACACAACATTGTTAATCAACTATGTGCCAGTATAAAATATAAAGTTAAAAAAAGAAGATATGCAAATAGCTTATAATCATATAAAAAGGTGTTCAATATCATTAGTAAAATACAAATGATATTGCAAGAGAGCCTATTACAAAGGCTGAAAATTTAAAACCCAACAGTAACCAGTGATCACAATGATACATGGAACAGCTGAACTCTGATACAGTGCTGGTTGGAAGGGAGGATGGTACAACCAACTTGAAAAACAGTTTTGCAGTTTCTTATACATTTAAACATGGATTTGTCTTATGACCCAGCAATCCCAAGGAGGTGATATTTAAATTGGAACTTGTAGAATGAGAGAAAGTCGGGCAGAGAGTGTGGGGGTGGAGACAAATGACTCAGGGGGAGGGAAAGCATGTGCAAAGGTCCTGAGTTGGAAAAGAACTTAGCACCTTCAAAGATTCCTGAAGCAGAAGACACCTGATGTGGTTAGTCAGGAAGTGATGGACACGACCCAGAGTTGGGGAGCCAATTCAACCAGACCACGGGAGGCCTTATAAACCCAACAAAAGAGTCTACATTCTCTTCTGATTTCAATGAGAACTCATCAAAAGATTTTGAGCATATGTTTTAAACCCATTTAAGGCTGTTTTCATTTCTTGGTCTTTGTAAACACTTTCAATAACAAATTCTCAATACTTTACTGGGGCAGATATGACCCACTCTCTGTGCTATAGAAGGTGGCATGAACCTGCTGAGGTTTACTCATTACAGGTCTCTGAACAACCAACGGATGGATAATAACATTTAGTCACTGTGGACCAGTAATTACAGTATATATTTAAAGAAGAAATAGCTACATTTCCTGCTTCAAGCTCTCTCTTATGAAGTGGAGAACCAATATCTTCCAAATTGTATACCAGAGACACAATCCATAGTTCTCAGGACTGATTGAAACCTCCCCAAGGTTAATAATTCATGCATGACCTGTGATTGCAGTGCTCCATTTTATCTGTTTTCATTAGATGTTCTCCTTTATTGAGTTTTCACAGCGTACATCAGTTGCCTCTGTGTGCCCCTGTTTGAAATAAGCTGCCTGCTTTTAAAATGTTCTGGACAATATAATTTCATCTGAACCATTATGGGGAACACATGGTTCCTGTGTGTCTGGCTTTCTAAATCTTTTCACATGGGTCTCTAAGACTGTAGTGGGTTGTTGATCTCAAGATTGTGCGGGTCTAAAGAGTTGTGACTCTCACTGTCTTAGGGATCAAGGTGCCCCTCCTGCTACCCAATGCAGAGCTCTCTGATCCTGAGAGGAGGGTTTCTAACTCAGGGCATTTTGCAAAAGGCACTGCAATACTTGGAAATGAACAAAGTCTTGGGTCTGCAAGCAGCAGGGAGAGGATGACATCTCGGCTCTCCTGGGCCTGACATTGGCACCCCACCACAGCATCAGAACCAGAGCTCACAGTCTGGCCTGGTCTACATGACATCCTTAGGTCAGAAGCTGGGCTTCATCCCTTCTTTACCCCAAGGCACATTCTTCCAGTCACAAGGTGGCTATGAATTTTCCTTTATTTTTCTGGGACTATACAGAAATTCCTGAATTAATGTTAGCTTTGTAATTACTTGTGACATAGTGTAACTTATGGCTATAGTCCTTTTCAATCTAATTGTAAAGTGAAAAGAAAGTGAAAGTTGCTCAGTCATGTCTGACTCTTTGTGACCCCATGGACTATATAGTTCATGGAATTCTCCAGGCCAGAATACTAGAGTGGGTAGCCACTCCCTTCTCCAGGGGATCTTCCCGACCCAGGGATTGAACCCAGGTCTCCCACATTCCAAGAGGATTCTTTACCAGCTGAACCCCAGGGAAGCCCAAGAATATTGGAGTGGGTAGCCTATCCCTTCACCAACTGGAAACTATTTTGCTATAAAAATATACCTAATTTGTATAGATCTATATATAGACATGTGCATACACACCAGTTATTAATAGTGTCCATCTCTGGATGGCAGGATTTTAACTTTTTCCTTTTGCTCATCTGTATTTTCTTTTTTGCCATGGAAAGTTTATTCAGGTTACATTATCTTGAATTATTTATCCAATAAAAAAGTATAGAAAGAAAAAACACTTGCTGGGTCTTGGTGCCCAGAACAAGAGACCTGGCCATCACATTGAGCCAGGGGAAGGAGAGAAATGACAGCCCCTAAGACATCCTGCAGGACCACCCCCCACCCAGGCACTCAAGGTGTGTGGGTGCCCCCGACATCTGCCATGTGTCTGTGTGCTGTGCGTGTGTGCCTGTTCCAGAGACTCAGAGCCTCCCTCTGCTGCTCCCTGCAATGTAAACCCAGGAAACACTTGGCTCAAGTTTCTTGCATCTTCTGGAGGTAGTGGTGGCATGGAGGGGGTCCAGAGAGGTGCTGAGAGGGTGGGGAAGAGAGAGTCCTGGCTTCTCTAGGAGACCCATACCAACAGTGAACCTGGCTCCTCTCCTTTCTGGTCTTCCCCTGCTTCTCTGTAGATTGTCCTCTTCTACTCCCTCCTCCCCCTTCCATATCTCCCCCTCCTTTTATTTT
>NW_011494861.1:16846147-16884646 GCF_000754665.1 Bison bison bison
TTTTTTTTTTTTTTTTTCTTTTTTTGACTGGGTCTGGAGAAGGTGTAGTTCTTAAACCATTCATCATCTGCCTTCTCCCCAGTCCCTGTTGTTGGCGGACACTTTTAGTATCCAGTCCCTCCCTACTCTGACTCTTCATAATCAAAGTCAAAGTTCTGGAATGTAGAAAATATCTTCTCTATGAAACACCAAATCAAAAAGCCCCAGTTCTTTTGTCCATCAAAACCCCTGGGACTTCAAGACCATGGTCTCTGATGTGACTCTTATAATGCTTATTTGGAGACACAATCAATTTCTGTGTTTTCTTTTTTTTTTTTCCTGTTGTTATTGTTGCTATTCATTGGTTGCTTTTTGTTTTTGATTTTTGTATTCATCCCCAATATTTGTGGGCAAGACATAGCTTCTGAGGCAATGAAGGCTTTGACTTCACATGGGGAGGGAGGTATGTCGTGCTCAACAAGGGAAAATTTCTTAGTTAACATCACCAAATTTTATTTCAACACACATAATGTGGGACCAATTATGTACCTCTCTCTTAAGGTTGTTATGAGGAGTTATCAAGCTAATCCATGAGAACTTTCAACACACTGGCTGGTAGTAAGGCATAGGAAGGGCTCAATTAATGTCACCTATTATTATTATTGCTGATACTATCAGCTGCTAATTACTTCCCATTGGGAAAAGACAGCAGATGCCTGCATCGCCTTCCCCAAGGTATGAATGGGGTGGTTTGGAGCCACATAGGAGCTCCAGTGAACCACACCTGGCTTCCCCGCCCCAGGTAGGTTCCTGAGTCCTGGCACAGAGGCTCTACCTTTATCTCCCACATCCTGCTCTAAGGGGCTTTGGGGGGGTCTTGCTGGCTTCCCATTCTGGTGTCAATGGCCCACTGCACTACCTTGTCTGCCCCTGAGGCCAAGGTGGACCCTGGGTGGGTTTTTTTTTTTTTTTTCTGAAAGAGTAGAGACCACTTGAAGTAGGAAACACTGTGGCAACTGCTGCCTCCCAGGCAGCCTGACTGCATGGCACCTCTAGACTGCCGCAGACCTGGCTGGTGGAACCACCAGTTCCCCAGGGAGCCCTGCTACTGCCTTCTCACACATGGGAGCACATTCAGCCACACACCTGCACACACAATGCACAGGCACATGCACACATACAGAAGCACACACACATGCAGGCACGCACACACAAAGGCATGCGTGCACACACACACGGACACACGCATGGCCACAGCAATGTCCAGGGCGCTTGCACATCCCCAATACCTCAGGAGCGGGCTGGTCCTGCAGGATGTCTTAAGGGACATCACTTCTCCCCACTTCCCCTTCTTTGCTCCTCTGCAAATGCTAGATTCTTGAAAATATTGAGTGGTTGTGCAGGCCAGTTAGGAGACATTTACATTTTGTGCTGGGCCAGTTGTTAAATGAAAGGCCCTGGAGATCAGATACTTGTGGATGCCATCTGTCCTGACATGGCATTTGTGAAGATTAAGGTGAAGAATAGACAAAAAAGATGGCGCTCTAAGCAAATGCTGAGGATTTACTAATGTCTCAGAGGAGATTGGGTCTCCACTGACCTGGGCTGAATTTGGAGGGATTCTCTCTCATCTGCACACATAGAAAAGGGGCCTTTGAGTTCTGGGGCCCATGGAAACTCTGCCACTTTTCATCAGAGATTTGGAAGCCTCCCTCCTCAAGGCTTCCTTCTTTTATAGCCCAGAGAGCCTTCACGTTTCTGCCCGACACAGGTCAGCTTCACTGCAGTCTCATTGCCTACCTTCAGCACACTCGTGCTTTGCTTCTGCAACATTGGTTTGCCCTCCCATGCTGACTCACTGGTCCCTCATGCCCCCATTTTCTCCTGGGCCTGCCCCCTCCTGGTGCTCCTTCCTTCTCTCCATCTGATTCCTGACCTGTCACATAGACCTCTCTATTGGCAAGTCCAGCTCTCTTACTCTCTTGTCCATCTACTGCAACTCCTGGAATAATCTCAAACACTCCATTGATGGAACCCTCCACCTTGCCAGGGAGAAAACCTATCTCCCAACCTTGTCACTTGGTGTCATTAAAGATTTATGACCAAGCGAGTCTTCATCATCCCTCTCTCTGTCCCTCCATCAGACCCTCAACTCCTCTTCCCAAGCCCCCTGGTACCACTGTCACCCCACAGTCCCTTGCAACTTTGAGCTGCTTTTAACCTTTAGCAAGACAAAAATAGAGACATTTAGGTAGACTCTTCCAAGATAAGCTCAGATGTCACCTCCTCCAGGGAGACCTCCCTGATAGCAGAGTACTCCTCCCAACTCTGGGTTAAGTTCTCCGCTCTGGGCTCCTATAGCAGCTTGTGCTTCTCTTCTCCACAACACTTATCACATCTGAGTGCTGTGGCTTGTTCATGCTGTTTACTTGCCTCTCTGAATGGGGAGCTCCTGGAGAACAAGGACCTTATCCTGCATCTCTATATCTAGAGTGCCTGGCACAAAGTAAGTGCTCAAGACACTTTTGTTTGATGAATGAATAAATGAATGAATGAAGCCTACCCTTCACAGAAACGTGGACCCTGACCAGGCAGATTGCATGGTACAGAGTAGTCAGGGCCAGGGGTTCCCCCTCAAAGGGACCTGTGGAAATCCAAGGGGTACCAAGAAACCGTCTGCAGCATGGAGATCTGAAAGCACAGCCAGTTGCATCCTCATAATAATGAGAAAGCTGTTTTCATCAACTGGCATTTTGTCAAATTTTAGCTGATCATTTTCAGGGGCAGGGGAGTAATTTCTTTTCCTGCTCTTCTTTTCCTCAAAGATAAATTCAGCCTTGGCTTAGAGTCCTGAAGTAGACTATGAGCTGGGGCAAGGCAGAATGTGAAGAGGATACAAGCAGCGTTTGGTCACGCCCTCCCATCGAGAGATGTCCCAGAGAGACGTCGTCACATCTCTCTGCAGCTTCTTGCTGCACCTGGCTTACAATGTCCACGGCCCTGTAGACCATCTGGCTCAATTATTTGCTTTTGCACTTTGTGGAACTGGGGCCCAAAGGGATTAGTTCAAAGACTTGTCAACGCCACCTAGTTAGTAAAATAGGTGGATCTGGGAGCCAGGCCTCCAAGCTTCCAGCCTGTGTCTGAGTTCCCACACAACATCCTTCCAGCAGGTCTTGGTTATGTCGTCTCTCCAGTGGCAGACATTATCCCTGCAGTGCTAGGATAGGCCATCCGGCTGTAGCCCCCACCACCCAAGGATGGGAGCCTCTGATAGCTCCTAAGAGCAGCTGTGTGGGACCCACCAAGCGCAGGATGGTGGCTGGCAGCCTCTGCACCTTTGACGGAGCCACCTATCTCAGCAGCAGGTAGAGCTATCTGTTCCTGGCTTGGCAGGACTGTAGCTCTTAGTGATGGAAGAGGAAGCAAGCCAAGCCTGAAAAATGACTTAGCAGTCTAACGTTGAGGAGACACAGACTAATGGGTCTCTCCTTGTCTATATTAGGTGGTACGGTGACGTAGGGGCACGCCTATGAAGAATGGCACTGGCCGGACCCAGCCAGATTTCCCCTGTCACCTCCGAGGAGTGGACATGTGCCCGGGGTTTACTGTGCCAAGTGTGCCCTGCCATGCCATATGCTCGTCTGACCAGGGTTCCCACTTGGAGGCAGCCAAAGCAGCCCCTGAAGGAAGAGTTCGCAGCAGAGGTGGGATGTAACAGGAACCAGCATTGTGTGCCCCAAGTCCTCCTTCTGTCAGCACTGTTCAGAGTCCTGACTCCTCTGTACCCCTATACTTCCATGCAGCACTGTCAGATCTGACCTTTGGGTATATTCATTCCACAAAAAAGGAGTACTCTCTGTGTGCCAGGCCCTGTCTGGGCTCTGGGGTTCAGCAGTGAGTGAGACAGCCTGCTCTACGGTCTAGAGTGGGGAGAAGGCAGGATGTTATGTGGTGTCAGGGTGCAACTGTTTGGGAGCAAACAAGCTAGAAGCAGGGCCTGGTGACTGGATGGGCACTGGGCTACTGCAACTCACCTGCCCAAGGAAGAGGAAGGCCTGAATGAAAAGAAGGAGCTGGCCTCTCTTGAGTCTGGGGGAAGCGTTCCATGTAGGGGGAAGAACATGTGCAAAGGGCCACATGAGGACAGGCTTGCTGAGGTTCAGAAATGAACTGAACAGAAGGCTGGTACAGGACTTCCCTGGCAGTCCAGTGGTTAAGACTCCGTGCCTCCAATGCAGAGGGCACAGGTTCGATCCCTGGTAAGGAAGATCCCCCATGCTGTATGGCGTGGCCAAAAAGTTTTAAAAAAAAGAAGAAGACTTACGACTGGAGCCTGGTGAGCTCGGAGAAGAGAGAACAGGGGGTGAACCTACAGGAAATAGTGGACAAAGAAAAGAAGTTTGGATTTCATTCTTAGCATAAAGCTTTGGAGAACTTGAAGGGAGTGGAGAGTGACAGGAACTGATTTGTGTTTTGAAAAAGATGATCCTCTCCGCCAGCCTTTATAGCAACATTAGTCTCAATAGCCAAAAGGAGGGAAACAGCTCACATGTCCATCTGCTAATGAGTAAATAAACAAAGTATGGTCTATCCACGCAGTGGAATATCATTCAGCCTTAAAAGGAAAGGAGTTCCACATGTAACAGGATGCATAAACCTTGAAGACACTGCTGCAGGAAATAAGCCAGACACAAAGGACAGACACCATATGGTTTCATTTACGTGAGGGGCCTGGAGAGAGATACCTGTGGTCCCAGAGAGCTCAGATTCAGAGACAGAAAGTAGAATGGTGGTCCCCAGAGGCTGGCGTGGAGGGGAGGATGGGTAGTCATTGTTCAATGGGTAGAGAGTTTCAATTTGATGAAAAATTTCTGGGGATGGATGCTGGTGACGGTTACACGACAATGTGAATGTCCTTCATATTACTGAATTGTACACAAGGTAACAGTTTAAATGATAGATGTTATATTATGCATGTCTTATTAAAATTAAGAAAAAGACACAAAAGAACAAACAAAACCCAAATAAAGACCACCAGGCTTGCACAAGCATTGAAGCAGAAAACAAACAATAAATAATAGCTGAGGCAAATGTAACAACCCAGATGATGGTGATATGGATGGAAGTGGATATTTTGGAAGGAATGGAGGGAAAAAAAAAAGGAGGAAGGTAACTTCAGACTTAGAAAAAAGGGACAAAAAATAGGACAGAAATTCCAAGTAACTCTTTACCTAGGTGATCAGTGGAGTAGCTTGGAAATTAAGTTGAGTCAGACTTGACGATGGACCAGCCTGAGGGCTGGAAAGAGAGAAACTTATAGCCCATTGCTGCACTTCAGGAAGTTAGGTGTGAGGGGCAGAAATCAAGTCATAGACCATTAAGTACCAGCCAACAAAGGCAGGGCCCAGAGAAGGGAGGCAAGCTCTCCTGGGACACGTGGCCAATACACGGCAGAGCCAGGATGTGAGCTCAGGTCTTCGATCTGCAGTTTTGGATCAAGGGTGAAAGCACTTTCATTACAGCCACGTTTCACCTTTATGAAAAGGTCAGGGAGGAGTGCGCAGAGTAAGATTCTTAGAGATGGACCCTGACTCCCTGCTCTCAGGCTCCTGTTATCCTTACAGGGAGAGGAAGGTGAGCTGAGGCCTGTTAACTACTGAAGCTACCAGACCGTTGCACAGTTCCTGCATCTTCTAAATGAGTCTAGCAATCTGTCTGTTGGGGCTGGGTATGGGAGTACAAGAACATTTCTTTCTGTTAAAAGGGTTTTAGTAGACAGAGTTCTACCCGAAATCTCTCCCCGCACCCCTGAGTGTCTTCCATATCTCTTGCCATGGGGACTGAACTCCCAGTGGTAAAGCCATTCCTTGGGATTGCAAGGAGAGGTCAGAAAACGCTCAGAAGCAGCTGGTCATGCAGCATTCATTCATTCATAATGTGTCCAACTATGCCAAGCACAGATGGACAGCACTGAGACGTTCTCTTTTCCCCACCATGGGCATCTGGTATTGTGGAAAGAACATGTGCTTTGCAGACAGGCAGAGCACTTGGAGTACCAGCTCCATGGTGCTTTAGTTATGTGATATTGAACAAGTGGGCCTCACTCTGAGTCTTGGTTCTTTCATCTGCACCATCGGAACCATGGCAGTTGTAAAACATGGCTGAGTCCCCATAGATGATAGCTTTTTGGAGTTTGTTTCTTATTTTGATCCATAGTCCACTTCCTAAATCTGTCTTCTAAATTATGCTTTCAATTAGATGTTGGTCAGGGTGGATAACTCCCTTCACAGAGGATAGCTAACCAGAGACAGTTTCTTTCTTTGATGTCATAGACTGTCTATATAAGATGTTGCTTTGGGAATGTGTGTTAGTTGCTCAGTTGTGTCCAATTCTTTGTGATCCCATGGACTATAACCCCCAAGGTTCCTCTGTCTGTGGGATTTCCCAGGCAAGAATACTGGAATGGGTAGTCATTTCCTTCTCCAGGGGATCTTCCAGCCCAGAGACTGAACCCAGGTCTCCTGCATTGCAGGCAGATTCTTTACCATCTAAGTCGCCAGGGAAATCCTGACTACAACTTTGGGAATAGCTGTTGTCATTTGAGGGACCTTTGTTGTGTGCATGAGACTTTGGCCATCAGGGATTCAGGTAGGAATGAAAACAGTCAAGGAGGCACTGAGGGAGAAAGAAGTCTTACCACCCTGTGGCTCACCGTTATCAGAATATTCTAAAAGTCGTGTTCACAGGCTAGTTTGTGACTTACAAAGCAACAGCAGTTAAGGTGCATCAGGACCTGGGTTCTCTTTCTTTAATGTCTGTCCCCCTGACATCAGTGAAATGGTGTGAAGTTGAAGACAGGCCTGTAGTGTGCCCATCTGGGAGAATGGAGCAGCTGTCAGCGTCTAGATGCTGGCTCACCCTGGACTCAGGTCTCTGGCTGGGTCTGACTCTGAAACCTCAGTGCCCTCTCCTTGGCCTCCATGCTCAGTCCTGTGTAACCCGCTGGCTGCTGTGTTAACCCAGGAATACTTCATATTTATCTGTGCATTTAGCTGGGAACTTGCCCACTATAATGAACTGAATAAAATGCTTATAAACACAAAAAAACACAGCATGGCTACAAATTCTTTTAGAGTGCTTATTGAGAGGTGGGCTTTCCAGGTGGCTCTGTGGTAAACAACCCTCTTGCCAAGGCAGGAGACACAAGAGATGTGGGTTCAATCCCTGGGTCAGGAAGATCCCGTAGAGTAGGAAATGGCAACCCGCTCCAGTATTCTTGCCTGGAGAATCCCATGGGCAGAGGAGCCTGGTGGGCTACAGTCTATGGAGCTGCAAAGAGTTGGACATGAGTGGGTGACTGAGCACAGCACAGCAGCACATTGAGAGGTAGGGTCTGTGGCTCCTCCCCTTGAATCTGGTCAGACTGTGAATAGGATATGGTGGGAGTGATGCTATGTGAGGCCTGAGCCTAGGTCATAAAGGCCAGGAAGCCTTCTCCCTGTTCTCCAGAACACTGAGCCACCATATAAGCCACCATCCCAGAGAGACCGTAAGTAGCCAGTCCAGCCTGTGAGTCACCCCAGAGCCTGGGCCAGACACGCAAGTGATAAAACCATCTGGCAGATGGATCGTCCAGCCCTGGCTCTTCTAGCCTCTGACCATTCGACTCTAATCAGAGACTGGCGGTGCCCACTATGCTTTGTGCCAGTTCCTGGCCCACAGAATCCATGGGCATAATGAAATGGCTGTTATTTTGTAGCCCTAGGTTTGGGATGGTTTGTTAGGTAGAAAACCAGAGCTGTTCTACATCCCTGAGGATTACTGTCTTCTTTAAATGGAAAATAAAGAAAGTGTACAAAGTCAGTGCCCTACCTTAGTGCCCTAGTCCATTTAGGATGTGTAACAAAATACCATGGGCCTGGGTGGCTTATTTATTCCTCAGTTCTGGAGACTAGAAGTCTGAGGTCAGGCTGATGGCATGGTCAGCTGAAGGCCTTCTTCCAGGTACCAGATTTCTCGTTACATCTTCCTGTGATGGAAGGGGCTAGGAAGCTCTATGGGGTTCCTTTTTTTTGGGGGGGTCTTCTTTTATAAGAGCACTAATCCCATTTCATGACCTCATCACCTCTCAAAGACCCCACCCTCTAAAGCCATCACCTTGGGGGTTAGGATTCAACACATAAACTCTAGCAGGGACAGAAACATCCACAGATCATAGCAAGAGGGTGCTTCCCAGAGCTTCCCATAAAGGGCTTCCCTGGTATCTCAGATGGTAAAGTCTACCTGCAATGCAGGAGAACTGTGTTCAATCCCTGGGTCAGGAAGATCCCCTGGAGAAGGGAATGGCAACCCATTCTAGTATTCTTGCCTGGAAAATCCTGTGGACGAAGGAGCCTGGTGGGCTACACCCCATGGGGCAGCAGAGAGTCAGACACGACTGAGCGACTAACACACACGTAGCACAAGGGCCCCAATAAATATGTTTCCCTTTTCAAATGAAAGATCCTCACTCTTTAGCAATAAAAATCAACTAATAACTAAATAGGCTGTGTAAACATTGTAATAGGTATGAAAACAAAGCGCAGAAAAAGCAATCAAGGAGATATTTAACTTTGTGAGGGGGCCTTGGGGCTGTGTCAGGGATAACTTCAGAAGGAGGAGACATTGCAGTCAGTCTAGAAAGACAGGCAGGTTGTTTGAGGCTCACCGACCAGACTAAGTGTGAGAGGGACATTCTAAGAAGAGAGGTTATTCCCTTTTCTGCCCATCATTGGCCTGCTCCAAACAGCCAGTGAGTCCTTGGCGATGTAAGTCAGGTTCTGTCCCTTTACCACCTGCCTTGGGTTCTATTTGGATTGAAGTCCTAATGGTTGCCCGTAAGGAGAGTGACCATCTGATTTATCATCTAAACTGGGGCACTTTGAGAAGGAACAGGGACATTATTAATAATTCTGCCAAGGCAGGGGGTGGGAGGAAGGCTCAGGAAGGGAGGGATATGTGCATACGTATAGCGGACTCACTTTCTTATACAGTAGAAACTAACACAACATTGTAAAGCAATTATCCTCCCAAACAAAAAGTAATCATAAAAAATAGTAATTCTTCCAGGACAACAGGTAGAATTCAAGACTGTTCCAGGAAATTGGGATATATAGTCACTGTGCCTACTTCTCTAGCCTGCTGCTCACCCCAGGCCAGCCATGCTAGCTTTCCTAATGATCCTCAAATGCACAGGAAAAATTCCAGCCTCAGCCTCACTGCATCTCCTGGTCTCTGCCTACAATGCTCTTCTTCCTCTGGATGGTTACATGGCTCATTCTCCCACTTCAAGCCTTTGCTCAAATGTCACCTCTTAAAAGGCCTGTCCCTGCCTACCCTATTGAAAACGGACTCTCTCGATAGCCTTTTCGTCTTCCTTGCTTTATTACATAGCACTCATTACTTTCTAATATACCATGAAAAGTGAAAGTGTTAGTCACTCAATCATGTCCAACTCTTTGCAACCCTATAGACTGTAGCCCATCAGGCTCCCCTGTTCATGGGATTCTCTAGGCAAGAATACTGGATTGGGTTGCCATGCCCTCCTCCAGGGGATCTTCCTGACCCAGGGATCAAACTCAGGTGTCCTGCAGGCAGATTGCAGGCAGGCTCTTTATCATCTGAGCCACCAGGGAAGCCTATATAACAATATTTATTTTGTTAGCATTTTTGTCTTCCCTCATCAGAATGCAAGTTCCAGAAAGCCAAGGTTATCTGGCTGTTTCATCTGCTCCTGCACCCCTAAATGTCTAGAACAATACCTGACACTTAGTAGACACATGATAAATATCCAGGAAAAGATTTCCTAAGCAAAAGCAGTTGACTGGTCTCCTTAAAGAAATACAGTCTAACCACGGATAATTCAGGCTATTTGATCTGAGGATACTGAAGAATGTTTTGCACGAGAGATGTTTTTTTAAAGTTAATAGCTTTTGAAAACTAGCCAAGAGCCACATCGAAAACAAAATGTATGGCCCACATTCAGCACGATTTTCTGTTATAAAGTTTCCCTCCACATCTCTTAGTATCATAAATTATTATAGCTGGGAGAAATCAGCTCTAAAATTCTATGTTTCTAAGTGAAAAACTCTATTACAACTCAAAAAAAATTGAAATGATATTTTTTTCTGGATAGTAAAGAAAGCTGAAGGTCAGGGTAATAAGGGGAAACTGAGGATCTGAGCAATTTATGAGTCAATGTCTTGGGTTGGCGGACCATTGGGATTTCTCCCAGTTGCCGTGGGGGTATTTCAATCCTGTCTCTAGCTGCTGGAATAGCATTTCCTCTATTTCTCTAGCTCCCCATGAAAGTCTGCAGATTCCAGTAGATAAATTGTCAGCAGTTCTTCCCATTTCTGAGGCATTAAGTTTAAATCCTGTTAAGGTTCCTCATATATTAAAAATAAAACTTCGATTAACTTTTCCCCTGTCAGTGCAATCAGAGTTAAATTAATTTTTAACACTTGGGTAAAGCAGCACAAGAGAGATATGTCCCCAGAGCTGCTGCACGTGGGCTGCTGGGAGTGTGGGTCAGGAGGCCTGGACGGGCTGACTCCCCGTGGAAGCTGCCCCATGGTACCAACTGGTTGAATTGAGAGGGGCTCCGTCTTCATAGACAGTGTTCCTGGCAGTATAATAAGATGTTAATGGGATCCCGGGTCATTGACTTACAATGTCTTACAAAGACACTGACTTTGTAAGACAGGTGCTAGAACCCTGAGACGGCCCATCCAACTGACCTGACTGACTTTTCACTGATTTGATCCGGTGGCGTCATCAACCTTGGAGATCCCCCATGAGTCACCTTCGTGCCCAGAGAAAGCTCATTTTTGAGGCTGATCATATGATACATGAGAGCATGAGCTTATATGTAGTTGATGTATAACCATAGATAAAGTTGAACCCCTGATTTCATCACTTGAAAACTATAAGACCTGAAGCTGAAAGATAAAGGAAGGAAAGAAAAAGAGAGACCACAGATTGAACACCTACTTTGTTTTGGGCCCTGAGCAAAGGTGTGTGTGTGTGAAACTTATGATAGTATCATATTAACTACATAGTACATATGTTATCACATCTATTAAATATATATTATATATATTGCAAGAAAAGTCATTTAACTGTTAAATGAAAGAGTTCTTATTTGAACCTAGGTCTATTGAAACCCAAAGCTAGGACTTTTAAAGTTTTAGTGTAAATTATTGAAACTCCCTGTTCCTCAGTTTCCCTTCTGTAAAATGGGGAAATAGTACCCACTCCATATGCTCACTGTGAAGATTAAAGGAGATAATGTGTGTGGAAAGCTTAACACAGAGCCTGGTATAATGCTCAGCATGCTATCTACTATTGCAGTAGTAATAGTAGTAATTAAATTTCCTCTTTCTTGCAAAGGCAGAAAAGATCCTTATGCTCAAATTAATTTCTTGACTGTTGTATGCACCATTATGCTATGTATTTGGTGGGGAAAATGATAAAACCTTCATTCACTCATTCATTCATTTGTTCAACGTATGTCTACTTAAAAGATATGGGATTTAAGAAACACAAGTCTTACCCCATCTTCAAGGAAGTTCACAATCTGGTTGAGATGGACAGACATATACACAAGGTCAAATAAATAATAAAGGCAATAAGTGAGCTAAGCCAGAGAAGTAAGGTTTGAGGAGCAGAGTCACTGTGGGCTGGATATGTGGAGCTGAGGGGAGCTGAGCTCTACACCAAGCAGGGTTTGGCTTTTAGGAGAGAAGACGGTCAGGGCCCCTCATCCCAAAGACAAGAAAGTACTTTGGGCAACAAAAGGCAGTCGGTTCTCTAAGAAATGAAGGTTTCATTTTGCCGTTTCTACTCTGAGCTACACGAAATTGGACAGGATTCAGAGAAGGGGTGTTATGGATACTTGAAACAGGAGCAAACTCTTTCAAATGAAGTATCCTGTTTCTTAATGAAAATTCTTTTGAATATGGAGATTATATCATCACACTCTACCATAATCCCCAGACTGCCACCGCCACCTTACCCATCGTCATGATTATCGTCACCTCTGCGTATCCCTCGACTATTATCATCCCCTCTGCCACCACCACCCTCATCACCTGCATCACGTGAACAGCACCACACCATCCCCATGACCACCACCACCGTCACCAATGTTATCACCTCCACCATCATCTCCACCACCTCCATCATTGCTTCCCTCTATCACTACTGCCATTCTTACCACCACCACCCCACCAGGCGAACCGCCCAACTCCGATCCAAGAGATTAGGAAAATGAGGGGACTTCACTAAGGTTCACATCGGTCTAAATGGAGTGAGAGGTTTTGTCTTCTGTTCCCTCATATGAGACAAGGGAGGGACTGATCCTGGCCCCAGACAGAACTTTCCACCTCGCTATCATTTGGTAAAGCTGATGTTACAAAGCAAATGCACCGAAAAGTTACTTGCCTTACTCTGAACAGAGCTAAGAGTAAGTAACTCCTCCAAGTGTGCCTGGAGAGCTGAAGAGAGATCCAGTTGTTCACAGTTCCAGGAGGTGGGGAGATGGTGGCGGCCATGGAGAGGGGAGCCTGAGAAAGCCTGGCAGACAGGAAGAGTTTCCTTCCCACTTGAAGCAGCCCACCCCCTTCAGGCAATAGACAGGTCTGACTTCAAACCCTAGTCGGGGATACTGCTGCATGAGTAATGCCCAGAAAGATTCTATAAATGGTTTCTTTCATCTCCTATTGAAATGAAAGAACAAGAGAGAGCGAGAGTTGAAATGAATTGTATTCCTGCTGCAGAGAGCTCATTTGATAAATAATGCATACAGAGTTTGCAGTAATAACTGCTCTTTTCCGATTCAGCATGTGCGGGTGAGTTTTGACATATATTCTCTGTATTTCTAACAGACAGTGAATGACTGGTGTCTGGATTGGCATTATGAAAGGCAGGGCAGACTGTTAACATTTGCTATGGTGTCAGAAAGGTTAATCTGGCTTTTTCCCTTGAGCCAGGGGCAAGGCATCTTCGCCTCTCAGTGGAGATGTAGGAGAAGAAGCAGGAGACAGATGGAGAATTCTTCCCCTGGGCTCCTGGGAAGTGGAGGCAAGGAGGTGATACATGCCACCAAGGTGGAAAGGATCCAGGATCCAGGTGGACAGGGAGATAAGTATCTTGAGAGTTTTGCTCTGCTGCCTTCTGTGAGCTTCTTTCTGTTAGCATCCAAGAGACACACTGGGTGCTGGCGAGGGTGTGGAGACACACAGCCGAGCTTTCCCTGTGGACTTCCCTGGAGGCTGGGGTGGGTGGGGGCCTTGCTCCTACCAAGACAGAAGACGCACTGGGATATTGAAAAAGTCCCCAATTCTGCCAGCCCTTGGATTTCCAGGAGACAAACACCGGACTCAAGGTGAAAAATTAGTCATTTGATCATCATTATATTATCTTCCATTTTGCCTCTAAACAAGTTAGAATCCATGTTTTCATGATGTGTTTTGCCTTACAAAGTATCTTCACATATCTTATCTCATTTGGTCCTCACAACAGTGGGGCAGGAATTATTACTCCCATTTTATGATGAAGAAACTAAGGCTGCTGCTGCTGCTAAGTCGCTTCAGTCATGTCCGACTCTGTGCGACCCCATAGACAGCAGCCCACTAGGCTCCCCCATCCCTAGGATTGGGTTCGGTAACTTGTTCATGGTGGCAAAGCAGGTAAGAGGAGAATTACTCAAAATATTCTCCGAGTTAGGTTTTCTGACTCTAAGCTCAGTGATTTTATTACTCAAGGTTTTCTCTCTAGAGTCATTTCTGCAGTGACTTTATTGTGCTTTGTATGTGTGTACGTGGGGGGAGCACACGTGTGGCACATGTGTGCACGTGTATATACTTGCTCAGGTGCACACGCATAACTGCATACACACACGCCTTGTGCACACAAAGGACACACATACACACACACCATATATGTGCACACACATACACACTCAGATGTATACACATGTGCAGGTACACACACACACACACCACACATGTGCACGCTTGGGTGCGTGTGCACACACATACACACTTAGATGTATACACATGTGCAGGCGCACACACATACACACACACACACATGCACTCACATGTGTGAAACACATGATTTCACAGCTGAAGCCACAGGAGCGTTCCCAGTAGGGCAGGCTTTCTACTATTCAGCTTATTTCCCTTCCCTTCAGTGAGAAATCACTCAAAACCTCAAGAATCACTCTTCCCAACCCCAGATGGATGGGTGGAGCACCCCAGGAGCCCCAGAAATAGTTCGCACCCTGCAGGGGTCTGCAATTCTGTAGAATCATGATCCACGGCTTCTTTTACTGACCTCTGGTCAGGGTTTGTAGCAGTTGGTGGCTGCAATTTGCTGGGACTAAGATTTATAATGCTCAGTGTTCAAGAAGATGTAATTTACCTCCCAGGAGGGACAACTTTTGCTCCCAAGAAAATGTTTTCCCTCCCCTGGCTCACCTTTACATTTAAGAAATAACTCTGAGAGATGAAAGAGTGCCTAAAATTTTAAATATTAGTTTCCTTTCCACAGAGATTAGAAAACATTAATGTCAGAGCTGACTTGTTTTTCCTCAAAGGTTCTTTTCTCGATTTTCCACTCAAGTAACCTACAAGTGACTTTGCATGAAATAGCAGGAAACAAACTCTCTACATCTACCATGTTTCCCCCTATAATGCTTCTTTCTTCCCATCTTTTGCTTTGATTTCTTTCTGCAACATCTCTTGGGAAATCTTCTTATTTTCAAGAGTTTACTGCTTCTGCTCATACTTTTTTTTTCCTGTCAATTTTTAGGTTTCTCTTTTTCCAGTGAGACTTTTTCCTTCCACTCCCATGAATTCTTAATGGTTTCCTTCACATGGTCACTTATTTCTGCAATTCTTTTGCTTTTCCCTTCCTTGTGCCCTGGGTCTTGTCCTCAACTTCGCCTTATGTTTCCTCCTCCATCTTTGCAGGGAGGGGGTTATAGGCAGAGTGATGCTTTGGGATTGGGATGGGCATAAGTTTGACACCAGACTCTTCCCCTTCAATAGCCTCATGAACTTGGTCAGCCACTTTTCCAGTTCTCAGAGGCTTGGCTTCTATATTTGAAATGTAGGGTATTGATATCTATAATGCAGAGTTTTGAGAATTAAGTGAGATCTTAAGGGAAGTACCTCTCCCAGGAATTGATACATAACAGGTAGCCCCAGAATATCCAGCTCTTTGATTCCTTAGCTAACCTGGATTAAGTTACATGGGTTAACCGGACACATCAAGGTAGAAATGTCCTTAATTTGGTGTATGTGAATGATCCCAAATAAGACAGGTTTGTTTTGAAGCCAATAAAAATGAAAACGCAGAAGCAAAGCAAACAGTGAAGGAAATTGTGAGGCTGAAATGCATCAAAGGGTCGGTTCCCTCACTCTATGTTTGCACTGAGAACATTTTGATAAATGAGGAAGAAGAAAAATCAAAAAAAGTGCTCTTTGGTTCAAACGGGCTGTCACGGCTTGCAAGATAAAGATGTACTCGTCCAGGGACGTCAGTTTCTAGACACACACCATCATTATGCACAGTTTAATAATATACACAGACATTCTCCCGAGTTCTTATTTGGCAGTGGCCGACACTCTAAAAGCTGATCTTACTAATTTTGTGTATTTGGATTCTGCAGTAAAACAAGCAGTCTCAATATTTGGGTTCACTGGGAACGGGTTCTGCAATTGTAATGATGATTAAGTAGGGGAACGTCTCTTAAAACGTAGTTAATTCACACTGACAGGATGAGCTTGAGAATCTGTGTAAATAGCACCACCCCTACTGAGAATAACAACACGCCTCCACCACCTCAAACCATAACAACGGCCAGCAAGACAAGGATAACTGGTCAAAGAATGTGCACAGTGGTTGAAAGGTAGGAGAGGGGCAAAAATTTGCACCCTGGAGGGGTAGGGTTGTGTGTACGTGTGAATAATGAACTTTGCCAACAAGACAGTTTTCATTCTTTTGACAGAGTGATAGACCATTTTAGAAACTGTTTCTGTAAAAATGTAGAATTGTATTACTGTACTTTTATTAGAGGTGGAAACAGGCCAACAATATAACTTTCTAGAAGTCAGGGGCCAGAGCAGAAGGGCAAGTTTTCTCTGAATCACAGTGAAGAAGCTCTGCCTTAAAAGATTTTGTATCTGTTTTCATCTTTAAAGAGCCTAGAGTCCAAAGCAAGAGTCCTGGAGGGAGCAGGCAGCCTTTAGGTAGGGCTTCCTTAAATTCACTTGTATCACCTGCTTGAAGGTTTCAACAGGAGCTTCTAATTCCGCTATATTTCCCAGAGATTTCAGCCCTTTCCTGCTTCTATTTCAGAAACTCCATTACATGAGCTCTAGTCAGCACCCCTAGTCTTTCCTCTTTTACCATCCTTTCAGTGTATACACTTGTCCAAAGCCAAAGCATGAGCAAAGCCAGCTTACTTAGTAGCTCAATTTATCATCAAGGAATTAGGTTATTTCTGCTTTCTTGCACTGATGTTCCCATCATGTTGGCTTTTGCTGGCAGGCTAGACTCCTCTTGATCTCAAAATAGTTGCCTCAGCTCCAGTTATCACATCCTTACCCAGAAACGTCCAAAGTTTGGAAGTGGGGTAAGAGGGACATTCCCATTCTTGTACCTCTGTTTTAAAGTGAGAAAAATCCTTTAAAGCTGTCTCACAGTTCATTGGCCAGAATTGTGCATGTGCCCATTTACATGACAGTTCCTTGCAAGGAAGAACTGAATTACCTTCGTTGATCAAGACCCACTCTCCTCTCCGGGGGTTAGAGAAGGAACAATCCTAAACTGATTGTTATCAGACACTTGAATGAAATTAGGATGATGCTTACAAAGAAGAAAGGCCTTCCCAGAAGGCACTAGTTGTAAAGAAGCCCTCTGCCAATGCAGGAGACTTAAAAGACGTGATTTTGATCTCTGGGTTGGGAAGACGCCCTGGAGTAGGAAATGGCAACCCACTCCAGTATTCTTGCCTGGAGAATCCCACGGATAGAGGAGCCTGGAGGGCTATGGTCCATAGGGTTGCAAGAAATCAGACTGAAGTGACTTTGCATGAGCACAACGAATAAATAAGAGAAGGCTGCGAGGTAGATACCCATAGAATATATACTTCCCAGTGGAGTTGGTAACATAATCCAGGAGTATACAAAGCAGAAGGCTTCTAAGGAATGACATTCTCTTCTTCTCTGGTCTGACTTGCCTGAGGGCTCGTGAATCTGAAGCACAGGTACACTGAAGGAAAGGATGTGTAGCTATCACATAGGCTTCTTCACTCTGAATAACTGGTCTCTTGATCTCCCTTCACAAGATCTAAGCCACAAATCTGCCCTCCCCAGCGCTTGATAGAAAGCCTTGAGCTCAAAAGGGAATAATCAAAGAAAAGAATTATTTAATAATAAGACAAATCCCAACTGCATTGAACTCAGCACTTTGGAGTGAGGGGCAAATCCGTTTTGCTCACCAGGTTAAACAGATGTGGGTTAACCTTTGCCAAGGAGCCCTAAGACTTCAGAAATCCAATATCCAGATTTCAAGTATTTAACAAAATGTAAGCAATCCTGAAAAAGAGCAAGACTCCCATTAATAAAGACTATAGATGGTACCGAGCTGGAAGACATTGCCAGTATCAAGGAAGATGAGAGGTTAGCCAAAGGGACTAGACACGGAGAACCAGGGAACACAGAGAACCAGGGACAAGCAATGAGAAGGTCAGGAGTTGCTGGGAAAGCCACACACTTCAGACATAATAGCACCCAGAATGCAGGCATTCAAGCACCTGGGAAATTTCTGGATTGTACACTGGATCATTCCCCATCAATGGGCTGAGCAAATGTTACAAACTGAAAGGATACATGGGAACAACAGTTCATGTGAGCTAAGGTCATTTTCTAAAGCAAGAAAGCAGCCCTTTTGAGACTTTCCACTGTCATCTTACATTCAGAGAGGCTAGAAAATGCTCATTATGCTAGATATCATTTATTTTTTCATTGTCTTCTACCCTATCAATTGACTTTTATAAATTTCCCTGTTTCAATAGTATACTCAGGGCACTAAAAATGAGGACAATTATTCAGATACAGGGTTTGAGAAACCTAGCCACCAGGTTGCTGCTGGAGAGTGGGCTTTGCCTCCTAGAGGGCTCTGCCTCTCCATGAGCAGGGGGAGGGCAGAGGGCTGTTAGCCTTCAAGGCACTGGATTTGCCCTGCTCCTACCCAGGTGGGACCTGAGTCTGGCCAGACCTGGAAAGCCAGTATGCAGATTAGACCTTTTGTTTCTTCTTTAAAAATAATTATTTATTTATTTTTGGCTGTAGTGGGGACTCTAGTTGTGGTGAGCGGGGGCTACTCTCCGGTTGCAGTGCGGGGGCTTCTCATTGCTGTGGCTTCTCTTGTTTCAGAGCATGGGCTCTAGGGCCCACGGGCTTTAGTAATTGGGGCACGTGGTCTCAGTAGTTTTGGCTCCCAGGCTTTAGACCACAGGCTTAATAGTTTCGGTGCATGGGCTTAGTTGCTGCTCCACACCATGTGGGATCTTCCCGGACCAGGGATCAAACCCACGTCTCCTGCATTGACAGGCTTTACCTGAGCCACCAGGGAAGCCCCTTGACCATTTGTTTCTAGTCTTCCACAGACCGATAGGAGAGACATCAATGCATTCCAGGCCCACACGCCAGGTGGCAGTCAGATATCCTGGAGGAATGAGCAAGGGCCCTCTTGGCCTTGGACGGTGGATACTATGACAGCTGCTGCTGCTGCTGCTAAGTCGCTTCAGTCGTGTCCGACTCTGTGCGACCCCAGAGACGGCGGC
Source organism: Bison bison bison (assembly GCF_000754665.1). NCBI lineage: Eukaryota > Metazoa > Chordata > Mammalia > Artiodactyla > Bovidae > Bison > Bison bison. The sequence continues at coordinate 16,865,028 of NW_011494861.1, forward strand.
CCACTAGGCTCCTCTGTCCCTGGGATTCTCCAGGCAAGAACACTGGAGTGGGGTGCCATTGCCTTCTCCGGGATACTATGACCTATGACTGTTCAAAAACGAGCTGGCCTTAATGGAAATCCCAGCTTTCCTCCTCTCTTACTGTAAGACCCTGGGCCAGTTTTTTCCCTTCTTTTAACCTCTATTTCCTGATCTATAAAAGAGGGCTAGTAGTCCTGCTGAAGCTCCTAGATCAGGGTGTTTAAAATAAATAATCCGTCTAAACTTTTTAGCAGGCGTGTCATAAAAAATTTTTTTATTTGGTTAGTCTGACTCTTTGCCACCCCATCAACTGTAGTCCTCCAGGCTCCTTTATCTATGGGATTTCTCACCAAGAATACTGGAGTGGGTTGCCATTCCCTTCTCCAGGGTCTCTTCCTGACCCAGCGATTGAACCCGCTTCTCCTGCATTTCAGGCAGATTCTTTACCCTGTGAGCCACCAGTGAAGCTCTAAGTACTGGATAAATGCCAGCTGTTATTTTGTATAAGTCAGTGGAATAAAATGAGACTTGATGACAAATGCTTAAGTAGATTTCAAAGCATATTGATTACACATCAGCTCAGTGCCCTTATGTGATTTTTTAAAAGAGCTTTTAAAAAAACTTAGACCGCACTGGCTTTCCCCTCGGTGTGGGTATAGTCTAGTTGCTGGTCTATGTACCCCTGTAGGTTCAGCTCTGTGTGAGGTCCTAGGCTCAAGCTTCCAATGCCTGGCACATAGTAGGGGACACAGAAATAGATATTTAAAGAAAGAAGCAGGGATGAAGAAGTAAAGAAGCAGCCAAGAGCTGCACCTTGTACTTGCTCTGAAGCAGCCATGTTCATGGCCCAGACCAACCTCTGGAGCGGGCACTGTCCCCCTGAACTGGTTGCTCACATCTCTCCACTGCTGATCCCTTGAGGCCTCCCAATAAGCAGACCTGCTGGTTGTGGGGTGGCTTAAGACAACTCTATCTTGGTCCCCACCTTTTCATACTCCTGTTTCACCAACTTGGACTCTGCCTCTGCAACCTTGACCTCAGCTCTGCCCCTGGTCTCTTAAACATGCTGTGTGGAAGTGGCCTTTCCACCATTACAGCATTTTTATTACTTAAGCCCTTACTTGTCACCTATGGCATCATATTGAACCTTGGCACCCCACTCCAGTACTCTTGCCTGGCAAATCCCATGGACGGAGGAGCCTGGTAGGCTACAGTCCACAGGATCATGAAGAGTCGGACACGGCTGAACTACTTCACTTTCATTTTTCACTTTTCACTTTCATGCCCTGGAGAAGGAAATTGCAACCCACTCCAGTATTCTTGCCTAGAGAATCCCTGGGATGGGAGCCTGGTGGGCTGCTGTCTATGGGGTCACACAGAGTTGGACATGACTGATGTGACTTAGCAGCAGCAGCATGCCCTTTAATCATAAAAAAAAAAAAAAAAACCTGGGAGTTAAATTCTTTAAACCGTATGCGATAGATTAGGAAATTGAGGTTCAGAGAGGTGAAGAACCTAGCTCAGGGACACACAGCTAATAATCAAATACCAGTCTCTGGCTTCAAAGCTCATTAAGCCATTCAAAGGTGATTCTTCAGCCTTGGCTCTCCTAGTGGATGCCAGCTTGGCTCTCTGAGTTTTGAGGCCTCAGAAAAGACTCCCATGGAACCCAGTTTCCCCAGCTGGTCACCTGGCTGCTGTCTCAGCTAGATTCCTTTCACAGTTCCTCAGTCTCCCAGGAGGTACACTCCTGACCTCATCTTTCCAGGCTTGGACTACAGGGACGTGAGTCCTGTCCTGAAGATCTGCCCAGTGACAAGGCCCTGTCACCACAACCATGTCTTCCTGAGCTAGGCAGGGCATCTCCCAGCTTCTTGTGTGGGGCTCCCATCTTTGATCTGCAGTGTCAGGAAATCTTGTTTCTTATCCCAGATGACTGGTGCCCACCGCTTGTTGTAACAACAGTCATTGTCTGGCCCTTGGATAACTTGTTCAATCTGACAGAGTGCCCATTTAGCTCCTACAACTGTATCTACATGTCACCATCCCACCCAAATGGTCCACACTCAGCAGACAAAAAGCTGGGTTAGGGGTCTCAGCTATCCTTCCATACTGGGTTCCCCGGCCATATACAAGCTGCCAAGACCCACATGGGGACAGGGCACAGTACCCAAACTCCTTGGCCTTTGGTCTCTGGGGTGGGAGAAATAGGTCTTAACCCCTGAATCCTCAGAAGAAGGAGGCTGGAATTCCAGGGCCTGGAAGATGATTAATAGGCCTGCCATATTAGATTCGACCCATCCGGGCAACATTAAATGTGATTTATGACTTTGGTTTTAATTGAGATTTTACTGAATTATTATTCGATGCAGAGAGCAGACCTGGACCCATATTCCTAAGTGTGCCAGGCGTCCTGTGCTCATAGCTGGGCAAATATGTTCTGCCCAAGGGTGATGTCCATGCTCCCCCAGAGCGGGGCTCCAACCCTCCGCCTCCCAGCTAGAGAGGGTCCACCTTGGAAGAGCCACAGAGGCAGAGTACTTTGTCTCTGCCCCTTCCTGCTTCATCCATAATGCTTTCAAACCCAAGGTCAAACTACAGAAGGAACTGGTTCACAAAATGAAACCATGAACTCCATGAAGTGAAGGTGTAAATGACTTCATGGAGCATTTCCATTCTAAAAGAGAACAGAAGAGCTGGGCGATGTTTACCTCAGAGGGATGACCTTTCCAGGGGTGGAGTTTCAGGCCACTGGGGAGAAGCTTGAAGGTCTTGTCCACAGGCAGATATCAAGGGACAGCCACAAGCTTTGGAGGCAGGGGGGACAATGACATGGCGGCCTTGCGGCCCCCTTGACCCACGGTGCTTGTAACTGTGGCTGCCATGCTGGCAGGTAGCGATGGCCATTCTGAGCATACCACTATCTGTGGGCAAGATGGATGGTAAGGGCAGGGAGGAGAGCCAGGAAATATGCGGGAACTTTCTCCCCACCCCCATGAGGCTGCTTTCTGACCTACAAGTGGGAAAATTGGGCTTAAACGACATTTATTGAATTTTGAACTGCATAGGGCCAAGAAAATTACTCGTTAATATATAAAGCACTGCATTTCCCATAATGTGAGTTCCAGTGAAAAATGGATTCGTGCTTGCTTCATAGAGAGAAGCTTGCCTTTAAAGTAGTAACGTAAATGTGTCCTTAGGGAGAGAGGGAACAGCAAATTAGATAGAAGCTTGCAATATGATATGGCAGCGAGGAAGCTTGTGCACGGCTCTGCGCCTGCAGACATCAGAGCTCAAGGAGGAGGTAGGTAGTGTAGCAGGAGCAGTATCTTGATCTCCAGGAAGTTGGGCCCCTACTTTCCTTCCCGAACACCTTCTGAAGGAGAGAGAGCTTGCAGTTGCGGGTCAAGTAATGGAGCTTGCACAGTGTGGAGGGAAGGGCATGCTTACAGAGGAGTAGGTGTGGGTTGGAATCTCTCATGGTCGTCTCTGGGCAAGTTGCTTACCCTCTCTGAACTTTAGCTTCCTCGATGGTATATAGATGGAGGCAAAATACTTGCCAAGTGGAGTTCATGTGAGACTTCCTTTAGATACTGCATACAGAGTATCTGGCTTCTAACAGCAGTCCTTTCCTTTACCTTTAGACATTCCTTTGGCAAAACATTCTCATTTATGCCACATTTGTTGAGTTCCTAACCTGCACAACATGGCTGGTGACTCCAAGGAGTGTGGGATATTGTGGTAGGTGCAATGAATGACATGCAGAAAGAAGTATGAAAATATGGAGGAGGTGAAATTAATCCAATGTGACGATGTGGGGGGAAATCTGAGACAGGTGCCGGCTTTGGTCTTAAGTATGAGCAGGAACAGCCAAGGGAAGGGGCATTCTGGGCAGAGGGTGAGCAGGGGCCAAGGCATGGTGGCGGGAATGGCATGGTTCATTTAGGGCTTCAGTGTGGCCAGAGCATGAGGTGTAGTCAGGGACAGAAGCAGGTGACTCTGGAGGGTCCATACTGAGCAGGTGGACTTTTTTTGAGTGATGAAAGGTAACCATTGAAGAGCTGTCATCAAGGAGGGGACTGTGAATCTGGCAGTCTGTGCAGCCTGGCCTGGGGTGACTGGGGCAGAGTGGCTGATTGGGAGGTTCTTGCTGCAGCCAGTAAAGTTGATAGTCACTGAAGGTCAGAAATGGAATGTTGGAGTTGGAGTTGGGGATGGGCAGAGGGCAGAAACGAGACATTTTTAGGAGGTAAAATGGGCAGAAAACAGGCTTGAGGAAAGAGTCACAGTGGTCTTTGGTTTGGAGATTGCTACCAACTGAGAGAGAATTCAGAAAGAGGAGCAGATGGTGAAGAAATCACTGAGCTGGGTTTCAGACTTGTTGAGTTGGATGGACCTATGGGGCTGCTGGTTGAAGATGACCAGCAAGTGTGTGGCCACAGAGAGCAGGATGGTGGATATGCCCTGGCTTTGTGCTAGATGTTCTGGGTCTTCTGCAGCAAAGAAGGCATGGTCTCCACCACTGAGGAGTTCGTGGTCCTTACAGGAAAGCTCACTGCCAAGAGAACACAGCTCAAAGGGCAATTGACTATGTGTGGTTGAGTCAGAGGAAGTTCAGAGAGCAAGAGAGTTTTGAGATGGATCCTAAAGGATGAGTAGAAATGTACCAAGTCAGGGGTTGAGGTTGGCATGGGGGCTGGGGCTTCCCCGTTGACAGGAAAAATACATAAAGACCTAGAGGAGCTGGAATGATGGGGATGAGGAGGGTTGCAAGGCTTCTTCCAGCTGGACTGGGGCTTACACTGGTAAGAGAGGGAGCAGGAGCTGAGAGAGTGAAGAAATTCTAGATTGTGAGAGTGCCTGGAGGGCAGGCTCAGGGGCCTCCAGGGGCGTGACTCTAGAAGTGGGATCTGACAGTTTTAAGAATGGCAGACCTGGGCTTTGGACAAATTTCAGTATGCTGCATAAACTGGAGTGTAGAGACACCAAGGATGAAAATATGGAGACCAGCCTAGAGACAACTGTCGTGATCCAGGTAGAACATGTTGAGGGCATCACACAGGGCAAACGAGCAGGACATAAAGGGCAATAACATGAGCCCCTTCAGAGGGCAAATGTGCAGTGACAACCCCTAGGCTGGGGTGGGGCAGGCGGGGAAGAGGCAAGGATGCCGGTGAGACTTCTATCTGGGATGATGGTGTGGAATAATTGACTGTGAAAAGGAATTGTAACAAGAGTAGAATATGGAGAGGTGGGTGTACAGAGAATGAGTTCAGATTTGGAAAGGTTGCATTTTAGGGATCATCTATGTAGAAATCAAATAAGCAGCTGCTATGTGGATCTAGAGCTCAGGAGAAAGATTCAGATTTAAGACTCACCAGCGTAAACATGATAGCTGCCTCCTTGGGAATGGGAATGGATTGGATCATTCGAAGAAAATGAGCAGGGTGAAAAGAAAAGAAGACAGAAGATGAAGCAGGGGGAGCCTCAACATGGAACGGGCTGGCAGAGGAGGATGTCTGTAGAGAGAGCAGAGTCACAGTGATGAATCTCCCCAAAGAGAATCAACCTAAAGTCAAGGCTCAGCTCTCGGAGAGAAGAAACGCGCCTCCTTTAGGCTCCCCTCCACTCCAGTATTCCTAGTCTCCTTTGAACACAGCCTGTATCTCTGTACTTTGTAACTGTTTACTCACTTGCTTTTTCATTAGCCCTTTGGTGAGGTTGTCCAGCATCACTGGCAGCTGAACACTTGGCACAGGGCTGGCGCTAGGTGGGGATGCGCCAAATCTTTGAGTAAGAGGCCCATGCTACCAAACAAGTGGCAAGTCAGATAAAATGAAGAAATGCAGGTAACTAGATGGCACTAGCAACTTGAGCAGTCTCCATGTGGTGGTGGGATGGATGGACCACTGGGGTGGGGTTGAGGGGCGGAAGCCAGTGTGCACTGTCAAGACCAGGAATCTCATAGCTAATGAACATCTGAATCAGACACTGCAGAGAGAAGAGCAATAAGTACACTGCAATTAGTGAAACACAAGAAATGTCTTATGAGTCATCATAAGACGGAAGTTGATACATCAGTCTGAGTAATAAATTCACTCATGTCCTTCCCCTCTTGTCTCTGTACTTGTTGCATCCCAGCTTGTCAACATCTTTATTTGTGATCCTTGACAGAACCAGTGATCGTGTCAGTCTGTGCCTGTTGCAGTATTAATAATCTGGGCTGTGTGTTGATTTGCAAGGATTGGTAGAGCTGTTAAGTTAGGAAGGGAGGATGTTTTAGAGGAAGTGAGTATCTGGTTGTTTGTGTCCTTTTGGGTCACTTGAGTCTCTCTTGACTCTTCTAACCTTTACCACCATCAGTTAAACCAATGATGAGTCATGCTGTCATCTGCTCTTCTAAACCAGTACCTGATGGACACCCCTGGAGTCCATGTCACAGATCATCTTCATGCTGAAGATTAAGAACCTCTAGATTTTGAGAGTTATACCCAGGTACAGGTTAAGCCAGGGTATAAGAAGTGCGGGTGGGAGGGTCTGGAGTTGGGTGGGAGATAGAAGAGTGATAAGAGAGGTGACTGTTTTAAAATAAGTGGTGGTCCTGGAAGAAGTTATTTTTCTGGCAGTATTAGCTCTTAGCTCCTAAGTAAGCCCCACTCACTCCTCTTGAATTATTATATTTTAGCAGACAGAAGTCATAGTAAGGATTATCCAACTCTGCAGACAAGTACTAACTCCATCTCTGGGTCTAGTAAACCCAAGACATATGATTTCTTCCTAACACTTCTTTCCCAGCTGCCAAACACATTTTCCTCCTCTTTTCTTTAAACATCTGGTTTCTGTCCACGTCAATAAGGTAACACAAACATGTGTGCACACACTCGTTAATCACTAGCAGACCTCAAAGGTGCCCCTGGCCCTCATCTCGAATTACACTGTCCCCTTGATGAAGAAAGAAACATGATTTTGGACATGCCTCCAGCCAAACTATTGTTTCTAAAACATGAAACAACTCAGACCTCTCCTGGGGATCAGAAGCTCCAGGTTGGAAAGAGAATCTAGTAAACCAGCAGTGACCTCCTAAGCCTGGGGTACAGCCAGTTGGGTGGGCAGAGCAGACGGCCAAGTCCCATATGTCTAAAAAGCTTTGGAAACGAGATTTGGGTTGTCTCCTACTCCTCGCCTGATTCTGCCCACTCGACCCCACTGGGTAGCCATAGTGACGCTGGAAGGATAAGGCTGAAGCACTTTACCTTTATTCTTGCTTCCCTTTTATGTATGAGCAGCTAACAGACTGAGAAAGTACACTCTTTAATGTACAATCTACCCAGAAAGATCAATGGCAGCTTAACATGCATTTCTGTCTAATATTCACTTTGGCAGGTCTTTGTAATAAAATGCTGGTTTTAATGAAGTGCATTAAAATGAGAAGATTCATGGCTAGCCTCTGTGCTTTTATCACCACTGCCTCCCCTTGAGCTGTCAGAGCACCAGCCACTCTGTGGGAAGGAGGGAAAGGGATGTCATTTTAGGAATCACAGACACAAAAAATTCCCTGCTTTTGGAACGATCCATGTTACATGCATACATTTTAACTTAATTCACTTTATTTCTATAATATGAAAGTGAAAGTGTTAGTTGCTCAGTCGTGTCTGACTGTTTGTGACCCCATGGACTGTAACTCACCAGGCTGTTCTGTCAATGAGACCCTTCAGGCAAGAACACTGGAGTGGGTAGCCATTCCCCTCTCTGTGGATCTTCCTGATCCAGGGACCAAACCTAGGTCTCCTGCATTGCAGGCAGATTCTTTACCATCTGAGCCATCAGGGAGGTGGCTCTATAATATGAGCCACCTATGTATTATAGCCATCTATAATATGATGTCTTTCCAAAGATGTGTCTTTGGGAGGACGTTGAGCTGTGGGCCAGGCAGCCAGAGGTGATGGGGAGGAGAGTCATATTATGGGCTATGTTGTTTCCATCCAAAATTTGTATGAAGTCCTAACCCCTAGAACTTCAGAATATGACCATGTTTAGAGAAAAGATCATTAAAGGGGTGATCAAGTTAAAATGAGACTGATATACGTGCACTTATTCAATGTGGCTAGTGTCCTTGAAAGAAGAGATTAGGACACAGAGCTACCGGGGCAGAGAAAAGACTACATGAAGCAACAGCAAGAAGGTCACCATCTACAAGCCAAGGAGAGAGGCTCAGAGGAACCCAAGCCTTCTGGCCCCTTAACCTTGGGCTTCCAGACTCCACACTGGAAGAAAATAGATTTCTGCTGTTTGAGCTGCCCAGTTCATGATATTTTATTATGGCAGCTGTAGCAACTAATATAAGACCCACAGCTTGGGACTGGAGCACTGGGCTATGAGTTTATTCTTCAGAAGAAGAAAGTGATTCAAGGACGTGAGAGGATAGCCCATAGCCAGGTATTCCCTGGAGTGTCAATGGGAACATCTGGAAACTTCTGGAAACCACAGAATGATGGTTTCAGTAGTAGTGTCAATCTCTGTCTCTGAATGCCTGTGAGGCTGCCCCTGGTGAAAAAGAATACACTTAGAGCAAGCAGCACAAGGGTAGTGTGCTTACAATAGCAGGTAAAGAGTTTCAGATATACGGGGGTAGACAGGTGTTCAATATTTATTGAACATTATAGAATGAACTGAGAGAGGGCACAGCAGAGGTGCTAGAAGCAAGACACTGAGACCACATCTCCACCACACACCAGCTGCGTGACTGCTCCACGCTTCGACTTTTCTGTCTGTGAAGTGAGAGTAACAGCGGTTCCTACCTCATGGGCTGCTGCTGCTGCTGCTGCAAGTCGCTTCAGTCGTGTCCGACTCTGTGCGACCCCAGAGATGGCAGCTCACCAGGCTCCCCTGTCCCTGGGATTCTCGGAGGATGGAATTAGTTGATACTTTTTAACATGCTTAGAGCAATGCCAGTCACCTGGACAGTGTGCCATCTTTGTTAAGTGAGTGAGTGATTTGGGCACAACTTGAGAAGGTCCATACAACAGTCACTCTCATAACAGGATGCCCGGGGGTGTGAGCTCTTATCTCCAAGTCACCAAATCCCATCTGCAGCCTCAGAGTCCCCAAACCCCTCATCTCCATTCCCCTCTCCACTTTCCTTCAAGTTCTCACTGACACATCTATTAGTAGACTCCCCCTAACCTCTTCTATCAACTTTCCTTGCCCGAACCATCTTCTCCTCCCATTTCCCTTCCACTATTCTGCCGAAAGTGAAAATGAAGTCACTCAGTCATGTCCAACTCTTTGTGGCCCCACGGGCTGTGGCCTACGAGGTTCCTCCATCCATGGAATTTTCCAGGCAAGAGTACTGAAGGGTGTTGCCATTTGCTTCTCCAGGGGATCTTCCCAACCCAGGGATTGAACTCAGGTCTCCCACATTGCAAGCAGATGCTTTTACCCTCTGAGCCACCAGGGACTCTTTATTCTGCCAAAGCAGAAGTTTAAAAAAATCATGGCACCTTTTATATCTTTATCTGCTTATCTCCATCACCTAAGGGCTTGGGGAGAAGGTATGGGGAGGCTGGTATGAGTTGGTTAAGGAACTGAAGGAAGTGATGTTAACTATTGTGGATATACTACCTTTTCAGGGGTGAGAGGGATAAAATCAAGCTCTTTGGCACAAAAAGGGTCTTCTCTGGTATGATCTTTGGTATACTCCTCTGGCTTTATTTCCTGTTCAGTTCAGTTGCTCAGTCATGTCCAGCTCTTTGAGACCCTACGGACTGCAGCACACCAGGCTTCCCTGTCCATCACCAGCTCCCGGAGCTTGCTCAAACTCATGTCCATTGAGTTGGTGATGCTGTCCAACAATCTCATCCTCTGTTGTCCCCTTCCCCTCCTGCCTTCAATCTTTCCCAGCATCAGGGTATTTCCCAGTGAGTCAGTTCTTCGCATCAGGTGGCCAGAGTATTGGAGTTTCAGCTTCAGCATCAGCATATCTTGTTACTCACCGTTTATGCTACACAAATGCAGAATACTTACTGTCCTAGGAATACATGGTTCTGGGTTAATGCTTCTGTGCCTTGGCACATGCTCTGCCCTGTGTATTCTATGTGCCCTGGAATACCCTTTTCCTCCCCCGCCCCAATATCTATTGAATTATGTTCATCCTTCCAAGTGCAGATGGCCTCCTTCAGAAAAGTGCCCCTGATTACTGTCCAAATAGAATCCAGAGCTCCTGAATCATCCTGCTCTTATCCTGGATAAGAAAAGAAAAATTGTTTCTTTCCAGTGTATTTAGTATCAATAAATAAATATCAGGAGGAGAATTCAAGAAGTAATTAGGAATTTGAAATCATCTGGCATTTCTTCCAGAGTATCTGGCTGCATCTCAAAACTTCGACAGTCCTATGATATTGAATAAAATGGCATTTTAAGAAGCAAGCCAGCTCTGCAGTGAAGGGGGCGAGGCATTAGAGTCAGAAGAGTAAAGAGTAAAGCTCTACGGTGATAAAAGAGAGCCGGACAGGAAGACCCCATGTAGCCCAAGTGGGCAAGTGAAAGGAATGTCATGTTGGTTGCCATCCTAAAGGCCACAAATCTATCGACACACCTATACCTGCGGTCCTGGTCTCACTCCACTCCATCTTGGGACACCTGAAACAACAGGAGAGATCCTTGGTGACCATAGGACTATCTCCCAGGTCTTAGAATGAAGCTTGCATATGCCATGATGACAAGACAGGGAGACCTCATGAAAACCACCGTCTCTCTGAGCCATCAGTTTATACCTCTCTACAATAGTCTGACTTAGAAAACCGCCCAGAGGAGACGATGATGAACGTCAAAAGGATTTTCTAGCTCAGAACACTGTACAGATTAGGTTTTGCTTTGGGTAGAACTGCTTAACAGTGGTTTGGGTGTTCCCTGTTCCCTGGATCCACAGTCCCCTGTGTCCCAAGGCCTGCCTCTGAGGCCCTCTGGGCCTCCCCTCTTTGGAGATGGCTGAAACAATGCACTCCACATCCCCTCTCTAGTTCCCCAAGGGCACATCTCTCAAGGAAAAAAACAGTGGTCTCTACTTAACAATCCTTTCTGGGTTCACTGGAAAGTGGATTAATGAATCTACTAAGTAATTTTTGCAAATGCATTAGCAGATAATAACAACTTGGTGTGCAACTCAGAGTAATAGAAGCCTATCATCTAATATTCTCCTTGGACCCCAGATGGTGACCCTGGGGAGCTGGAACTGCATGGAAGCTCAGGATGGGGTTTGGGGGAAGCAAACGCAGGACCTGAGACTCATAGCGCTAAGGGGGCACCCAATCTCTAGGCTGATAAATAAACTGCCAGATCCCATAATGGGGTTAGCACTTCTTCCCCTAAGTACATTTTAAGAGTGTAATGGAAAGGTAGGCCTGCGTGGGAAAGGAGAGCCAAAGAACTGACTCTTAAATGTGTCTATATTTTGGTAATATGCTAGGAAAATATAAGTGAAAAAAAAACTGCAAGGATAAATGAGATAATAATAACCATGGATCACTTTTAGTTCCTGGGAAGAAAAACACCATATAGATTTGAGGTGTTATTATTTTGCATATAATATATATATATAGACACTGTATATTTATTCACAGTGAAGCTCACATATGTCATTCCCACTAATAACATTTTCTTTTCTAGCTCCGGCGTAAAAGGGGATATGCCATTTTCATATGTTCCACACATACTCAGAGGAACCTGCTTAGAATATTTTGGCTGATGAAATTTTCTGGATTGTAACATTTATCTTTTTGAAGAGCTCGCTTCCCACAACCCCACGTGGAGGGTTGTGCTTTTACCTCTCATTGCAATGCCATCTACGTGGGGATTTTTGTGTCAACTGCTTATCTCAGGCATTAACCAATTTCGTGTCTGTTTGTATTGTTTATAAAGTGCCGGACATTCTCAGTGCATCTCCGAAGCGTGGGGACCCGGCTCCCTGCCCTGTGGCGAGCAGCATCTAATGAAAACAGACAAGCCCAGCATACTGGAAATCATACAAATACAAGACCCAGAAAGATGCTGCTGGCTTGGGAGTTGGAAAAGGCTAGCTGGGGCTTAGAGGATCTAGAGAAAGAGACAGAAGTATTTGCAGGAAGATTAGGCGAAGGTTGAGTTCACTGTGGCACACACACCTAGCACACACAGTGAGTTCTTACACCAACACGGAGTTGGAAAGAACCTTCAGAAATTATCTGTCCCCTCTCCTGTTTCTCTCCCTCTTCCTGTGTGTCCCTTGGCCATCTGCAGTGGGGGGGATGGGCCATTTAAGTGCAGATCTCTGCAGAACAAGTGTTTAATCTCCAACTGGCTTCTTCTGCCACCCAGCATGCTTCTGGGTGGCCCGCTGCCTCTGCTGTCACTGGCTGGGTGCTCAAAGAATGCAGATTCATTTGAATATTAGTGAGAGCAAGGCGCAATAGAGAAATGTGTTGCAAAGAGAAAAAAACTTTCATGCTCACATGAAAAATAAACCATTTGGGGTTATGTGTAATTGCTCTCTTGGACTTTTCACTTCATCGGCAATTCTCTTTGGAGCGGATAATTGGAAACTCCCAGTTTAATTTATACACACAGTCCTACACAGTTTCGGGTGAGAAAACTTGTACCAGCTTTCAAGATGTGTACATGTTTTGCCCACATGGAGCGACATGTGTATGAGTGGATGAGAGGAAGAGAAGGATGGGGAATGGAGCAGGCAGGATCTGGCTATGTGAATTTAGAAAGAATGCAGAGTGCAACAGTGAGCAGAAGTGGGGTCCCCTGCAAACACTGATTCCTGGTCACACCTTGTGCAAGTCTCTTGATGTCTCTGTGCTTGATGTCTGTCCATCTGCTTCTGCACTTTGTAAGCACTAGAATCCCTTTCTGGTGTGGCTCCAGAGGTGGAGTAGAGCTAACCCTGGGGCTCATCTTGGTATCTGTGAATTAATTCTATCCAGACCAGCATCCTTCGGGAACACCTATCTACCCTCCATCAAACAGACAGCAAACAAACAGAAAACCCTACTATCTGCACTTTTCCTTCAAGGAGCCACCAGAGCAGATGACGTAAGAAAGGGTGGAGGGAGATCAGCACGCAGCTCGAAGTGCCCTCCACTCCACTGGGGAAAAGGACATCGAGGGACTGTATTTGTACAGGGTTATGTGGCCACCTCCCTATAGTAGGACCTGCTCTTGTTTCTCCAGAAATTGTGCTTAAGCTGTCAGTTTCCTCTTGTTAAATTCTCCTTATGACTGTTGGCAATTAGGCCACTGGGGCTCATACTGTACAAATGCAGGCATTAAAAGGAAATAGGACTCTACACTATGGTTACAGGCTGGTAAATCCTAGGGCATATGGGTTATATTAGCCTTACCCTTCGAGCATTTATCTTGTGCCAAGCCTTTTATGAATGTTATTTCATTCTATCTTAATTGTAACTTGACATTATGATCCTCATTTGACAGGTGAGAAAATTAAGATTCAAAAGAGTTTTAAAAAATTGTTCAAGATTATACACACTGTAGAGCAGGGATTCAAACTCCAGACAATCAACCACTGGCAAGAGTTCACCCCATGTTGACTCTCTGATTCACCAACTGGCTGCCCAACCGCCCCTGTTTGCAGTAGAAAGGACCCCCCTCTCCATGGATGGTACAGTCATTCATTGGTATAGGAGGGGAGTTGGTTGCAGGTCACCCTTGGACTCAGAACCCAGAGATATGGAGGGTTGACTGGATAACTCTTTGGTTTTCTTGACAAATTCGGGGCCACTATTTTTCTAGCACTGGACTGGAATATACGCAGAAGGCCCCTCCAGGGAATACCCACTGAAGAAGTTCCCCCTCTACTAACAAGTCAGTATCCCCAAGGTGGAACCCATTTTGTTTCAATCTCTTCTAAGTCCAGTGATTAGGCTACTCAGGTGGGGACTCTTCAAGTCGGTAAAACGCTCATCTTCTTCTCCCTAAAACTTTTAAAAAATTAATGAATTTATTTATTTTTGGCCGTGCTGGGTCTTTGATGCTATACGAAGGCTTCCTCTAGTTGCAGCGAGTTGGGGCTGCTCTTCGTTGCGGTGCACAGGCTTCTCATTGCCGTGGCTTCTCTTGTTGCAGAGCACTGGCTCTAGGCGCATGGACTTCAGTAATTGCAACATGTGGGCTTAGTAGCTGCGGCTCCCAGGCCCTAGAGCATGCAGGCTTCAGGAGTTGTGGCCTACGGACTCAATAGTTGGGTGCATGGCTTAGCTGCTCCATGGTATGTGGAAGCTTCCCAAAACAGGGATCAAACCCATGTCCCCTGCATTGGCAGGAGAATTCTTATCCACTGTACCACCAGGGAAGTCCCTCCATAAAACTTTTAATCCTGGTGATCTGGTAACCTCAGGCTCAGCCCTCTAATTTCTCTAAGCTCTCTGTGGGCCCATCGGCTCCTGTCATACATGGGTCTGTTGGTTGGACATGGCAGCCAGAGTCCTGAGGTTGGTGTTCAGTTTCACCCCATATACCATCCTTAATGCCAGACTAAAATAACAACAGGCCTTGGCTCCTCATGGCTTACTGCCTCATCAAGATCTGAGCCCCGGATCTGAGATGTGGATTTTAAAGGACCTCATGGCATCCTTCTGTTATGCTTTGTGGCCAGTTGGTTCCTTTGAAAACCCTCCCAGCTGCTGTGGATAGCTGCATTTTCCTGTTACTTCTGAGCCAAGCTAATGAGGCATGCTAATTTTGGAAGATGCATAACCATGGACAAATCTACTTCAAATCTGATTTTAGAAAAAAGTTAAGGCCTTTGAGACCTCCAGGAAGTGGCTCCTGTGTTCATGTTGCTCAGAAGGGTCATTGATGAGTAGTGGCACTAGCCAAGTAGGAGAAGGGGCAGAGGGGGACAGGCCAGCCCTGGCCACAGAGACCCGTCTGCACATGTGTGCAAAGTTCCATAGCGTCTCCACCAAGCCTTTTCCTCAGCCTACTCACGGCAGCTGCGGGCCTGACAGCAACCCCAGGGCTCCTTCTGCCAGTCTCTGGGCTGATGATCCTTGGAGCCCTGTCCAGCGGTGAGGTCAGATGCTGAGACTCACCCAGGGCTGCTCACTGAAAGAGATCTGCCCAGAGAAGGTGATGGGCAGAGGGAAGGGCTGGACTTAGTCACTCTGTGAGTAGTAGTTTGTCCCCTCTGCCTCCACAGCCTCCTCCTTCCTCCCCTCTAGTCATAATGATAAATGTTTACTGAACACTTATTCAGTGCTTGGCACTGTGCTAAGTACTTTACATGAAAACAACTTAATTCCTACCACTGTTATGTGAGGAATTGGGAGGGAGGTGTAGAGAGGTTAAGAAGCCCACCAGAGGGGAGTTCCCTGGTGGCCTAGTGGTTAGGATTCCAGGATTTCACTGCTGTGATCTGGGTTCAATCCCTGGTTGGGGAACTGAGATCCTACAAGCTCTGCAGTGCAGCAAAAAAGAAAAAAAGACAAACCAATGACAACAAGAACAAAAGCTCAAACAATGAAAACAAAAACAAATTGAAAAGCCCACCTGAAATCCAAAGCTAGTAAATGAGAGAGGATTTGAACTGAGAACTCGTCCCCCAAAGGCATTAGTTACGCTACTTTTCTCTGACTTCCCTCTTTTCTCAAGATGCCTAATGTCTTCAATTCTCTTTTTCAAACCTTTTGAGTATCATTTCACTACTCTATCTAGTCGCGTATCCTAGACCACTTCTCATTCTTTTATTAATCCACACATATTGGAATTTATTCACCTCAAGTATTCTTTCTGATAGAATAACCTAATTTCTGCTAAAGTGTTAATGACTACCAAGGAGTAATATGTTACCTTAAACAGAAAACCTACTGCATTGTCACAGTGGAGTATGATGCCTAAATACCAAGGGGAGAGGAATTTGTAAATCTCTGGCTCCGCATCTGGACCAGTGAGAGAAAATTCTAGGTTAGGGAAAGGAGAGGGGGGCATTCATTCTTGCACCCTTTGAGTCACATTGTCTTACTGGCTTAACATATAGTACATTCAATAAGTGTTTACTGAAAGATGACTGGATGAATGAATGAGTGAACAAATGAATGAATGAATGAAAATACCTAGACAAGATTTAAGTATGTGGTAATACTAGGTCTGGACAGTAGAGGCCACTGTTAACATTTTTCCAACATCTGTGCTGGTACTAATCATTGAAGGGAAAGCCCCAGGCATGAAAAATTCTGGTACCCTAAATGATTCTGGGGATAAGAATCTCAGATGAATTTTAAGGTGCTCCCTTCCCTCACTAAGCCCTTCATCAGATGGATTTTAGGTATGAACAAGGGATTGTTCTGTTTCTTGGAGAGAAGGTAAGGCCCTTCCCCAGCCCTAGGGTGACCCATGCTGTTAGGGTGTCCCCCTGAGACACAGCCCCACTAGGATGATCAGAGAAAATACCTATCCTATCAGACTTTTCTCTTGTGGGTGGCTCTGGGGAAGAGGATGATGGTTGGGGATGGACCACTGGCTAAATATTACTTTCTGGTTTTTGGTGTATCATTCCGATTGGAGCACTACCAGAAGCCGATTTTCCAGATGACTCTTTAGTTCACTCTGGTAACCCAGATAGGAGTCTGGGGAATCTTGTGGACCCAGAACTTTTCTCTAGGAACAGACATATTCTTCTGTGCAGAAAGCCTTGACCCAGTGTGTCCTGTTGGAGTATGTGTTAGTTGCTCAGTTGTGTCTGACTCTTTGCGACCCCATGGACTGTAGACCCCACCAGACTCCTCTGTCCATGGAATTCTCCAGGTTAGAATACTGGAGTGGGTAGCCATTCCCTTTTCCAGGGGATCTTCCCAATTCAGGGATCGAACCTGGGTCTCCTGCATTGTAGGCAGATTCTTTACTGTCTAAGGCATCAGGGAAGGCCCCTATTGTGAGTGGCGGTTGGGATTCCTCTGTACCAGAGCCATCGGAATAATGCCCAGGGGTCACCTCCTCTGCAGGCCTCCCTGATAAGCTCTGCCTTCCCAGCCACAGCCCTGCCCACTAGATGTACCAATATCTAGTGGTAAGTTCACTGTCGTTTTCCAGGTATGACCCTATGAATTCTTTAAAGGCAGAAACAGTTTTCATTCATCGTTAGATTCTAAAAGAGTGAATGACTGAAGTCCACTAGACTGCACTGTGCTGATCCAAATCAGCTACTAGGATGACCAGCTTCACTACTTTAACTGTCGTGTTATTTATGTCGCATGGACACAGGAAGGGGAAGGAAATGGAACTACCTCTTCCTGACTTTGCCTTTGCGGCCCTTACTATGATGACTGCAAGGGATAACACTTTTCTTGCTGAACATAATGAACCAGAGTTAATTTTATCCATGTTTATTTTCAGTTCTGCATGCACAACAGGAGACCCTTAATGACCATCCAACTTGTGTCTTATTAAATTTAAAAAGATAAAATGAATTGCATGAACCATAAGCTTATATGCTACTGTAATCTAATGAGGAAATAACTGATTAAAGTTTACTCAGTGCAGAACAGTAACAGTCTGTATCCTGAGCATATCAAAATAAACATACCAAGAGGATATGCTCAGAAGGTAAATATCTAGCCCTGTTGTTGTTGTTTAGTCACTCAGTCGTGTCCAAGTCTTTTGCAACCCCACAGACTGTAGCCTGCCTGGCTCCTCTGTCCATGGAATTTCCCAGGCAAGTATGCGGGAGTGGGTGGCCATTCCCTTCTCCAGGGGACCTTTGCGACCTAGGGCCCTATGTTTTATAATAATTAGTTGAATGAATGAATGAATTAACCAGTAAGAACAACGCAATAAATGAAGAAGTTCAGAGCTCTCTTTTCCCTTCATGATTGATTATAGGAGCCAAACCCACTGAAACTCCTCTAGGATTCTCTAAAATGGGAAGTTAGCATCAAGAGCTGAAATTCAATCCTGCACTTTCCCCAGGCCATGTTGGTGCCCTCACACAAGGTCTCACCAGATGGAGACCTCAGTTAATGAACGGTCTCCCATGGGGCACCCCAAAGTTCTGTTTTGCAGATGAAAACTTGTCTCAAGTGAGAGGAAAGGTTGACCAATCATTCCAAACTGAATTAGGGGCCATTTGCAGCTCATTTCACTGGGGACTTCTTTCAAGTCAGCTCCCCAGCTCTACCAGATTTTGTGTAGGTAAGAATCTATGCCAGGTACCAGTAGTAAAGATGAATGAGCAGGCTACCATCCCTGCCTTGCCGTCTCCCAGAGGAGACAGACATGTCAAGAGATGATTAAAACATTGTGGTCAGTTCCACCAGAAAGCTGCAGTGGGAGCCTAAGGGAGGGGACACCTGGTCACACTGCTTAGAGGGAAAGTTAGAGGGCCAGTGATCTTTAAGAGGGGGAAGAACCTGGGCTGAGTCTTGGGATGAGTTCAATATGAGGTCAAGTACAGTAAGGTTGGGGGCTGGGCAAATACAGGGAACAAGCCCCAGGAAAAGGAGGCTTATCTGTAAAAGAATGAAGGCCCATTCACGCAACTTCAGGTACTTCACTGAGGCCGGAACACAGTGGGAATAAGAGAGATGGAGCATAAACAGGCCAGATGGAGGAGGGAATGGAGGCCTGGATGCTAGGAGTTTGGATTTGATCCTGAAGGGACTATTGAGCCACTGAAGGATTTCCTAATACATATGAAAGGAGGCTGCTATTGGCTTTGAACCTCTGCACTTAGCTTAGAGATGAGTTGTCAGAATGTGGGAGTTTGATGGAGGTGAAATCAGACCCAGAAGCAGCTGGATGCAGGGGGCTGGAAACCAGGAGCTTGGGCCCCCAGTTCAGGCTCTGTCACTGAACCCCTCTGAAGCTGGAGGCTCTTGGTGGCCAGCCTCTGGGCTTGCATTACCCTACCTGGTCCACAAGGCTGTCACGAGCCTCTTGTGCTGGCTCCCATGACCCCTGAATGTTGTAACTCTCATCCCCCGAGGCCGCCCTTGTTGGTTCACTTGTCCACATGCCCCCACGGACTGTGAGCTCCTAGAGAGCAAGGACCTTGTTCGGTTCAACATGGTGTCCCTAGTGCCCAGCACAGAACAGCCACATAGAAGGTGCTTAACAAATCCTGTTCAGTGACCTAATGAGTGAATGAATGCACGGATAAACTGTCATAACCTCTCTGAGCCTTTAACTTATATAGTGTGAAAGTGTTAGTCGCTCAGTCGTGTCCGACTCTTTGCGACCCCATGGACTGTAGCCCACCAAGTTCCTCCATCCAGGTTTCTCCAGGTAAGAATCCTGGAGTGGGTAGACATTCCCTTCTTCGGGGGATCATCCCTTGATCCAGGGATGGAACCTGGGTCTCCTGCATTGCAGGCAGATCCTTTACCATTTGAGCCACCAAGGAAGCCCCCATTTACTTTATATCAGTTCAGTTCAGTTCAGTCGCTCAGTCGTGTCCGACTCCTTGTGACCCCATGAACTGCAGCACGCCAGGCCTCCCTGTCCATCACCAACTCCCGGAGTTCACTCAAACTCACGTCCATCGAGTTGGTGATGCCATCCAGCCATCTGTCGTCCCCTTTTCCTCCTGCCCCCAATCCCTCCCA
>NW_011494861.1:16885246-16885422 GCF_000754665.1 Bison bison bison
CTTTTAATTTCATGGCTGCAATCACCATCTGCAGTGATTTTGGAGCCCAGAAAAATAAAGTCTGGCACTGTTTCCACTGTTTCCCCATCTATTTGCCATGAACTGGTGGGACCAGATGCCATGATCTTCGTTTTCTGAATGTTGAGCTTTAAGCCAGCTTTTTCACTCTCCTCTTT
>NW_011494861.1:16885522-16927993 GCF_000754665.1 Bison bison bison
ATGATGTATTCTGCATATAAGTTAAGTAAGCAGGATGACAATATACAGCCTTGATGTACTCCTTTTCCTATTTGGAACCAGTCTGTTGTTCCACGTCCAGTTCTAACTGTTGCTTCCTGACCTGCATATAGGTTTCTCAAGAGGCAGGTCAGGTGGTCTCATATTCCCATCTCTTTCAGAATTTTCCATAGTTTATTGTGATCCACACTTTATATACTTATTGGCAAAATTAAAGCTATCTCAGAGGAATTCCCTGATTAGGGCTCTGCTCACTCTGGGGAGGGCCTGGGTTTAATCTCTGGGTGGGGGGTGGGGTCTTAAGATCCCACAAACCATGCAGTCAAAAAAACAGGAAACCATCTCTGTGCTCCCGTGAATCCCTTCATTCTAACCACCTCTAATCTCTGCATTCACTGCTTTTGCTGTCTCCCACGGTCTTCCACCTTCTTGCTCCCTTCTTCCTGGCATTGGCTCTTGCCAGTTTCTCTTCTAGGAGTCCTGGGGGCACCGTGTGTGTTCCTGTGTCCTGTACTCAGGTGTGGTGCTCCAGTCCTTCACTTGACCTTGGCTTCTGTATTCGATCTGTCCCCTCCTTTGTCCTCCCCACTCTCTGCCTCTGCAGCCCACATACCCCTTGCCTACTCTGCTTTCCTCTCTCTCTCCCTCTCTGACCCTTGCCTGTTTATTTCCACTGAGTCCTCCTTTGCTTCCCCAGTAGTTCTCATCCTCATGAAATTTCTACTAACCCAATTTCCTGTTTGGCTTCTGCTCCTGGCACTTGGTTCTAACTGACCTCCAGACTCTTTTCTCCATTTATTCTGAGCAGAACAAATTGGTGATGATAATGGTACAGATGCTATTTCAGCAAAGAAAGGAATAAAGAAGGGGAAGATGTCTTTGAAGGGACTGGCAGGTCAGCTGTGGAAGGAAGGAGGACCACCACTGGCTCCATCACTGAGCATACCTTGTCCTTGGATGGAGCTTCAGAGAATCTGGGAGCATATGATGAGCATCTGGAACTGTTCCTTCCACAAAATAATCTATCAGAATGCAGAAAAATAATTGTTTCCCTCAATGATCCCGGCAAAGATGTTTGCTCTCCTGAAGGACCTCGAGGCACTCATAAAACTAGGAAAACTGAGTTAAGTGCTTTTTATTAAACCATTAAGAGTTTTTATTCAGCTAAGACAAATGTCTTCACTGAAGGATACAGAGTTTGATAGTATAGAAAATACCCAGATGAAAACTTGTCTGAATAAATTAGACTGATGCATGTGGCATTTCGGGCTCTGACTGTCTGATTCCCTCCTTCATTTGATTCCCTTCTTCAGCCCTAACCTGCCAACCAAGAAAATATTCTCTAATGATGGACTCACGGAGTCTGGGGAGGAGGAGGGGAGCAGGCATGAGAGAGAGGTCTTGACTGCATGGAAGAGTCCCAAACTGCAAACGGCTTTGTAAGAGCCTTACCTCTAAGACAGAGGTAGCAAGGAACCCATTTTCCTTCCTCCATAGCCAAGGGCTCCCAGACCTTTGTGGCCTCATCCACTTTGCCAGCTCCAGGGAGGCTGAATGGCAGACCAAGGAGACTGGAACTTTGGAAATGAGGAAGGGCAGGCAGAAATGCAGAACTCACATCCAGTTTCAGGGCACTCAAATCTTTGGTTTGCCATGAAATATATGAGGGTGTAGACTCAGAGAAAGTGAAAGTGTTAGTGGCTCTGTTGTGTCCGACTCTTTGCGACTCCATGGACTGTAGCCCGCCAGGCTCCTCTGCACATGGAATTCTCCAGGCAAAAATATTAGAGTGGGTTGCCATGCCCTGCTCCAGGGGATCTTCCCAACCCAGGGATGGAACCTGGGTTTCCTGCATTGCAGGCGGATTCTTTTACCATTTTTGAGGCTCAGCGAAGACACATTTAAAGATTCTTACTCCCAGCTTTCCTGTCGCAACTGCCAGATCCTTTGTGACCCTAGAACAGATTCTTTGGGGGGACCTCATATCTCTGCCTTCAGCTGTTTTCCCACTTTTCCAAAATGGAAAAAGTACTGGTGATGAGCATCTTGTGTGCCAAGAGATTTAGTACAATAATGTTTATTTATAAGGAGTAAAACTGAGCCCGCACTGTGAGTTTGCAATGGCTCAGAGTTAATAATAGTAATAGCTAATATTTATTGGGTATTGACCATGTCCCAGGCACCAAGCCGAGCATTTTACATACAACGTCTTCTTTTGTCCTCACAACAGCTCTCGGGGGAATATGCTGTCATCCCCATCCTTTTGATGATGTACCCAGGGTTCAAAAGGTGCTTTAACTTACTCAAGGCCACTGTAAGACTCATCCAGTTGAAGATCTTCCCAGCATCCTTTTCCCTGTGGAACTGACTAGCTTCCTTCCTTCCTCTTCCCCTTGCCCTCCATCTACTCACGTGGCTACTGAGGGAGCTGCTATGGTTTCCTGTGATCCTCCCCTGCCAGTCATTCCTTCCCCAAAGCATTTTTGAAGCTGGGAAGAGTGACTGTGATCAATCTGAAGTTCTCATGTGTGATGGTAGCCACATTACCTGGCATGTGACCTGGGAGAGGAAGCAGAGAGTCAGGAATGACCACACACACTCCCAGGCACACTGATGATCTTTAAGTCCTTGGCCCCAGTTGCTCCTGAGGCCCAATTTGCATTCTTGGGTTCCACCAGCCACCCTTGGGGTGCTTGTAAGAAAGACTCTCCTTTGCTTTAGCTACTTCAAATTGGTCTCAGGAAAGCAGTGTCATGCAGTGGAGACATGCATGGCCTTTGGCATCAGGCAACCTAAGCATAAACCCAAGTTCATCAATTTCTGGTTGTGTGATCTTGAGCAAATGGCTCACTACCTCTTGCCTCAACTTCCTCTGAAAAATGGGAATAATAATAGTACCTACTGCAGAAGGTTTTGGGGGGATTATAATGCAGGTATGTACTTAGCGCCATACCTGATATACGATGAGGTTCCAAAAAAAAAAAAAAGTGACCTTTATTTAATACAAATTTTAATTGTAATTTGAGTTATTATCATAAACATTATTTCTCCTGATGATCTGTAGAGTCACAGTGTTCTAGTTAAGGTTTTCTGGTGGTATTGGGGGTTTTGAGCTGACCACCCAAATTTCCAAAATTGCTCTGTGCAGAGAGGGTGGAGTTGGGTGTGTGGATGGCTGTGAATATTCCTGTGAGGGTCTTAGCTGAGGGCATTGAGCTGGTGCTTTCCTGCAGGACTGGGGGCAGTTCCGAAAATAAGAGTTAATAATATCTTCAGGAGACTGCCCTTCTGTGCAAATCATGAGGTGGGGGTGCAGGAAAGCAGAGAGTCAGATTGATTTTTAAAAGGCTGAACTTCCAGGCTGTTGTAAGAAGCAGCCAGCAAATGAGAGATCTATAGACTCTGTGAACACACAGCGCATCACCGCGAGTGGTCTGGGAGATGGATTAGGCATTGAGGAGGAGTATCTGCAGAACAAAAGTTTTTATATGATGTCAGAATGTGAAAGTTCCCAGAACTGCTTTTTTTTTTTTTTTTTTTATGGGCAAAGTTGGGTGGGGAGAGAAGAGTGGACAAGGAAATTAAATTTCTTAAAATGATCACTGCTGAGGATTAAATGCTGGTTGGAAGAAAGTGCTAGAAGCCAGATGTGATTTGGGAATGCAGTGAAGGGCAATGGAGGGGAATAGATTCAATACAATCCTGCCTGGTTTTTCTGCTGGACTGGGAAATTGATTTAAGGTGAGCTGGGCAGAGCATCCTCAGAGACCCTGTAAAGTTGGGCAGATTTGTTACTGGGTCCAGCCTTACAGGCTTTCTGGGCAACTCTCTCCAAGAAAGTCACTTGGGTGAGAGCACTCGTTATCCATCCCCAGCTGCCACCAAAGTTTGAGCATGGTCCAGTGCAGATGCCACTCACGGAAATGTGAGAAGATGAAACTCCCAGGATCCTCCTACCAGCACGAAAACCTGACAGATTGCGTGAGGGACGGGAGACGAGAAGCAAAGATTATTTGCTGGTCCCAGAAGGATGGATGGGGTAAGGGTTGTGTAGGGTAGTTGGGGAGGGAAGGGTGCTTGTTCTCCAAGGAACACCCAGAAAGGATGGAAATTTGGGGGTAAAGGAATAGGAATCTGAGCACAAAAGAATGTTGAGAGTTGAAGGGATTTGAACCTGCAAGTGATTTGAAAGTTTTCCAGGGATGGTCAGACAAAAGTCACGGTATGCAGTAGTGAATATGTCACAGCCCTAGAACTTCAATTCCCTGAGCAACTTATGCATTTATTTGTTGCCATTTTCACACACATTTACTTTATCTTTTCATTGACTATATTTCTTGTGCTGTACATTACATCCCTGCAATGTACTTATTTTATAACTGGGAAATGTGTGCCCTTTAATCCCCTTTACCTATTTTATTTAATCCCCCTCCCCTTCTAGTGAGCACAAGTTTGTTAGGAATGAGGCTTTACATATGTGAATTTTCTATGTAATTATATCATTCCTTTGAGTATTAACACTTTAAAAAATGTTATTCACACACATTTTAGATCCCTGTCACCACAATAAGGATGAAAGGAGGTGATATGGTTATCCTGAATCTATGGGCAAATGGAGCCACCCCAGAAAAGCTGAGTGATCCAAGGATACGCAGGATGAGCCAGAAACAGCCCAGATTCACCTGAATTCCGGCTCAATGTCCTTCCCTTCTGCCTTCCTCACAAAGGCCAGGTCTACTTCTCAGTGGTGCATGTGGTCCCCAGGGAGTCTGCCATCCCACATAAAGAGGCCTATTGCACCCCACAGATGGAGATCACATGGGGGTCACAGCTGCCTTCCTTGCTGGGGAAAAGTTGGGGATGTCTAGTCCCCTTCAGAGTTTGTGCAGAGTATTCTTGTCCCAGCTTCATGTAAATCATGTTTGCTGAGTGGAGCTGAACGGTATCTTGGCACTTATTTTGGAGGGGCTAAGATGGAAGTCAATGGCACCCCACTCCAGTATTTTTGCTTAGAAAATCCCATGGACTGAGGAGCCTGGTAGGCTGCAGTCCATGGGGTCGCTAGAGTCGGACACGACTGAGCGACTTTCCTTTCACTTTTCACTTTCATGCATTGGAGAAGGAAATGGCAACCCACTCCAGTGTTCTTGCCTGGAGAATCCCAGGGACGGGGGAGCCTGGTGGGCTGCCGTCTATGGGGTAGCATGGAGTCAGACACGACTGAAGCAACTTAGCAACAGCAAGATGGAAGTAAGGGCTTCCCTAGTGGCTCAGATGGTAAAGAATCTGCCTACAATGCAGAAGACCTGGGTTCGGTCACTAGGTTTGGAAGATCCCCTGGAGGAGGGGGTGGCAACCCACTCCAATGTTATTGCCTGGAGAATCCCCATGGACAGAGAAGCCTGGTGGGCTATGGTCCATGGGGTTGCAAAGAGTCGGACACCATTGACCGACTAAGCACAGCACAGCACAGGGGCTTCCCAAGTGGTGCAGTGGTAAAGAATTTGCCTGTCAATGTATGAGACACAGGTTCGATCCTTGGGTTGGTAAGATCCCCTGGAGGAGGAAATGACAACCTGCTCCAGTTATTCTTGTCTGGAAAATTCCATGGACAGAGGAGCTGGCAGGTTACAGTCCATCAGGTTGCAAAAGAGTCAGACATGACTGAGTGACTGAGTACATACATATACACACACAGAGAAGATGGAGGAGAGATAGTACCTTCTTGGGGAGACCAGGTAACCTCATCGTCCCTGTAGTCTCATCTCCCTGGGAGACCTGAATGCACAGAAGCTCAGAGTAACATTAATTATTTGATGTTGTGAACATTCATATGAGACCATTGATCATGGGTGAGTGGCCTCTGTGCTTGGCAATATTTGCTTTTTAACAACGCTCACCATTTAGAGTCTGATCATTCTATTTCTCCAAGAGCTTTATATCTATCATCACTTGTGTTTTACAAAAAGTTGAAATTCAAAAAGTTGAATATATATTTTCTAACTTTAACCAAAAGAACTACACACTTTCAGTCTGAATATGAGTTCCTTATAAACATAATACATTCAAATATTAATTTATTTCTTATTCTTTTCACAATGCTATTCTAGCATTTCATCTCCTGAATTCTTTGCCTACTTACCAGTGAGGGAGACTGAACTATGATAATGTACTCTCATCCACAAATGAGAAATCAGAATCCCAGAGTGGTGAAGTAATTGCTTCAGGATCATATAAGTTAGAGGAAGCATCCAGACCTCCTGAGTTTAAATAATAGATTTCATACTATGGCATAAACATTGATGTAATTATTTCTATTTCTAAATTCCCAGGTCCAGGTTTTTAGCCATAAACTTTTTCATTGCTGGTTCCACAGATTACTTAAAAGTTGCACAGAAAAAGGTCACTCACTGTGGGCCAACGGCCATTGATGGCAATCATATGATGGGTCCAAATTCAGGCCTCCCAGTAACCATTTTCAGAACCAAGTTGGTTTCCTTGCTCAGTGAACAGATTTAATCAAATTGGGGGTCAGGAGGGTATTATTTGAGGGGTTAGTCTCTGGAGAAAGCCCAGGTTTGTTTTGTCTGTTGCTGTTGAATACTGCATGTGGTACCATCACTTAACAAGAGTCATTTGATGATCAGATTGCCTGTCTCCCTCGTTTAGATGGCTCTGCAGATGGATCGGCATTTGCTCACACACAGCTGTGCGCATCTGGCATGCAGGTGTGTTTTCTGATAGGTGACTTGCTTACAAAATGATTTCTTCTGGGAACTAAGACAAGAAATCGCCCAAGGCCTTAGACAAAACTGTCCATGAGTTGGGGCACTGATTTGTTTCTAACAACGGCTTTCTGAGATGGATCATCTGGCCTAGAGCATGAAATACCCATGCTAAAACACTGAGCTGGGTCACAGGATCTCCATCCTCAAAGGCAGGCGTGTGCCAAGGCCTGAGCTGCTTTCTGAGGCTTGACACAGTCTGGAGGGTTAGCGGTTGAGTCCAACTACTCCCATGAAGATTTATGGATGAAATTACATGAACGATTAGAATTTCTTTAAAAAAAAAAAAAAATCCCACGTGGGTGTGGGGGTGTGGGGAGTGAGGGTTATGGATGGAACAAGAGAGGTGGAGAGTTGGTGATTTTTATAGCTGAGTGATTGGTACATAGAGCTCTTTATTTTGACAACTCTTTTTATTTTTATGAATTTAAAAAATTTTCTGTAATAAAAAGTTAAAAAACAAAATCTGTTCCTACATATGGGCCCTCAGAAGTCCAATTCATATTATGAGGCTTTTTATGAAGTTCAGGGAGCAGATGACTGTTGGAGTGCAGGAATGGACATAGGCCGTTGGAGCAGCAGGGGTGGGTTGATGGTCACTCCCAGAGCAAGGAGGACAGGAGGACGAGAGAGGCTGAGATGGAGAAGAAAGTGACAATGGACGGAGAGAGGGAGAATGAACTTGACATGTTATTCTCCACCAGCAATACCCACCCCCCATAGAAAGCAGGAGCCTCATCCTCATCCCGGTGGCTGTGCCCTCCCTCCGTCCCCCCAGACTTGCCAGTATCTCCAAGGAAGGGAGCTTGGGGCTCCTTAGGGCCTACAAATATGACCAGTAAAAGGGCTGGTAGAAATTAATGTGTACTGGAGCTACATTCAGTCAAAGATCCAACCCTGATCTCTAAAGTGTAACCTAAGAAGAGGAGAAAGGTGAAAGACACACGTGACAGAGTAAACAGAAAACCAAGGCTGTATTAGGAGGAGTGTTCCTTTTCTGGGGAAGGCTTCCCCAGCCAGCCAGCAGCCTGCTTATTCAAGAGGCAGGCGCCTGGAAGGGTGAGCCTGTGTGATTCAGGCATCCGAGGAGGCCTGGCCCCTCTGATCAGCTGGCTCTGTCCTCACCAGGTGAAGGCCATGGCTGACTTTTACAGTCTTAACAGAAGTGATGGCTACCCTTTCAGCCAGGACAGCCCCCTTCCTGAGCCTTCCAAAGTCACAAATACTCTGAACTAACCTTGTGGATGACCCTTATCCCATTGTCAGCTCCCAGTCGGGTTCCAGGGCTGCCCTCCCTCCTGTCTACTTAAGAAGACAGGCTTGGGGTTGAAGCCCTGGTGTCGGGCGGGCCTGGGGACCAAGCCATGGGGGGCGGGGGGCCAGTGCCTGGCAGGAGCTGAGATCATGTTGTCCTCCGAGGGGTCCATATGGCTGCGTGGCCACAAATAGCTGCACCAACTTGCAGGAGACACCCACTCCTCTGAAACCGGCTCCGCATGCTAGAGTCAGACACATGCTGTCTGTTTCTCCATCCTGACAGGATGATGTTCAGTCCAGCCCAGGGGACCTACAGCCTCTCTTCTGGGAGGTTTGCCCGCTAACCTCAGTTTCTCTTGGTCCCCAGGCGCTCTTCCTGACTCTTCCTCCCTCCTTCCTCTGGGTCTGGGCCTCCCCCTCCTAATTCCTTCTCCTCCCCCCCTCCCTCCAGCCCGCCCCTCCTCCCTCCATCCATCCGCAGCTGGGCTCTCCCCCAGGGGAGGCGCTTGCTTGTTTGGGCCGCAGTTCTCTGGCCCAGGTGGCACTGGCAGATGCGAGTTCTTTCCATTCATGCGGGTAAACAGTAAACACTATGTTAAAATATTCATCACAGGGCCTCTGCTTGAATGTTAATCTGGGGTGGGAGCTAATTCCTCGTCCTCAGCTGGCTGGACAGTGTTGCTGGAACTGGGTGGAGGGAACTGGGTGCTGGAACTGCTGGAGCAGGGTGGTCAGAAAAGGTCAACCCCAGTGGAAAAGTGTGGATTTTGCATTGGCTCTGGGGGAGGACAGACGGTGGAGCTTTCTGGCCTGTGGGCCTGGGAAGAACACTTTGGATAGGGCATCATTGCCGCTGAGCAACAGCTGGCTGCCACCCATCCCCAGACCTGCAGAACAAGCCTGTATCTGACACTGGTCTCCTGGCGCCTGTTTATCACCTTTGTATTTATCTGTCTGGCTCTGTACTGAATGCTAACAAGTCCTGGGGCTCTTTACACACCTGCTGGTGATCCATTTGGTCTCTGCTGTTAAGGATTACATGCCATGTATCTGCTCTACCTTTGCTGTTGAAGCCACGGTATCCTAATGGGTCTGGACAATGCCTCAGTGGCTTCAGAGAGAGGGAAACCTAGCCTCTTTCTAAAGGATAAATTATTAGAGGATTGGACACACTGTTCCCAGTGTCTAAACATTTCAGCAAGTTCCTGCTTGTAATGTATCTAAATCCTCCTACTTTGGAGGGCTAAAAACCAGTGGGACATGAGGCTCCAGGTGTGTATCTTCACGGCTTTGACACTCTTAGGTCACAATCATTTCTGCGGGCACGGCTACATGCGTCCTTGCACCCTTCCTTTCTTCTGAACCCTTGCGTGCATTTGCTCATCTCTGCAGTGTCTGTTTATGGATTGCCTGCTTGGTGACACACACTGGGCCAGGCTGGGGGAAGATGAGTCGTCTTCCCTGCCTGCCCTTGACAATTCACAGACCAGTGCAGAGAGAGACAACTACAGCATGTACTATGCTAATTAGTCTGGTCAGAGAGCCATCGGAACGCAGAGGAGGGAGTGACAACATCGCCGAGAACAGATGACGTTCTAAGTGATATTTGAGTGGAAATAACATTTCATAAGATGCAATACTTATCCAGCACTTACCAAATACAAAGTACTCTTTGAAACACTTTCCAGACGTTAATGTAATTATTGCATGTGGCTGCTCTATTTGGTTTGTACTATTATTATCCCCATTTTATAAAGGGAAGAATTGAGGCACAGGATAAATGACTTGGCTAAGAATTGCACTAGTAAGTGTCTGAACTTGGATTTGAGTGCGGGCAGGCTGGCTTTTAACCATGTGCCTCTGGATTCCCATGGTATAACTGGGGGCCCCACGAATGACTCAGTATAGCTGGGGTCTATTGATTATGTGTAAGAGTGGTTGTCAAGCCGGAGATGGAGTGGGGCCAGATTATAAATATCTCAACATTATATCACATGTTGAGATCTCATCCTATAGGAAATGGGGAGCCAATGGGGACTATTTTCTTCCAAATAGCTCTACGCCCTGCAGACTCAGCACTGTTCTTAATTGTCAGTTCTCAGTGGCTCTTGGCTGAGTCCTCTGTACACTTTCCACACTCCTCGCTGGGGAAAGTGCCTATGATGTGTGACTCTAGAGAAGGACTCTCGACAATGCTGACCGCCTGAAGAGAGAACAACATTCTCCCTGTTCCTAGAGTCTACTTTTTTTCATGCACCCAGGAATGGCACTCATCCTTTGTAGCAGTCAGCCTGTGCTGCCAGAACCAAATATCACAGACTCAGTGGCTTAAATAACAGAAATTGATTTTCTCCCAGTGCTGGAGGTTCAAGATCAAGGTTCCAGTCTGATTGGTTTCTGGTGAGAGCTCTCTCTTTGAGTTGTAGATGGCTGCCTGCTTGATATGTGTGCATGTGACTTCTCTGTGTAAACAGGGAAGGGAGTGTGGTACACATACCTGTCTAGTATCTCTTCTCATAAGGGCACTAATCCCATCATGAGGACCCCATCCCCATGACCTCGTCTAACCCTGGTCATATCCCAAAGGCCCCATCTAATGTCATTGCATTGGAGGCTGGTGCTTCAATATATAAATTTTGAGAAGACACATTAAGTCCATTACAGACCCATTACCTGTATCAGCCAGTTGAAGAAAAGCTCTACATTGCTGAAGCAAAGGCTAGCAAATTCCTGAATGGCCTGCAGTTTCCCAGTTTATCAATCACTCCTCCCATTCTTCCTCTGCTCCCCCTCCTACTCCTCCTCTTCCTTCTCTCTCGACCACCACCCCCATCTCTCACACACATATAAGGACATTTGATTTCAAGAAAACGATCATACAAGCAAACTTCCTTTCATCAGTCTTTATACAGGTCAAGGTAATCTCATTATTTAGTGCTTCTGAACCTACCTTCTGTTTAACCCCTCAGCACACACAAAACATTACTGAATATGTGTCTTTTGTCTGCCTTTCTGGCTGGACTATGAGCTTCTCAAGGGCAAAGATCCCATCATACTCATATTTTTAAATATAGAGCCTGCACAGTGCCTGGCTCATCGCTAAGTGCTGTTGAGATATTTATTGAGTGAATGAGTGAAGTTATTCTTAGGCCACAAATATGTGAAAGATGATTCCTGCTATCCAGGAGCTTAGACTCATTGTAAGTAAAATATAGAGAACATAAAACTATGGAGTCACTGAGGATGCTCCTCAACACTGAATCAGGACCGGTCTGCTGCCACCCCCATGACACACTTCATGACCTCTACATGCTGGCTAACTGAACTCAGATATAGAGACCATGTAATGATCAAAATGTGGGTCTCCAGGTGGTGCAGTGGTAAAGAAACCACCTGCCAATGCAGGAGACGCAGGAGATGATCCCTGGGTCAGGAAGATTCCCTGGAGGAGGAAATGGCAACCCATTCCACTATTCTTGCCTGGAAAATTCCATGGACAGAAGAGCCTGGTGGGCTACAGTCCATGGGGTTGCAATGAGTTGAACGCGACTGAGCGCGAGCATGAATGAGCACAATACCATGTGCGCCATTATGCCGACCGCGACCCGGGTCCAGCCTCAGGCATTTTATGTAGTAGTAATGTTAATCCTCACACACCTAAACTGCCTTTGTAAAACACATTCAGGAAGAGGAACAGAATTAAGAAATCTTGCTACAGTCCCTGAGTATTACCTATGTCACTTCCCCGGATCCCATCGATGTACCGCAGAGAGACACTGGATTATACTTCGGGGAGAGTGGAGGGTTGATTGATAGGATGCTGGCTGGTGTCTAACATCCTACCCTCTCGAGGCATTTGCGAATTGATTTCAGGAAGTCCTTTCATTGTTTTTCTGCATGGAGAACTTCACGTTCTTGTGTATTTTCCTCTTATTAAACTAGAAAGGCTCATCACTCTTATTTTCTAAGTGCCTGACTCACAGATTCCTATGTCTCTGTGCTGTTTTAATTCTCTGGTCTATTTGCCACTGAGTCTGCTGGAGCCAGATCCATCTCACTTGTTTAAATACCTTTCACTAGGTATTCCCTCACTTCTCCTTGTTTTCCCACCCTGCCAATCTGTGTGGATGTGCTGCGTATGTCTCTCTAATAACCTGGGTGGGAGCTCAGCGTGCACATGGCTCCTTATTCTGTGAAATCAGGAAAAATTAAAGTGCTGGCTGGCACACACTTTTCTCGGTGACTCGGGGCTGCCGTATGCAACGGGAGCTTCCCTGGCACTGTTTACCGACGTCTCTCATTTTCTGACTTGCTGGGACCTGGGAATACTTTAAACACTCAGCCCGAGGTAGCACTTAGCATTTATTAACTGCCAGTTCTGTGCCAGGCACCCGTCAAGCACATCCACAGTGCCATCTCAGCTAATCTCGCCACCTGTGAGATGCTTTTGTGAGGCCATGAAACGAGCCTCATTTTACCAACAAGAAACGGAGGTTCAGGGTTTAAACGAAGGGGCTCAAGGTCTCCTATTTAAGAGGGGAACAGAGCTTTTCACTGAGCTTTTAAATTTTATTCACATCTGCGCAGGGCTTACTGTGTTCTAGGTGCCACTCTAAACATCTTATAAAGGGTAATGTATTTAATCCTCACCACATCCCTTCAGGTAGCTACTATCGGACATTAAAATGTAAGGAAACTGAGGCACAGAGGGGCTAAGTAAAGTGCCTGCATTTATCCCACTGGTAAGCAATGGAACCACAGCATCTGCTGCCTCACAGAGCTCTTGGACTTCAGGTCAAGCTTGATCAAGTTCAGGGTTTTAGGTGGGAAACTCTAATAGAGTCAAGTCCACCAGAAGGACTTCCCTCCCTCGACTTCTTAATTGTGACCCTAGTTACACATTGCCTAGGCTTTCTCCTTTTCCTCCTTGGTTCCTTTCAATAGAACTTCAGGGGAAAATATAGTGGTTAAAATCAAATTTTCAGGCCACACACTTGACAGCCAGCCCTCCATCTCCTCTCCCTCTGCCTAGCCTCATTTTGGGCCTGTGAGAACTGAAGGCACTAACTCCTGGAACCATGGACTCCTCCACTTGCCAGCTCACCCTCTCTCTCACCATCAATTTCAGTGAATGTCATTAATTTGAAAGGCAAGGAACCAGGAAGAATGGATTTTGAATTAACTAGTTCAGATAATCTGATGTTTCCACTGGAGCATGACAGGGTATCCAGTTAGCTGGGGAACAATTGCTTCCAATTGTGCGTTCTCCTGGATAAACCAATATCTGCTTAGCAAGGTTTTGATGTAAAGAACGATCAGATAGGCATGGACTGAGATTCTGAAGCTGGATCCGGCTTCCTCAGGGTGCTGCTGCTGAAGGGGGTGGCGGGGGGGGGGGCGCGTCTTATGGAGAAATAGACTTCCTCTTTATGTAAGAGTGAGAATACATGCTTCTGGAGCTCATGTGTGTTCTCTGCCGGAGTTCCTGGTCAGTACCATTAGCTCATCCCTCTGAATCTTCAGTGCTTGTGTTAGGGAATAATCACTAGTGCTTAAATCACACAGATAACACTTGAGTCCTGCCAAATGCTTTGTAACAGAGATGCATGCATCATATGCATGCATCATAAGTCGCTTCAGCTGTGTCCTACTCTTTGTGACCCTATGGTCTCTGGATCCCCAGGCTTCTCTGTCCATGGGGATTCTCCAGGCAAGAATACTAGAGTGGGTTGCCATGCCCTCCTCCAGGGGATCTTCCTGGCCCAGGGATCGAACCCGAATCTCTTATGCCTCTTGCATTGGGAGGAGGTTCTTTACCACTAGCACCACCTGGGAAGCCCAACAGAGATGCCAACTACCCACCAAAAACATACACAACCCTTGTGAGGAGCAGCTGCCTTTCCTTCTCCCTCACCCGTGATGAGTTCTCAATGACGGGATATGAGCCTGAGTCACATCTGTTGCTTCTAGACCTAAGAGGGTGTGTAGGTGTGTCTTCCCCTCGTCTTCTCTCTCTGGGTCCAGAGAACCCTGAGGACCAAAGGATGATGGAGTGGTGAGATGAAGGATCCTCAGTCACCCAAGGAGGAAAACTTTCCCCTGATGAGGAACTGGCTGCTAAGAGAGTATGAAATAGACTTCTATTGTGGGGTGTCTGTTTCAGCAGCTCATGTCACCCTGACTTATGTATCCTATTCAGTCCTTCTTAAGTTTTTCTCCCTCATTAAGGCAGAGAAGTTGCATGCCCTCATTTGCATCTAGGCAGAGAGGGGAGATGGTCTCAGAGAAATCACCACAGAGGGGGTGTATAGATGCTGGTGGGCCAGCAGAGAACGGGAGGAAGGGACTGAAATGCCAGCTACATTCAAGTCATCCTCTGAGTAGTAATCTAAGTTCACTGCCTATCTGGTGGTGACCATGTAGCACCTATAATTCATAGCAGCAGCATCTATCAATAATATGGGCTATAAGAATGTGGCCATAGGTTGCATTTGATTACAGCATTAAAATCTGTTTGCCCAACCTTCCACTGCTCTATTTGAGCCACACTTTATACAACAAGATCATTTGATCATAACTGAGAAGAAAAACAACAGCAGAGGAAACACAAACCAGAAACAAAGCCAGCATTCCGCTGGCCCATGCCTAGGACTCCGGCTCCTTGGAGGTTTGAACTGTGTCGAATCTCTCCAAGCACAGGTTTCATTTCTGTATTTTTGTTTCATTTTGGGGGGCTGATTTTTCCTTTCCAAATATATACAATAGAGGCAGAAAAATGATTTCACTGGAGTAGAAATGGGGAATGACACTGTCCTCCCCTCCAATTAAAAATAACAAAGAAAAGCATGTCTCATGAGTAGTAACAATAATTACGGTAACAATAACTGACATTTTGGAGTGGTTAATAGGGGCCTGGCATAGCTTTGAGAGCTACACTTGTCAAATGCAGGTTGGTGGAGGCGTGCTATTCCTGCCGGGACCATGGAAGCTGAAGGGTGATGCTGACCCATCGTCTCCCTGATCCCTGGCCTGTCTCCTGTGTTTCCTCTGTTCCCCTAGCTGATATTAAAACCTGGTCTGTTTTGTATTCGATGCCCCAGTTTGCCTCCCTTCACACACTCCCTTCTGGGAGCCCTCAAACCCAGTGCCCTAGTCTCAGCTGGCATGGTTAGCTTCCCTCACATCCCTGTGGCCTGTGCCCTGAGGGGCTTCCTCCATGCTAAGCTCTTCTGGGGAGAAATGAGCTAGTCAACTAATCCCTCTCCCCCACAGTTGGTTAATCCAAGTGTTTCCTCTTCCTGCATGCATCACATGGCTTCAGTGTCCTGGTTAATGTGCTCTCAGAGTCCTTGGAAGTGGGGGGATAAAGATGTGGAGTTAGGGTGAAGGAGGAACCCACATCTTTTTGTAAGCATGCCTATGTTACTTCCCACCTCCCACTTCCACTACAAAGCTATTGTGACCATATTTTTTTTTTTTTTTAAAGTAGGTATTGATTTTTGGCTGTACCAGGTCTTAGTTGCAGCATGTGGGAACACTTTTTTTTTTTTTTTAGTTATGGCATGTGAATTCTTAGTTGTGGCATGTAGAATCTAGTTCTCCAATCAGGGATCAAACCTGGGCCTCCTGCCATGGGAGCACGGAGTCTTAGCCACTAGACCACCAGAGAAGTCCCTGTGACCATATTTTTAGAACTAAGGTTGAATTGGTTTGACAAATACAATTATGGTACAACACAAAAGAATGGTTGAAAGTGAAAACATCGCAGAAAATACATAATACCGATGGTCATGGTCACCATGAGGCAACCAGAACCTTTTCTACCATCTGCAGAGAGGTTTGACTGCACAAATGACTCAGCACATTTCTCTCCTGCCCCCCACATGGTGATGATGTTTGCTCCATGATAGCCTCAATCTTACTGAGACTTGAACCAAATGGGAACAACAGCAGAATCAGAACAACAGCCCTGGTGGAGCTCAAAGGCTGAGTTCTCAACACTGGGGCCACATGAAGGAGTCAATACTTCCTGGAGGATTGGGGAGGGGGGTGCAGTTTAGTTTTTGAGACACACCAGTCACTTGGGTTTCTGGACATGGAATATTGAGCCCGAGGAGTTGCAGGCAGGTTCTTCACTTGCCAGGGAGAAAGCTGAAAAGTAGAGCTCAAGCCTCACAAGTCACATTCTCCTTTTCTGTTTCTGTTTTCTTGAGATGGATGTAGAATTTCTGAGTTGATCTGGGGTTTAGAGGGCCTCCGAAGCCCAGTGGCCCTGACCTAGCTGTAGATTCCATAAGCCCGGGAACCTGTAATAGGCCCAGGTGAATTGAAGTTGTGTATTGGCAACAAAGGATTCTGGGAGGAGGCAGGAGAGAACCAAGCCCGTGCTGTTGCCAGGTGACCTTGGGGACAAGCATGCATTTGACTTCTATGCTTCTCTGCCAGAGTTTGTTTTAAAACCAGAACCAGATGCTGCCTCTGA
Source organism: Bison bison bison (assembly GCF_000754665.1). Taxonomy (NCBI): domain Eukaryota; kingdom Metazoa; phylum Chordata; class Mammalia; order Artiodactyla; family Bovidae; genus Bison; species Bison bison. The sequence goes on from NW_011494861.1 coordinate 16,902,065, forward strand.
GATCAGCTTCAGGGCTGAAAATAAATTAGGAAAAGAGGGTTCCATGCAGGGAGACAGCAGGGCAAGGAAGACAGCATGGCCTAGAAAAGCCTGATTAAGACCATGGCGCAGAAAGGGAGTCGCCTTGTTCAAAGGGGTTGGACAGAAGAGGCATGGGGCAGAAGGCTCTCTAGCCCCTTGCCTGGCTTTCCCCTTTTAGCAGTCGTGCTGCTAGTTAAATGAGGTCTTGGCGAAGAAATAGTTGTCCAGTCCTGATGGGCAAGGAAGAAAAGCAGGGCCAGGCAGGCTGGAGATGGCTTGTGTTCCAGTGTACTAGGCAGGGTTCCAAAGTAGCCTTCAGCCTCCCCATCCTCTGGTGTAATGCACACTGGGAACTGCTGGTATAGGGAATTCTGGGATACCGTGTTCAGATATCCCTCTTCAGGGCAGACACATTGAACTCCCACACTGGGAGTATTGGTTGCTGAAGGCTCACACCTGTATCCCTCACTGAGAATTGCCCTGGCCCCCAGGGAACTTCCATACCCGAGGGATCCTGTTATCAGGGAGAGAAAGGCCTGGCCTCAACTTGGGACAACTCTCAGGGATCACCCCAGCTCTAGAGCTCCCAGGAGGCTTGATTGGAAGTCTCAGTTAGAACCACACTGTCAGTCACCTGCTCCCACTGCTCAAGCCTACCTTCCTCACCCCCTGATAGATCTACTTCCCAAGAGCTCTCCCTGGTGAACCTTCCCCATGTAACTCCCCTGCCCTTACTCCCAGTCAGTTTACTCTCTGGTTCAGAGACTTTTTTGGGAAGACTAATCTAAAGCCATGGATGTGCTGTGCTGTGCTTTGTCTCTCAGTTGTGTCCAACTCTTTGTAACCCCATGGACTATATAGCCTGCCAGGCTCCTCTGTTCATGGGGATTCCCCAGGCAAGAATACTGGAGTGGGTTGCCATGCCCTTCTCCAAGGGATCTTCCTGACCCAGGGATCAAACCCAGGTCTCTCACATTTAAGGTGGATTCTTTACCATTTGAGCCACCAGGGAAGCCCAAGAATACTGGAGTGGGTAGCCTATCCTTTCTTCAGGGAATCCTCCTGACCCAGGAGTCGAACCAGGGTCTCCTGCATTGCAGCCAGATTCTTTATCAGCTGAGCTACCAGGGAAGCCCAAAGCCACAGATGACAGCACAACAGGTGTTCTGCATCACCGATCATCAGCGAAACATAAATCGAAACCATGAAGTATCACCTCACATCTCTTAGGATGGCTATTACCAAAAAGACAGGAGATAACAAGTGCTGGCAAAGACTTTGAAGAGTTGAAGGTGGCAAAGGGTAAAACAGGGGAATGGAAGACATGATCAAAGATGCCCTTGATGAAGATTACTGAGGCTACAGGATGCATTGGACCTACTGGACCTACTTACTGGATGAGTCATCCCACTCATCCATGGGGTAGAGTGACCGCCTGAGAGGGTTAGAGAGAGCAGGGTGCCCTTCCACAGCTGTGCATGAGTGAACACGGGGCCCTTAGGAGCAGGCTCAGTCATTTTGCTCAGGATGACTGGGAGACCAGAGCCCTGGACAGAGACATTGGGTCCATGGCTGAAGAAATGGATGGCTCTCCAAGAGGAGAAGAGATAGCTCAAGGGGCATCAGCAGGCTGCTTTCCAACAGTACGGGCCACAAGGACAGATCCCAACCAAATACAGGGCCTATGGCTACAGCACTCAATGTGTAAGGAACTGGCCCACCCATGCTCTTTCTCTGTAATGGATTGTAATAGCTCTGTTCATATGGAAGGAGTCAATATATTCCTAGAGCATTATATTATCATATATTATCTATAAATTAGGTAATATATATGAGAGCACTTGGTAAATGGAAAAAGAGCTGTACAGATGAAAGGTATTCTGTCTTCTTCTGTGGTATTTATGTAAATGAGCTGACAGGGATGACTGTGTTCTGGAAACTGTAAATCCCTCTACAGTCAAGGAGCCGCGCCATGTGTCTCACGGGGTACGCGTGGGCCTGGGGCAGGCGTGCCCTGGCTTCCCTCCTGCAAGGGCAGCTCTCCCACAGTGGAACGCCCGCAAGCGTGCAGAGCGAGTGGGCCGAGGTCTCATGACGCTCCGTTCACAGAGCCCTGGAATAACAGTCTTCAAGCTGAGCAATTTGCAGAGAGTAAATTAAGGGGAATAAAATTCCTGTAACAGATCCTAAGAGGAGGGAGGAGACGAGAAGAAAGGAGGAGGCAGAAATTTTTAGCGATGCCTGCCATTTGCTATAGTTCATGCATGATGAAAGGCTTATTGGAAATCAGAACCAGGTAGAATTGGGCCCCTGCAGAGTGCCCTTCTGGATGGTGTGTCAGAGTGCCAAATTGACAAGGGGCTTCTAGTTTCAAAAGAGCCTTATCCTAAGGTGTAGCCCTAATGGCCAATGCTGTGATGGGCCAGAGGTAGGATGTACTGAGAGGGCTGATGCCCAGGAACTCTTTAAACATTCATGCTTGCTTTGCCCAGGGTGAGGCTGGTCCTGGAAGACTTTGGGGTTTGAAGGGGGTCTCTTGCTGGGTGAAAAAATCTCCCTTGGGTTGGTGATTCAACAGGTGCCTTTAACATCTCATATTATTATTATTGTGATTATGGCTGTCACTTTCCATTTGACCAGTGCTGCATAACTGGCCCTTTAACAGGCCCTGTGCTAGATACTGTACATGCATCGCCTCTTTATCTCTTCCTCACTAAAGTAGGTGCTGCTGATACCTGTTTTATAGATGCAGGCACTGAGGCTTCAAGGGAGTGGATAACTTGTCCAACCAAGAGGATACAGCTCAGGTCTGCTGTGAACACAGCTCATCAGAATCAACACCGCATACAGCTGCCACCGTCTTGCAGCCCCTGATCCTACCTGCTGGCCCCTCTGCTGTGACTCCAGTGCTCACTCATGCCTCACTCTGAGTTTGAGCACCGGCTCTGGCCTTGGCTACTGGTCTGCAAGTCTATTCAAGATCTGGAGAGTACAGCATGGATGCAGACAGTGCACCCCCAGGTCCTGTGGGTCAGGCCCTACTCCCCCCGGCCAGGTCAAGTGAGCCAGACCTGGGGACTCCCACTCCTTAGAAAGGAGAAGGTTCTGTCAGGGGAGTTTTCAAGCTTCTCTGAAGCTGTCAGGGTTGTTGGGCTGACCTGTGTCCTTCCAAGAATTCATATGGAGGGGGTGCATTGAAGTTCACAGCCCACCGCCTCAGAATGTGACTGTCATTGGAGATAAGATTGTCAAAGAAATGACCAAATTCAAATGAGGTCAGGGTACATGCTCAGTCACTTCAGTCATGTCCAACTCTTTGCAACCCCATGGACTATTGCCAGCCAGGCTCCTCTGTCCATGGAATTCTTCAGGCAAGAATACTGGAGTGGGTGGCCATGTCCTTCTCCAGGGGATCTTCCCAACTCAGGGATCAAACCCGCATCTCCTGCATTGCAGGCAGATTCTTTACTGCTGAGCTGCTGGAGAAGTCAAATGAGGAAATTAAAATGAGGTCAGGAGCTGGACCCTAATCCAATATGGCTGGTGTCCTTAGAAGAAGAAGATGTTCGAACACAGACGTGTACAAAGGAAGACAGTATGGAGACCCAGGGAGAAAACGGCCGTCCGTAAGCTGAGGAGAGAGGCCTGGAGCAGACCCTTTCCTCAGACGCCTCAGAAAGAATCGACCCCGCTGACATCTTGGTCTTGGAGCTCCAGCCTGCAGGACAGTGAGAAGATGAATCTCTGCGTTGAAGCCACGCAGAGTGTGGTGTTCTGTTTCAGAGGCCCCAGCTGACTAATACCAGCGTCACCGCCAGCCCGCCCCCACTGTTCTGTCATCCCCACCACAACTCACATTCCCTCTCTGCCTCTGCACCTCTGGCTGATGGGCTGGATCCTTGCTCCCTGTCACAGAGGAGTCTCCCCCTCCAGAAGTCTTGCCTGCTGTGTTACATCCAGTGTCTCCAGGCAAGAGGAGGGACTGACTGACAGGCAGCTGAGTGGTCCCAAATGCAAAGAGGTGTCAGGGCATTCTTGGGCTGCCACAGAAATTTAGATACAGTAAAGGTGACACTCACACCAGGGCGGGCAGTGTGCTGTGGTGAAAATGCCTGGGTTTGAATCGGGCTCTGCCATTAATAGGCTGTGTGAGTTTAGGTGAGTTACTTAACTTCTCTGGACCCAGTTTTTCCCATCTGTAAAAATTCCAATTTCTGCCTAATAGGATTGTTGTGGAGAGCATGTTAAGAAACAACAGGCGAAATGTGTTCTGTAAACGATGGGTGAGATAACCAGCTCCTGGTAAGATGGGATGGAGGCCGTGCTTACTGAAGCCAGGCTTCCCTGGAAGGATGGTCCTATGCAGGGATACTGAGTGATGAAACTTTTTCTGACTTTCTGAATAAGCCTCAAAACTCCAAAAACTTTTAAAAAGGAGCTGAGTCTAGAGTGTCCATCTGTAAGATTGGTTCAGAAACCAACACTTAGTTTTCTCCATGTTCCTTCCAAACCATGGATGGTGACCCTGAGCACTTCAGTGGCATTCTATTCTAGGAAACATTCTAAATACTCGTATTAGCTCATTTAATCCTGAATGGACTGAATTGTGTCCTCACCTTCAAATTTGTAGGTTGAAGCCCTAAGCCCCAGTGCCTCAGAATGTGACTGTATTGGAGAATTGGCCATGAAAAAGCTAAGTTAAAATGAAGACACTGGGGCGGATTCTAATCCAATCTGACTGGTGTCCTTATAAAGAAAGGAGATAAGGATGCACACAGAGACACCAGGAGTGCATGTGGACATAGAGAAGACCGTAAGAGACAGTGAGAATGTGGCCGTCTGCAAGCCAAGAAGAGAGGCCTCTGAGGACACCAGCCTGCCAACACCTTGATCTTGGGCCTCCAGCTTTCCAAAGTGTGAGAAAATAGAGTTCTTTTGTTCGAGTCACCCAAGGTGTGGTCACTTGTTACGGCAGCCCTGGCGAACCAATGCAATCCTCACAACAATCAATGAGCTAGGAAATATCATCAGCCTCACTGTCATTCACTTGCTTATTTGATGCAGATCTTCCAATTGCCCACTCTGCCCAGGACGGGTTAGGTGCCATAGGTGCAGTAGAGAATGAGACACAGTCTCTGACCTTGGAAAGCTTAAGGACAGGTGGACCTGTCTGAGAAAGAGACAGACAAGTCAGCAAACCATCACAGCACATCGGGGGTATATGTGTCGCAAGATGGGGTATGTGTAGCCCATAGGACCCTCATGGTACTAATGGGGTTGGAGCCAAGTCTGAATGGGATAAATGTAAAGTCTCCATGTAGATCCACTACTCTGTGGCTGCAAAGACCTCACCAGGGCTTCGTGGACAAGGACAGCCACGTGAGCTGAGCAGTGGCCTCCTCTGCAGTGGCAGGGGTGCCCTAGTGAGAGAGGGTAAGGCCGTTGTGTGGGAACACAAGCCAGTGAGGATGGACATGCTAAGGCTGATGTCCATGTGTCCAAGTGTCACAGGAGCTTCAGTGGGTTGCCTGGGAATCCTGCTTTCAAGGATTCTGAAAATTAACTCACCTGCAGGCCAGATGAAAGGTGATCCTCACCCTTTCTGTTTTCTCAGATATGAAGTCCTCCACATTGCCACCAGATTTTCTAAAATGGAACCACAACTGGTGGTATCTGAGCACTGCTATGTGCCAGGAAGGCTAGGTGAGTTATCGTATATCAGCACCTAATGGAATCTGAGAGTATCTTCTGAGAGTAACTTCTTACAGAATCTGAGGTCATTGGCAGTCTTTCTCTGCCTGTCTGTCCAGCCTCATGTCTGGCCCCTACCTTTTCCCTTTTGGACCCCTTTTTCCCCTCACTTATACACATCCCATGCCTCAGGCCTGTACAACTTCTACCTGGCCCACGCCCTTTCTTGCCTCTATACTGTTCCTTAGTCTCAAATGTTTTCTCCACCTATCCAGCATAATGAACTCCTACACATCCTTCAAGACCCAATTCCTGGCCTTTGTTCTCCTGTAGTACTAGGTCCGTACCTCTATTAAAATACATATCACAGTGTGTCACCTCTAATGTGTCTGCCTGTCTCTCCATCATCAGCCTGAGTGATAAGGAGGGACCATGTATTCATTTTGTATCCCCAGCACTTAGCATATCAGTGATGCAAAGTGGGTGCTGAACAAATGTCCATGTAGATTTCTTTTTCAATTCTGGTATACTTGTTGGATAAACGATTATAGTCTGATCCTTTATTTTAAATAAAAGATTCTGTATCTTGAAATAAGATGAGCTAAAACTATATTTTCTCCACTGCCTCAAGGCTAAGTGTTGCTCTCTATACATTCTCTTCACAGGAAATATATGGCTGTGTTCCAGATCAGATCAGATCAGATCAGTCGCTCAGTCGTGTCCAACTCTTTGCGACCCCATGAATCACAGCATGCCAGGCCTCCCTGTCCATCACCAACTCCCGGAGTTCACTGAGACTCATGTCCATCAACTCAGCGATGCCATCCAGCCATCTCATCCTCTGTCGTCCCCTTCTCTTCCTGCCCCCAATCCCTCCCAGCATCACAGTCTTTTCCAATGAGTCAACTCTTCGCATGAGGTGGCCAAAGAACTGGAGTTTCAGCTTTAGCATCATTCCTTCCAAAGAAATCCCAGGGCTGATCTCCTTCAGAATGGACTGGTTGGATCTCCTTGCAGTCCAAGGGACTCTCAAGAGTCTTCTCCAACACCACAGTTCAAAAGCATCAATTCTTCGGCACTCAGCCTTCTTCACAGTCCAACTCTCACATCCATACATGACCACAGGAAAAACCATAGCCTTGACTAGATGAACCTTTGCTGACAAAGTAATGTCTCTGCTTTTGAATATGCTATCTAGGTTGGTCATAATTTTCCTTCCAAGGAGTAAGCGTCTTTTAATTTCATGGCTGCAGTCACCATCTGTAGTGATTTTGGAGCCAGAAAAATAAAGTCTGACACTGTTTCCACTGTTTCCCCATCTATTTGCCATGAAGTGGTGGGACCAGATGCCATGGTCTTCGTTTTCTGAATGTTTAGCTTTAAGCCAACTTTTTCACTCTCCACTTTCACTTTCATCAAGAGGCTTTCATCAAGTTCCTCTTCACTTTCTGCCATAAGGGTGGTGTCATCTGCATATCTGAGGTTATTGATATTTATCCCGGCAATCTTGATTCCAGTTTGTGTTTCTTCCAGTCCAGTGTTTCTCATGATGTACTCTGCATATAAGTTAAATAAACAGGGTGACAATATACAGCCTTGACTAACTCGTTTTCCTATTTGGAACCAGTCTGTTGTTCCATGTCCAGTTCTAACTGTTGCTTCCTGACCTGCATACAGATTTCTCAAGAGGCAGATCAAGTGGTCTGGGATTCCCATCTCTTTCAGAATTTTCCACAGTTTATTGTGATCCACACAGTCAAAGGCTTTGGCATAGTCAATAAAGCAGAAATAGATGTTTTTCTGGAATTCTCTTGCTTTTTCTATGATCCAGCGGATGTTGGCAATTTGATCTCTGGTTCCTCTGCCTTTTCTAAAACCAGCTTGAACATCATGAAGTTCACAGTTCACATATTGCTGAAGTCTGGCTTGGAGAATTTTGAGCATTACTTTACTAGCATGTGAGATGAGTGCAATTGTGCAGTAGTTTGAGCATTCTTTGGAATTGCCTTTCTTTGGGATTGGAATGAAAACTGACCTTTTCCAGTCCTAGCCTGATCTTATTCTTATCCCCAAAGCCATGGCTTTTTCCTTTCTCATCTTTTCTCATGCCATTTCCCCCTAGTTGGAAGGTCCTCCACACCTACCCAAAACCTTCTCATCTCTCAAGGTTCATAAGCTTTGCTATTCAAAGTGTGCTCTGTGGTTAGCATCAGCATCACTTGGGAGCTTGTTAGAAATGCAGAGCCCCAAGCCCCACTCAGAAACCACATTTTGAATCAGAAACCACATTTTAACAAGATCTTCCGATGATTCATGTATATATCAGTCACTCAGTCATGTCCAGCTCTTTGTGACCCCGTAGACTATAGCCCTCCAGACTCCTCTGTCCACGGAATTCTCCAGGCAAGAATACTAGAATGGGTTGCCATGCCCTTCTCCAGGGGATCTTCCCAACCCACAGACTGAACCCAGGTATCCTGCATTGCAGGCAGATTCTTTACCACCTGAACCACTAGGGAAGCCCTGTGATGATTCATACGCACATGCATTTTGAGAAGTACTCATTTAGAGTAGGACTCAGCAGAACTTTTCTGTAAAGGTTCAGACAGTGAATACTCTAAGCCTGCAGACTATAGGGTCTTTGTCCCAACGACTCAACCCTGCAATTGGTGGCACAAACGCAGCCAGAGACCATAGGTAAACAAATGGGTATGTTGTGGGCCAATGCTACTGCTAAATCACTTCAGTCATGTCCGACTCTGTGCAACCCCATAGACGGCAGCCCACCGGGCTCCCCCATCCCTGGGATTCTCCAGGCAAGAACACTGGAGTGGGTTGCCATTTCCTTCTCCAGTGCATGAAAGGGAAAAATGAAAGTGAAGTCGCTCAGTCATATCCGACTCTTAGCGATCCCATGACTGCAGCCTACCAGGCTCCTCCATCCATGGGATTTTCCAGGCAAGAGTACTGGAGTGGGGTGCCATTGCCTAAAACTTTATTTACAAAAGTTTGTGACAGGCCCTCTAGTTGTAGTTTATTGAAACCCTTCTAGAGTTCAACACCTTGGCTTACTGTAGTGGAAAGCCTTTGGGTAGCCACCTGTGACGCCACCTCCTGGTGTTCACACCCTTGGGTAATTCCCTCCCCTGGAATACGCACTGGATTTCTTGACCCACTTGTAGCAAACAGAATATGGCAGTAGTGATGGTGTGTCGGCTCCAAGGTTAGGTCATAAAAAGTCTGTGGCTTTTGTCTTGGGGCTTTCTCTCTCTTTCTCTCTTGCTCTGTCTCTCATATTGCTAGCTCCGGCAGAGCCAGCTGCCACGTTGGAAAGCACCCCGTGGAGAGGCCCACATGACTTCCGATGACCACGTGGTAAACAGAAGCATGTCCTCCAGTGAGACCTTGAGCTGACTGCGCCAAAGCTGAAAGCTCGATTGCAACCTCACAAGAGACCCTGAATGTAAACCAAGAAACTAAGCTGATTCCAGATTCCAGACCCTCAGCAACTATGAGACAATAAATGATTCTGTGTTCAGTCCCTACATTTGGGGTAACCTGTTATCAGCAATAGATAATTAGCACTGTTTATGTGTTCCTGGAAAATCCCATGGACAGAGAAGCCTGGTAGAGTACAGTCCATGAGATTGCAAAGAGTCGGACATGACTGAGCGACTTCACTCACTTAATGTGTTCCAAACTGCTCCCTCGTATCTCTCCCTTCTAATTCCTACAGCATCATTTTGGTAAGTCCTTGAGAAGAAATCATCTGATATTGTTTCCTAATGACATGAGTCAGTCCAGAAGTAGATTACAGATTCTTTAAAGGTAGGGACTGTATCTTTTAAAGTAAATAGACATTTTTCACAAAGTATTTATTGAACTAACTTCATAGAGTTTTTCTTGTTTTCTGTTGGAAAGGCAGGAGCCATTACTTGTTGGAGCAGTTGTTTCTGTTCCCTGACATCTAGTTTTCTTTGACCCTGCATAGGAACTATGATTTTTCCTTCTACTAGTACAGTTTTTATTTGACAACAGTAAAAAAAAAAATTAAAAAAGTTAACCAAACACCTGAAAGCTTTTTTCAATTACCCAGTAAGTTTACTTAAGCTGAACTTTGCTGTAGAACTGATCCTTTTCACTTTTTTAATTCCTGGATGGAAGAGGAAATGGTCTTTGAACGATAAAGCCTGTTCCCAGGTTATCTTTGAGAAAAATGTAATCCACTGTATTCTTTTGCTTTCAGTTTTTCTCCTACCTCTTGATTTTGTTGGCTCTTATCTCCTTTTTGTTATTTCACAGTTTCCTGGGCACTTAAAGAACTTCTGCCCCCATCACTCCCATTTTCAAAAGCCTGTTCATGGTACCTCCACACTGCCTCACCTCTGCTGACTGACTTTGGGAGTAAGAAAATGGTGGGCACAGAGGGCAAGCTTTTAGAAAGGGATCTTTTCCAGTTGATTCAATGACTTGGCCCAACAGTAACCTCAAAGAGCAAATAATTCAATGTCTAATGTTGGCTTGAAAAAACTCTGGATCAATGTAGAGATCCCTGGATCAGGGCCCATCATATACTGCATTTTTTAATTTTCTAATTTTTCCTATGAATGGAATTAAAGCTTTCCAAATAGGGGACATAAGCTCTATGATGTGTATGCATGTGTGTGTGAAATTTCTTTTGAAAATGTGTTTAGCTTTTCTCCCCTAAGTCCACTTTCTTTATCTATAAATTGTATCCTCATCTCCAAAATGCACTTTATCCTAACAACTCTGAAGACCTTTGTCACAAAACTAAAAAGATACAAGTTACCATCCATACATGCAAGTCAGATATTATTATTTTTGGTCATGATCCATAACCTGTTCACAACATCTGTCCTGTGATAACTTTTACCTGCCCACGGTGGTCATCCACATCACCAAATCCCCATTCTGGCATAGAGGTCATTGTGCTAGGTTAGTGGTCATAGAAAGCAAGCAATAACTATAGTCACATACAGTTTCTATAACTATAAACTGATGGGAAACTCTTAATTGGATCTACAAATTACTGATCCAGGAAGCTGTAAAAAGAGGAAATTGGTTTAATATCTAGGACTCCAAATTAAAACCCATATTATTTGGTCATTCCAAGTCATTTATTCTATAAATCTAGGGGTTGGCACGTTTTTCATCAATGGCCGGATAGTAACTTAATAAACATTATCTATGACTTAGTTTCCCCCCTGAACTGTTAGTATTAGCATCCGAGAACTAGAAGACCGATTTTCTAGAAAGTTTAGGAAGGGATGGTGTTTACAATGCACTCAAAAAATTGTTCAGCTTAGAATTTATATAGAATGAACATTGAGACTGATTTAGGATTACTAAAAGTAACTTTCTATGGCAAAAATGTCACCAGGGTAGAGGTGAATATCTCACCCTTGCTTTGCAAGAGCAAATATGTAGGCTTCCCCGGTGGTCCAGTGGTTAAGAATCTGCCTTGCAATGCGGGGGATGCTGGTTTGATCCCTGGTCTGGGAAGATCTCACATGCTGCTGAGCAAATAAGCCCAAGTGCCACAACTACTGAAGCCTGTGTGCCTAGAGTCTATGCTCTACAACAAGAGAAACCACCGCAGTGAGAAGCCAGTGCACTGCGACAAGGAGTAGCCCCCGCTCGCCACAGCTAGAGAAGCCCGCACACAGCAACAAAGGCCCACCACAGCCAAAACATAAAATAAATAAGTGAGTCTTTAAAAAAATGAAAGAGTGAATATGAGACTTTTGTTAAAACAACTTCCTACCCAAACCCAGCCAATTTTTAGTGCCAGTGGAACCAGAGTGTGGGCCTGTGGGACCCTTAGAATTGGGTCCCCTTGGATCCCACAACTTCTGTTTCTTCACCAGCAAGCCTCAGAGCCCAGTACAGTTGACATATAATGTGGCAAAGCTCGCCTGCTATCAAAACAGAGCACGCAGAGAAAATTAATTTAAATAAAGTATGACAAATATTTGCTTCAATTTAAATTCATAAAATGCCATTTCATTACATCGTGTTTTCATGTATGTCGTGCCAAAGCTATTTTTTTAAATTACTTTAGAAGTTAGAACATGTAGGAAAACACATTTTTTAAATAAACTACACTGTCATGATATAGATATTTGAAGCTTGTAATACGGATTTCATGGCAGAATGATGGATCTGAAGTCTAAGAATTTTTTAAACTGCAATTAAAGTAAACATTCATGAGGGGTACCTACGCCCTCCCCCCTGCGATGACCCTACAACTGCCAGGTGGCACTTCTGAGAAGTAACACTTCTTGTTCTCATGACTCAAGCACATCTTGGAGTGAAGGGTATGGATTTGAATAGACTGACACAGAGAAGGAAAGCCATGCCCTTAGAAGGAAAAGAAGGTGCCTTTCTCCTAAGGGAAAGGAGGCCTGGGGGAAATCTTATGTTGTGAGCCATGGGGCCACCAGCCCTGACTCCTGGGCCTGCTTCTCACACAGTTCTCTGACAGTTTCCCTTTCCTTCCTCAAAACTCCGATTGATGTGATCATGAACTCTCCTCCCAGAAGAGCACAGCAAACCTGACTTTTGGAGGTGTCTCCTGGCATCATTTCCTGGCATATGTTGCTATCTCTTTAAGCATGATATTTTTATATTACTCTTTGAAGAATGATGACTCTCATTCATTCCTAAAGTCAATAAAGACATATTGAGTAGTCACTCTGAGCCAGGCACTGTAATAGACTCTACAGATAGAGGATAAAGAAGATGAAATCATAACACTGAAGATTTTGTGGTCTGGTAGGTAGACATGTTCATAGGCAATAATGACAACATAAGTGGATCTGGAAGTCCCTCCTAGAAAAGGTCTTCTGGGAGAAGAACCCTCTTCACAAGAAGGGAGCTTGAGGAAGGGCTCTGAACTATCTGGGGAAGTGCACTCACTTAGAATGAGAAGCATCCTCTCCAAAGGAGTTAAGATCTCTGACCATTTCCAGTAAGAGGGGAGTCATCATCCTGAGGATTTCATTGGAAGTGAACATGTTAGTCACTCAGTCATGTCTGACTCTTTGTAACCCCATGGACTGTAGCCCACCAGACTCCTCTGTCCATTAATTCTCCAGGCAAGAATACTAGGGTGGGTAGCCATTCCCTTCTCCAGGGGATCTTCCCAACCCAGGGATCAAACCTGGGTCTCTTGCATTGCGGGCAGAGATTCTTTATCATCTGAGCCACCAAGGAAGCCCTGGTGGATTTCACTAGTACTGGCTGTATATTGTCACCCTGTTTATTTAACTTATATGCAGAGTACATCATGAGAAACGCTGGACTGAAAGAAACACAAGCTGGAATCAAGATTGCCGGGAGAAATATCAATAACCTCAGATATGCAGATGACACCACCCTTATGGCAGAAAGTGAAGAGGAACTCAAAAGCCTCTTGATGAAAGTGAAAGTGGAGAGTGAAAAAGTTGGCTTAAAGCTCAACATTCAGAAAACAAAGATATGGCATCTGGTCCCATCACTTCATGGGAAATAGATGGGGAAACAGTGGCTGACTTTATTTTCTGGGCTCCAAAATCACTACAGATGGTGACTGCAGCCATGAAATTAAAAGACGCTTACTCCTTGGAAGGAAAATTATGACCAACCTAGATAGCATATTCAAAAGCAGAGACATTACTTTGTCAGCAAAGTTTCGTCTAGTCAAGGCTATGGTTTTTCCTGTGGTCATGTATGGATGTGAGAGTTGGACTGTAAAGAAGGCTGAGCACTGAAGAATTGATGCTTTTGAACTGTGGTGTTGGAGAAGACTCTTGAGAGTCCCTTGGACTGCAAGGAGATCCAACCAGTCCATTCTGAAGGAGATCAGCCCTGGGATTTCTTTGGAAGGAATGATGCTAAAGCTGAAACTCCAGTACTTTGGCCACCTCATGCAAAGAGTTGACTCATTGGAAAAGACTGTGATGCTGGGAGGGATTGGGGGCAGGAAGAGAAGGGGATGACAGAGGATGAGATGGCTGGATGGCATCACTGACTCAATGGATGTGAGTTTGAGTGAACTCCAGGAGTTGGTGATGGACAGGGAGGCCTGGTGTGCTGCGATTCATGGGGTCGCAAAGAGTCGGACACGACTGAGCGACTGATCTGATCTGATCTGATCTGATATTTCAGTGAGGTTGACTCTAAATATAAATTCAAAATATTATTAAAAAAATTATCAGACACCCAAAGCAAAAAGGTTTTCTATTTTTTTATTGGGCTGACCAAAAGGTTTGTTCAGGTTTTTCCTGAAAGATCTTATGGAAAAAGTGAACAAACCTTTTGGCTAACCCAGTATTTGAGGGAGGGATTATTGAGGGACTACAAAAAAAAAAAAAAAAAAAGATGGGATAGCAGCTTTCTGTAGATTCTACTGCGTATCTACGAAGCTTGCAATGACTTCTTCTGTCTGAGAATTGTCCTCCCTCCACAGTATCGCTACAAAAATGGAGAGATGAGACCTATGACTTCAAGCTGCTCTACCCAGTGGGGGTAGCTGACCTGACTTGAGTCAGTCAGATTCTCTTTCCTAGGGATTTATCACTGGGACTAAAAGAGAGCCAACTGGTCTGCAGTGTCCAGGGACAAAGGACTTTCAAGAGTTGTGGGGAGTCTGTCTTCTGCTCGCCTGATACATACTTGCAAACACAGAGAGAAGATGCCATTTGTCACAGAGAGAAGCAGAAATGGGGGAGGAAGAGAAAGCACTAACAGGTGCCTGAAGGTGTCTAGTTCCTGGGCCTTTTTCTCTTGAGTTCAATAAGACACCATGGTCCTGAGACACATTCCCTCTTCTGGGTAAGCCAGCTCAAGTTGGTTTCTGTAACTCATAACCAAAGGGGTCTTGCCTACACTTATTCTCTCTGGTTTAGGTAGAGTCCTGCCTAAGCTTCTCTTACTTATGTGCTGTGAGGATTCCAGGTTTGTGACTCCCAAGCCCCACATTATACCCGTTGAATCTGGTCCTCTAGGGTGAGATCCAGGAACCTACACTTTATAACAGACCATTAGGCCATTCTGATGGGTTACCAGGTTGTGAAACTGTGGGATAACACGATGCTCCTTGTAACTGAACTGTGATGTACCACATATGCTATAGCACTTTCCTCACCATGACCCTGTGACATAGGCATTATTTATTATGGGGAATATTGAGTCCCTCTTCTAATGTTTCCTTCCATGTGGGGGCAGCTCTACTGGCTGGAACACTTCTGTCTAATCCCTAGCCCCTTACTCACTGGTGACCTAGCTGGATGCTGAGTGTTTGGAAGGAGAAAACAGACACGTGTAGCCCAGCTTCTTACTTTTTCTTGTTTTGGGGTGCTGGCCTGCGTGCAGAGAGCATGTGCTCTCAGATGCCTGCTCCTTGCTGAAGATCCTCCTACATAAGCTCTGCCCCTGCAACAGGGGCTGTGGTGAGGGAGACCCTCCCCAGTCTAATGCAGCTGTGATGGGGTGGGAAATTCTCCTCATCATTATGAGATTCAATGCTCTATCTGCAGATAAAACTCTATGACCAGATTCTGGCTTACCAATGTGCTGTTTTGGCTCCCATCTGGCCCCACTTTTATGTCTTATGTGTCTGTTCATTCAGAGCTCTAACAGGGAAGGGGAGTTTTTAATGGGATCCTCAAGATTCCTCTATAATTACATACATGGTTCCAGATAAAACCAACTGTCTGTCCAACCCCAAGTCCAAGTGCCTCTCTCGGCCTCATGGGGAACTTCTGGAGTGATGCCTCTCAGTATAAATAAGCTATATATTCCCCTGGGAGTTGGTGAAAAATGTAGATTATTTTTCTGAAGGTCTTAGGATAGGGCTTGTGAATCTGCATTTCTAACAAGCTTTCAGTTGACACCAATGCTCTTGGTGGGAAGTTCACACTGGATCCACACAATTATATAAAGGATAATTTCCAGAGGCCCAGAGCCATACAAATGTAGCAGGCAGTATGACAACCCTCCCTGCCCCGCAACCTCCAAAGATATCATGCCTGAATCCTTGGAACCTGAGTATATGTTACTTTATATAGCAAAGGGAAATTAAGGTTACAGATGAAGGGAAGGTTGCTGATGAACTGTCCTTAAAATAGGGAGATTATCCTGGACTTGTGAGATGAGCCTAGTATTATCATGAGGGTCTGTAAAACTGGAAGAGGGAACCTGAAGAGGAGGCCAGAGGGATATGATATGAGAAGGACTCTACCAGCTATGGCTGCCTTATAAGATGGAGGGAGGGAGCATGAACCAAGGGGTGTGGGCAGCCTCTAGGAGGTGGAAAAAACAAGGAAACAGATTCTCTGCTCAAACTTCCAAAAGGAATACAACTCTGCTGCCTCTTTGATTTTAGCCCAATAAAACGCATGTCAGACTTCTGACCAACAGAACCATAAGATAATAAACGTACTGTTTTAAGCTTCCGAGTCTGCTGTCATTCATCATGGCATCCATAGGAAACGAATGCACAGATAGTTCCTTCATGGCAGTCTCATCCCTAAGGCTGAGGTATTCCAACCAGGGAACCAGCCTGAGAGGTTTATAAGAGATGCTTGTTAAAAAATATATATATACATGTCCCTTGATGACAAATTCTAAACTTTTAAATGCCAAAACTAACAGACTGAGTGAATAGGACTGACTAATGCTCTGAACAGGCTTGATTTTAAGTTAAGTGAGCATGACGAGCACGATGTTAAAAACTCAAACCTGATTAAATCTCTGATGAAGCACAGCTTGATAAATGCCAGGCGACCACAGCTCTGTGAAAGCAAACGCAGAGTGCAGAGCCAGGAGATTTCCTGTCGGGGCTGGAAGCCTGGGCCCAGAGAAGGCGGCGTGGGTCACCACGAGGTTCGTCCCGACGGTGCTGTCCTGCCACGGGGAGGCGTCCTACCCACGCCGTGGAGTCTCTTTTTTTCAGGTATTTACTGAAGAGTGGGAGGATGAAGAAGTTGTGATGGGATCACTCGCTGTAGGGAAACTCACTTGTTCTGGGCCAAATCTTCACTGACTGAATTTCAGATTACAAAAATAAACTTTTCAAACACTTCTGCCCAGAGTTGGTAAATGGAAGTGTGGCTTCTAGAACTCGTATAAATCGTGTCATTGGGTTTATTCATTTGTTCAGCCATGAAGTCATTTATTTTATCACTGGTCCATTCATTCACCAAATATTTATTCTATATCTACCATATGCCCCGCCTTGAAAATGCAAGGTTAAATACTATGGAGTCACGATGTAGGTCTAGTTGGAGAGACAGACTTGTGCTTTCAACTATTATTGTGATGCCATGTCCATCAAGCTGTGCTCCCGGGTGCTAAGGAAACATGGGGGAAGGGCACTTAACTTAGTCTGGGACTGTACCAGAGAAGGACTGAGGAGGTGGCACCACTCAAGATAAATTGTAAAAGGTGAGGATTAGGTTGGAGGAGATACTCTGATGGGAGAAACAGCATGGTGCTATGAAAGGGCATAGAACTTTCAGAAGCGGTGAGAACTTGGGTGCTGGAATTCAGGATGTGTTCCTATAGGGAACAAGAGGAGAAGAGCTGGAAAGATAGCCAGGGGCCTGGTTATGAAGTCTCATGTAACGTGCTAAGAAGAGGAGGATGGTGAAAATGAGTGGAGGATGAGACGCAGGAATATGACGTAGTCAGATTTGCCTTTAGGGAAGAGCGCCTGGCAGCTCTGAGGAGAGTGTCCTGGAGGGGACGGAGGCTAGATGCAGATGGGGCGGGAGGAAGCCAGAGAAGATGAGCTTAACATCTGAATGGGGCTATGGACAAAGATGCTCTTTTTCTTTTCATTTTTTAAATCAAAGTGTAGTTGCTTCGGGCTTCCCTGGTGGCTCAGGGGTAAAGAATCTGCCTGCAGTGCAGAAGACACACATTCAATCCCTCAGTCAGGAAGATCCTCTGGAGAAGGAAATAGCAACCCACTCCAGTATTCTTGCTTGGAAAATCCCATGGAGAGAGGAGCCTGGTGAGGTTGCAAAAGAGTCACACAACTTAGTGACTAAACAACAACAATAGTTGCTGTACAATATTATGTGTTACAGGGGGACAATATATTGATACACAATTTTAAAGTTTATACTCCATTTATCATTATAAAATATGGGCTATATTCCCCGTGTTGCACAATATAACCTTGAACCTTACTTTCTACCTAGAAGTTTGTACCTCTTAATCCCCTACCTCTATATTGCCTTTCCCCGCTCTTCTCTCCCGACTTGGCCACCACTGGTTTGTTGTCTATGAAAGATGCTCTTTTGAAGAACAGACTAGCTTTGGGGAAAAACTAAGGTTGATTTTAAGTTGCGTGAGAGCATTTCATAAATTCAGAATTTATTCAGTTCACCTGAAAAAAGTGTTAAGGAAATATTAGGAAAGCAGCAAACGTGGAAGGCTGTTGGTGGTGGCCGCAACATGTTCTCCTGGCTCCAAAAGAGTTTGTGGACTGAGAATAGATGGAGGCTAGGACTGCATTTAATATGCAGTTTTGTATTGTTGTCATCTGCTGTGATTATAGGCTTGGCTCCTGGTTTTTCATTCAGAGCCATTTATTCAGAAAATCTCTTATTGAGAATTTGAGTTCATTCCTCGTTAATTCACTGGCAATTTTCTGTAGCCCAGTGATTGAATTACCTAATCGCACCTGCCTGAAATGATTAACATAAGAGGAAGCCATGGGGTTGTATTTGATATAAATGATTTGTGTCCTGAAGTTGTAATTTTATTAAAGGGGGACCCAGTGAACCACCTTTTCAAACAAAGGCGAGGTCCTGGCTTCTGGGAGGTTAATGAATGATTAGCAGCTGACAAATGGCAATATGAGGGGGTATGGAGGTGAGGCTTGAGGAGGATGGAGGCAATCCTCAGGTGGTAGATCAGCAGCCCTAGGAAAGTGGATAAGGGAGAGAGAGAGAGAAGTGCGGAGAAGACCCACGTGGGGCTCAGGAACTCATATTCCAACTCAGCCTCAATCCTACTGCTTGGGTTATTCCCAAGTTGATCTCATAGTGGTGAAAGTGAAAGTCGCTCAGTTGTGTCCAACTGTTTGCAACCCCATGGACTATACAGTTCATTGGATTCTCCAGGCCAGAATACTGGAGTGGGTAGCCTTTCCCTTCTCCAGGAGATCTTCCTAACCCAGGGATCAAACCCAGGTCTCCCGCATTGCAGGTGGATTCTTTATCAGCTGAGCCACAAGGGAAGCCCAAGAATACTGGAGTGGGTAGCCTATCCCTTCTCCAGTGGATCTTCCGACCCAGGAATCAAACCAGGGTCTCCTGCATTGCATGTGGATTCTTTACCAGCTGAGCTATCAGGGAAGCCTTAGTAGAGGTGAAACTCCACTAACTCCCCTAAGGGGAGTTGGGATGATGCTCTCGGTTTCTGAGACACTCAGGCAAGGTGGTGCTAACAGGACCTGAGGTTTTCTTCTGAAGTGAACTGTGGCCTTTGTACTAGGATCTTTCAGTAACTTTAAGAGTTACTGGTCTCTTTAAGAGCCAAACAGGAAGAAGGAGGAGATGGACTACTGTGAAATATCATTTCGTTTTGTTCAGCAATTGGGGAAAAAGCGCATGTTCTTTATCAGTCATTGTTTACTCGTTATACCCACTTTCTAATGTAGGTTTAGTGAAGACAAGTATACACACACAATTTACATGCCATTTAAGGACAGAAATAATTTGTCCTTCTCCAAATATAAGTTGAATATTTTCATGGTATTGATCTTTTTAATCCCAGAGAATCCTGGGATGGTCTACCGAGGGCCGGTGAGGGCAGACCTTCAAAAGACAGCACGGTGGTGCCAACCCTCATCCCTAGATCACACTTATTCCCATAGAAACATCTTTTCTGGACATTTTCCTTTCTCCTTCCTTCTGCTTCCCTCACAAATACTTCAGTTCCTGTGCTGCTTTATTCCTTCTGAAGTGAAAGTGAAAGTGTTAGTCTCTCAGTCATATGCAACTCTTTGGACGATAATCCACCAGGCTTCTCTGTCTGTGGAATTCTCCAGGCAAGAATACTGGAGTGGGTGGCCATTCCCTTCTCCAGGGGAATCTTCCCAGCCCAGGGATTGAACCCACATCTCCTGCATTGCAGGCAGATTGTTTACCGTCTGACACACCAGGGAAACCCTGCTTTATGCCTTCTGTTCTAGAGGAAATTGGGTCTCGGTGGCTCCATGCTGCCCGTCACCAGACTGCCATTCTAGGAGTCCTCTCCTGGGACACTCATAAGTCACTTATGTGACTGCTCATTGAGGGACAGGTACATGTGCAGGTAGAGGGGCAGGCAGGTGAAGGATAATTTTCTATTGAGAAGAAAAGGCTTCTAAGTGCTACTCAAATCCCACTGTTAGGACAAGTGTACTGAAAAGAATGGTTTGGTCTCCACTCATGAAATAAGCTTTCCCCACCTCTGACCTAACCTTCTCCATATAAAGTCCGTTGGCTGACACTAAGGGTGCCTACACCAGACACATGGGAGACTTTCTGGGGAGTTTCTACAGTACAGATTCACTGGCTCCACCCCTCACCAACAGAAGTCGATTCCCCATGAGGCTGTAGGAGATTCCCAGTGGTTTGGATGTAGTTGGTCTGAGAGGTGGTCCCTCCCCTTTCCTTCCGCCCCCACCCCCCCACCGCCTCCCTTCTGACCTTCCGGGCTGAAGGAAGTTCACCCTGGCCCCGCAGCCCTGGCCACTAGAGCCCAGACTTGCACCCTGTGTGCCTCCATACCCACGGTTCCTTGGAGGGAACCCCACTGCAGTTCTGCGTGTGCAGGCTCTGGGTCACAGCAGAGAACTGGGCAAGGCCTGGGAAGGGGGTTCATCTTCCACCCAAAGCCCTTCAGAGACCTGCCCTGTTGGCCTCCACCTTGGGACCCTTGGAGTCACTTTGCTAAGCTGACTGGTGGGGGCAGGGATGTCATAAGAGGACGCATTTCATGAACAGAGAATATTTTAGAGAGCAGAGGTCTATTCAGGGACCTGTGGGACTTCTACTTCTGGTGAGATCCTGGGCTGAGTCGAGTGGGTACCAGAGGCAGAGCAGAGGGACCCGTGTCTGTGGGTTTCCTTGTATAGACGATGAGTCCACGTGGCTGTCTCTGCTCTGCTCAGGGGCTCCACATCTTGGCCAGGTCCCCTAGTCCTTAATGGGTCTGGGACCATCTGTTTGTTTTCAGGTACACTGTCTGCACTCTGCGTACATCTCAAGGCTGCTTGATGTGGAAATAATAGCAGCATTGGGAGGCCTTTGGCCAGTTCCCAGGTTCCTTCGCAGAGCCCATGTCAGGACCTTCCTGATCAGAACATCAGTACAAGTGACTTTAGACTCTCTTCCCAACTAAAGGTCCCTAAAGTTAAACAGTGAGCTCAGAGGATTAATTTCCCACTTCCCCACTTGGAAGCAGCATCCATGGCTACAAATGTAAAAAAGAAATAAGTAATCCTCTGTATAAATTCACTTCCGCTGCAAACTCATGCGTTTCCCAGACATTTTGTTTACACATCTGCTCATGGAACTACTATATCAGAGCTAGGGTGCTGGCATGCCTAATTTAAGAACAAAATTTAGATTGTAAGCTGGAATTGTTGCTGCAGCCATATCTGTTCATCCTGAACTTGCTTCACACACACGACAAATGCCTTGTACAAGCAGGAGCAGCTGCACTAAAGCCAAATAACCCACAGGGACATTCTAGTGAATAGCCCTCAGTAACCTCAGTCTAGGGACATACAGGTATGTACGTGTACCCTGGGCCACCCTGAGTCCCACCCCACTTCCTCCTCTGGTCTCTCTCACTAAATAGATCATTTAAAATACCATCACAAGGCTCCTGATTTTCCTGGCCATCATCATCTTTTCCATTAACATCATTATCCTATTCCAGGGCCCATTAGAACTCCTACTGTAATGAGAACTTTGGGTGTAGCTGTTCATTACGTCCCTGGTCACCCACAGCTCCCTCCAGCTGTCGTGATGAATGCGCTGCATACAATTCTCACCTGTTTCACATTGTCCCTCTTGCTTCCATTAAGATGATCATCTCCCCCTCCCCACTCTGTAGTCATCACCTCATTACAACTCCATTACCTTTTAGCATCATCTACATTATAACTCCATTACCTTTCCCATCACCACCATTACCTGCCTTATCACCCCCTCCACATTTCGGTTGCCCTCACCTTCTCCTTTACAGCCACCAGCT
Organism: Bison bison bison; assembly: GCF_000754665.1. NCBI lineage: Eukaryota > Metazoa > Chordata > Mammalia > Artiodactyla > Bovidae > Bison > Bison bison. The sequence continues at coordinate 16,924,040 of NW_011494861.1, forward strand.
TTTCAATTACAGGTCCATTATCTTTATTATTACCTCAGTTACAATCATAATTGTCCCCATAACAATTTCCATGTCTTTTGCCACCCTTCTGCAATGCAAGACCCTGGCCACCTTTGAAAAAGCTATTACATACTAGACACTCCAACATCTCCACAAATGTTAGAAGCCCCTTCCTTTCCTCCATCAGATCGCCTGTGATAATGTTAAACACAAAAGATCTGCTCCTTTTCCATGGCGATCTCACTAGTGCCTTTGTCCCTCTTATTTACAGCTCACAGCTCCATCCTCATTTCTCTTTTGGGAACTGCCAAATGGTAATAATCCTCCTCTGAAAGAGACACCAACATCTCATCTGTTCAGCCCTCTGTTACATTGCTTCTCTCCCACCAAAGTACTAACCAGGCCTGACCCTGCTTAGCTTCTGAGATCAGATGAGATCCGGCACGTTCAGGGTGGTAGGGCTGTAGACTGTAGTTGCCTCTCTGACTCCACGGATCCTAACTACCAATTTCTTCTTCAAAGTAATTCAAGGCACTATTAACATAACCAGCCAGGCATATTGCATTTCTGATATCCCAGTGTGTGTATTTGGGGGGAGTCAAGTTGTTTACTTTTGTTTTATCCATTCAATGGTAAGCTCACAGTGGACTAGACCTCATTTCCTTTCCGGAGCACACAGCAGCTGGTCAGAGGTAGCATTCAAGAGAGAGTGGTTGATCGAATGGCTCTTCTTTTATCTTTACACCCAGAGTCTATTGCTGTCACATTGATCACTATCAAAACCTCATCAATACACTCCTTATGGTTTTATTACCTCAAGCTCCTCCTCTTTGAGAACAGCTACATTTGCTCTTCCAGATCTGGCCATTATCTCAGTAATTATCATGGCTTCAATGGCAGTAGCTCCATTACAACTCCATTACCTCTTCTTGATCGTGGAGAGATAGGTCACTCCACCACGGTGCCCTGCGCCCCTTCTAGAACAGCCCTCAGCCCCTCAAGAAATTACCGAGTCTGTGCAGCCTGTCTCCCCAGTAGTCATCCATCACTGCACAAGCTATGCTTACAGTCTTGCCTGAATGTGCCAAGGTTTGAATGACAGAAGGTGGCTTTTCCTTCCTGGTGTCTTGCTGTGTGATTTCAGACACATCTTTCAGGGTAGTGCTTATGTGAGGAACTCTGGATTCAGACTCCCTGGGTTCAAACCCCTAGTCTGCCACTTACTAAGTTGTTTGACCTTGTGTGTGTGTTAGTCTCTCAGTGGTGTCCGACTCTGGGACCCCATGGACTATAGCCTGGCTGTCCATGGAATTCTCCAGGCAAGAATACTGGAGTGGGTTGCCATTTCCTTCTCCAGGGGATTTTCCCGACCCAGGGATCAAACACATGTCTCCCGCACTGCAGGCAGATTCTTTACCATCCTAGCCACCAGGGAAGCCCTATTGTTTGACCCTGGGTAACTTAATTTAGCTTTCCTGTAGCTCAATTTCCTTATTTGTAGAATGGAGTTACTAACAATACCACAAGAACTGTGGTGCTGGAGAAGATTCTTGATAGTCCCTTGGACAGCAAGGAGATCAAACCAGTCAATCTTAAAGGAAATCAACCCTGAATACTCATTGGAAGGACTGATGCTGAAGCTGAAGCTCCAATACTTTGGCCACGTGATGCCAAGAGCCGACTCACTGGAAAAGTCCTCGATGCTGGAAAAGATTGAGGGCAGGAGGAGAAGGGGGAGACAGAGGATGAGATGGTTGGATGGTATCATCAGCTCAATGGACATGAGTCTGAGCAAACTCCAGGAGATTATGAAGGACAGGGAAGCCTGGCATGCTGCAGCCCATGGTGTCACCAAGAGTTGGATACAACTGAGCAACTCAGCATAAATAGCAACAACAATGCCTATTATTACTGGCTGTTACTAACAATACCTATTTATTAGGAGTAAATGAGTTAATGCCTAGAAAGTAATCAAAACAGCACTTAGCAGATAGAAAGCACTTCATAAATCTTAATTCTTCTCAGGGCTCCATTTTCTCCTCGCCAGAAGAAGGTTAGACTACAATAATCTCTGAATTCCTATACCGAACATTTGATGTGTCTGTGTTTCTGGTACCAGATCATCAGAGTCCTTGCAGAGTTTCAGCATCATGGTTCTTCAATCATTTCCCAGCTTTGCTGTTATCTGCTGACTCGTCTGGGGAGCGTGGCACTCCCTTGGCCCACGGCCACAGTTGTTCTGCAAGTGGAGTGATCTCTAGGCATTTTCTTCTCTGTGCTTAATGAAAGACTTGTTGCGGTTTTGCTGTGGCTGAACTAGACTTAGCTGCACACACATAGGTTCAGCTACATGGCCTCCCAAGCCGCCCTGCCTGCTAGTCTTGTCCTCCTGTCTGTCTCTCTCCTCTTTAATCTCCTAAGCAATGGTGAGAGTTCACAGATGGTACCTGGATGCACCCGTCTTTTGCGTGGGAACTCTCTAATTAGCATGGGCTTCTCCAGGCCACACCACGAAGGAGACAAAGTTTGCTTCTAGCTTTGTTCCATCATGATTTTCTCTCTGTCTCTCTCCTTCTGGCTCGATTCTCTACCCCTCCTCTGCTCATCAGCTAGCCAGACCATCTGCTGCTTGCATGGGATACCCTCCTCAATCCTGCCTTTCCTAGCAGGGCCCTGTGTTCTAAAATTATTTTTTCATCTTCTTCCACCATCATTTCTCCTTCTCTGCTCTGTACTTCCCTCCTTTAGTGACTTTTAGATAGAACACATGCCTTGGGACACATGCCTTTCAGAAGGGACATTTGAGAAATGCTGTGCCTTAAGACTATATCTTAGATGGTAGAATTTCAGACACATGGCAGAACTGAGGATTTTATATTTCATTTTATATTCTTAAAATCTGAGATGGGGTGAAGGTAGGGTTGGAGAGTGATTTTCACGGCAAGGAGATTTCACAGTGCCAGTTAAAATAAATTTTGTGGGCAATTTCTGCTCTCTCTCTCAAACCCACTTGAAATGCATCCAATAAATTATACTTAATTTACCAAGCTCTTTATTTCTCAGAGCCTACTGGAACATTCAGCTAATGAAGCCATCTTGTCTCTCATGAAGTTCGGTGGGTTCTTTACACCCTATTGTTAGTAATGTGAGAATTCAGTTGTCAAGGATCAGTCTGAAGTGTGAGAGGCTTTCTGTGTAAACAACATTCCTCTCAAGCAAACACAGGGAAAAAGATGCTTCACTTTGTGATTACAGAGACAACAAAAATTGGCTGGCTCTAGTCCAATTCTATAGAGACGTCTGGGATTACAGAAACGTGTTCTGCCTCTAAATCATTGGTCTTTGGCCAAGGCAATCCAAAGGTTGGCGCAGGTACCCAGAGAGATGTGAAGCAGCTGTGATAGCTCTGCCGTTACCATCAGCAGCAACTTTCACTTCTCCTGTTCTCTTTTTCCCTCTTCTCTTGGTCTGACTTTTTTCCCTAGTCCAAGGAGTCACGTTTATTCTGACTCCTGGCTTTGAACCACCTTTACTTAAGACTAAACTTAAGGACTTCCTGGTGGTACAGTGGATAAGAATCCACTTGCCAATGCAGGGGATGTGGGTTCACTCCCTGGTCCAAGAAGATTCCACATGACTTGGGACAACTAATCCTATGAGCTGCAACTACTGAGCTTGTGCCCCAGGGCCTGCGCTGTGCAGCTGGAGAAGCACCATAATGAGAAGCCCAAGCACCACAGCTGGAGAGTAGCTTACATTCACTGCAATTAGAGAAAAGCCCAGTTTGCATTCCCACCAACAGTGCAAGAGGGCTCTCTTTTCTCCACACCCTCTCGGGCATTTATTGTTGGTAGATATTTTGGTGATGGCCATTGGGACTTCTGTGAGGTGATACCTCATTGTAGTTTTGATTTGGATTTCTCTAACAATGAGAGGTGTTGAGCATCTTTTCAT
>NW_011494861.1:16928093-16937792 GCF_000754665.1 Bison bison bison
TTGGTAGATATTTTGGTGATGGCCATTGGGACTTCTGTGAGGTGATACCTCATTGTAGTTTTGATTTGGATTTCTCTGATAATGAGTGATGTTGAGCAGTTTTCCATGTGTTTATCAGCCATCTGTATGTCTTCTTTGGAGAAATGTCTGTTTAGGTCTTCTGCTCATTTTTTGATTGGGCTGTTTGTTTTTTCTGATAGTGAGCTGTATGAGCCCACACACAGCAAAGAAAACCCAGTACAGCCAAAAAAAAATAAAAGTAAAATTTGCTTAAAAAGACAGCCCAAAGCCCACTACCTCTTCCATGAGGTCTTCTTTGGCCATCTCCACTTGCCTGAGTGCTGTGACACTCATTCTCTCTTGGTTCTCAGTAACTAATACAGTCGATGCCAGGGTGTTCTATTTAGCACTTGCTTATATTGCTGTGCCTTGGTGTTTCACTGGTTTTCTGAGTTTAGAACTGTCCTCCTGACTCAATCCCAAAGAGCCTGAGGGTGGGAACCAGTATAGGTGCTTTTGTGTGGCCCTTATGCATATTTTTATACTTGACACACACACACACAGATTACTCAGTAAAAAATCACTAACTGGGTCTTCTGACCCTTTCTCTTTTTTCCTTATCTTCCTGGCTTGTCCTCTTAGCCACCGCATTTCACTTCTGTTTTTCCCAACTGCCTAAGTGCCCCAGGCTGGTGGTGCTTGCACCACTGTGTAAGTATGTTGGATATATCCAGGTTTGGGAGATTTCTGATTCCTAGTTTCCTAGGAGCTGTGTGTGCTCTGTGCTCAGTAGCTTCAGTCGTGTCCAACTCTTTGTGACCCTCGTGGACCATAACCCACCAGGCTCCTCTGTCCATGGGATTCTCCAAGCCAGAATACTGGAGTAGGTTGCCATGCCCTCCTCCAGGGGATCTGCCTGACCTTGGAATCGAACTCATGTCTCCTGCATTGCAGGCATATTCTTTACTGCTGAGTCACTTGGGAAGCCCTCCTAGGAGCCAGGAACTTACTGGGTGACCATCTGGATACCATACCTGATAGCACTAACTCTGGGCCAGTCTGAATCCTTTGGTTTGATGTGAGATGGCAAGAAAGAGGAGCTAATCTCTGGGTTATAAAAAGTTGCCCCAGCAAAAGCTGCTATGGGGCCAATCAGATCCACACATAAAAAATTCAATCACAAAATCCTAAGTGCTGGTTAACTTCCTACAACATAGCTGTTAACAGTACTGTTGATGCTTTCATTTGGGGAGAAATCTGAACCATTTAAATGTGCTTTGATGACATACCAAAGGGTAACTTTACATAAATGTTTTCACTATAAATATGGGTCCTGCTTAGGATCAATTCTCATCAGTATGTTGGAAAGCAATCTCAGTAAGTACTTTGCTTAATCAATTTGTATCTACTCATTGACCTTCGGGATTCTGTGCAGGTCCCTTCATGCAGTGTGCTCTGCAATTCTCTGTCTCTTCAGATGGCATATTTCACCATATTTGTTCATGGCTTTGATACTCAATCAGTGCAATCATCTGTTCCCTCCTTTCAACTGCTTCCCTTGCCTGGGGAGGTGAGGGCCGAGTGGCACCTCTGGCACATGTGTGTTAGAGAACACTTGTTTACCATATCGCTAAAAATCCAGAGAACGAAGAAGACAGCGGGCATTCTGGGATAATAAAAATAATGAGGAAAAAAAATTATCAGCTTGTTTATACAATTATGTAAATGATGGGCACTTATACATGGCTGATTCCTCAATTATTCATGGTTTGAAGCTCTTGAAAATTCAATTAAACTAAATAACCTTTTCTTCAGCAGTTATTCTGGGCAAGGTAGTGTAATTTGAGGAAGGGGAGACAAAGGCACAATTTGAAAAGGAAAAGCAGAGAAATACACGGATGACTGTAGCAGAAGTTGAGTGAGGACAATAAGAAAAGCACAGTAGGTGCCCTGAGGGTTTTAAGCAGGAAGAGCGAACATCTGTTTGGGTGGATCCAAAACGGGATTCGTGGAGGACGGAGGACCTTGTGCTAGCATCTCTCCTCCATCCCCAGAGCCGCTCTTTAAGTTCAGGTCTCTCGCCTGCTTCTCTGGATGATGAGAGCAGCTTCATGTCTGATTTTCCCCTTCTAATTGCTGCTTCCAGTGATCTTCCTAAAGGGCAGTCTGAGTCTACATCACTCCCTGGCTTCCACCCCAGCATGGTCCACAAGAAAGGGTGACAGTTTCTCAGGATCGCACATCTAAGACTAAGTGTCTGTCACGCTCTGTAGCCTCAACACAGAGCGTGTCTGGCTGCTGTCTACCTGTCGCGCTGCCTCAGTGGCTTCAGTGACCTTGCCCATGGTATCCTTCTATCCGGACGGTCCCCCACTTTTCTCATTTTCTCTTCTCCCTGCCTGGACTCCTCATTTGTCTAGAGAGCTCCTATGGCACACTCTTTTCCACTCCCTGCCCCCAAGACCTGGCTGATGATTCCCATCCCGCCTGACTGTGGTACCCAGCACTTTTACACACTTTGTGATTTGGCAGGGAGGGTTAGCCTGTTTGCCTGCCTTGTAAGAGTGTGTCCTTCTTGTGGTCAGGATCCAGACTGGGTGTGGCACATAGTATGTGCTCCATGCTCATTTACTGAATTCACTTGAATCTGTTGCATGGGTGGGTAGGATGCACCGGTTTCCATGAGATTAAAGAGTGACAGTATGGTGAGATGTGAAGGTAGAACATTTTTTTCACAGAGTCTGGGATAAAAGAAAAAGATAATCATGGAATCAAGGAAGAGCTGCCTTTGTTTGTTTGTTTGCTGGTTTGACTGCAGACCAAGTCTGGTTTACAAGCAGAAGGGGAAGAACTGGCAGAAAGTGAGAGGAAATATGATTGATATGATTGAGGCAATGACTGGATGAAGGCTCTGGAGGAGGTGGTGGAAGGGGACTAAGGGTTCCACGGAAGAGTTAGCCTTGGCAAGGAGCAAGGACACTCTCTGTCCAGAGACACAGGACAAAGCAAGTCAGGAGGATGACCTGCAGAGGCCTTCTAGGAAGGAGAGGAGCAAAAGCAAGTGATGCTCTTTTTATGTGGCCCCAGGATTAACATGGGTCCACATGTATGGATGTGAGAGTTGGACCATAAAGAAGACTAAGCACCGAAGAATTGATGCTTTTGAACTGTGTTGCTGAAGAAGACTCTTGAGAGTCCCCCTGGACAGTAAGGAGATCAAACCGGTCAGTCCTAAAGGATATCAACCCTGAATATTCATTGGACGGACTGATGCTGAAGCTGATGCTCCAATATTTTGGCCATGTGATGAGAAGAGCCGACTCATTGGAAAAGACCCTGATGCTGGGAAAGATTGAAAGCAAGAAGACAAGGGGGCAGCAGAAGATGAGATGTTTGGATGGCATCACTGATATGATGGACATGAGTTCTAGCAAACTCCGGGAGATGGTGAAGGACAGGGAAACCTGGCGTGGTACAGTCCATGAGCTTGCAAAGAACTGGACATGACTCAGCAGCTGAACAACAACAGGACCCTTAGCAAAAGGAGAGGTGAGCTGGAGGGTAAACAGCCAGTGGACACACCCAACATCAGTACATTTTGCCCAAGTAAACTGCAAGACTTTGAGAGAAAACACAAGTATTCAAAGTACGTTAATGAACAGTGGCCTTTTAGATACTATGCTCTTTATGAAAGTTTATCAGCATTGGATGGGGTGCTTAGTTTGCTCTGGAGCAGGACTGAAGTGGAGGCTCAGTGGTGACTCCTCTGACATGACACTCTGCCCTCTTCTAGGTAGAGCAGCGTGGAAACACAGGTGAGCTCTGTCCTGCACGAGGTTGATCCAAGGTTTAGAGAGAAATACATGCCTGGAGCTCTACTTAGCTGCTCCTCTTCATCTGCATTTTGATGAGGCAGTTGGAGCAGCCATTTGTGTTCAAACTGTAGTTTCTGTTTGAATCCATTCAAGCCACAGTTTACATGGATTACAGATCTTTTCCTCCTGAAACTCCCTCATGGCCCCTAAAGGCTGGGTGAGTTTGGGATTCTTAGGACCTGAGCTGGAGAAGTGGGTGATCCCACGGCTGTGGCTGGGCACAGGTTCTTGCATCCACTCTTAGCTGGCCCTTTGAAATTCTTAGCTTCACTTGGGAAATGTGTGTGTCTGTGCTAAGTTGCTTCAGTCATGTCCAACTCTTTGCAACCCCATGGACTATATAGCCCACCAGGCTCCTCTGTCCATGGAATTCTCCAGCCAAGAATACTGGAGTGGGTTGCCATGCCCTCCTCCAGGGGATCTTCCCAACTCAGGGATCAAACCCACATCTCTTATGTGTCCTGCATTGGCAAGTGGATTCTTTACCACTAACACCACCAGGGAAGCCCTCAGGGAAACATGGAAGAAGGTTTTTTCCCACTGGAATGCAAATGCAAGGTTTAAGCTCAAGGTTTGGCTTCTTTAGAAAGGCCATAAGAACAGAAGGAAGCTTATATTCAGGCACTTCTGGGTTGACTACCTCTATTAAAAGTGCAAGCTGTGATTTTAAGAGCCTCCAGCTTTTATCCTAAGGCCACCCATGGGTCTGGTTTGGTTGGGGAAAGATGAGTGGGAGAAGACAACTCAGTTGTTTATCTGTTTGTAAGAATACATTTATCTCAGGACTTCCCTAGTGGGCCAATGGCAGGGACTCCAATCTCCCAGTGCAGGGGGCCCAGGGTTTGATCCCTGCTCAGGGAACTAAGAGCTAACACGTCACAGCTAAATATCCTGCATGCCACAACTAAAAAGAAAGAAAGAAAGAAAAAGATCCCAAGTGCTGCAGTTAAGACCCTGCACAACCACCTAAATAAATAAATATTTTTTTTAAAAAAAAGAAGAATACAATTATTTCAACACAGAGCCATCTGTTCCTGTTCACCTTGGGTTGGTTTCCCACTTCACCCGCTCCCATTCTGTTTTTAACTTTTTCTATAACTTACAAAAGAGTGTTAAATTGGAAGGCAATCATATCCTTCCCAGAGCTAAACCCACCTAAGAGAGTTACGGGGGGTGCCGGACATGAGAACCAAGATGAAATATTTATACCTCTGACCATTTTATGTTGGTCTCAGCAGAAAGTCAGGTATTAACATCAGTATTGAATTAAATGGCCAAATAGTATTTCCTCAATAAAGCTTTGTTACCTGGAATTGGAAGCTATCAAAGATCCCATGGAAGAGGGCATGGCAACTCACTCTAGTATTCTGGCCTGGAGAATCCCCACGGACAGAGGAGCCTGGCGGGCTACGGTCCATAGGGTCACACAGAGTCAGACTAATCACAGCACAAGTCCCTAACTCTCCTTTCCTTGAAAATGCACAATCATGGACATGCATCTGCACACAGAATCCTAGACTTTTAGAGATGAAAGAGACCTCACAGATGCATGTGGGCATGTGGGATCTTAGTTCCCTGGACAGGGATTGAACCTGAGTCCCCTGAATTGGAAGGCGGGTTTCTTAACCACTGGACCACCAGGGAAGTCCCCCATTTATACAACTGACCTCACAGGAGAGCATGGATTGTCCAGATTAGCCTCACAACCCAGGATCAGTTTGCCAGAAAACAGGGGAGAATGTGGTTCTTCAAATCCCGACTGCGGTCGGGAGCCGTCATGAAGCTGGAAGCTCAGTTCCCCAAATATCACATTTATCTCAATTTGGTGAGAAGCTGAAAGCCTATCTGGGGCCATTTAAATTCTAATGTTATTAAGGGCTCATCTAATCAGCTTTTAAAATGAGCTTCTTTCAAATGCATGGGGAATGAAGGTGGGGCAGCCTTAGGCTGAGTAAGACAGTTCACACCAGCCTGGTGAAGGCACCTCTGTCCCAGCTGACCTTCCTGCTTGGTAACTTCAGCAATTGCAACACCAAACCGTGCTGGTGAGCAGCTATTTGGAAGTATATGGGGGAGGGGGCTAATCTGGACAATCCATGCTCTCCTGTGAGGTCAGTCATATAAATGGGGGACTTCCCTGGTGGTCCAGTGGTTAAGAAATCCAATGCAGGGGACTCAGGTTCGATCCCTGTTCAGGGAACTAAGATCCCACAAGACCATATGGGGGCAACTAAGCCCTTGGGTACCACTGAGCCCACACACCACAACTAGGGAGAAGCCTGGATGCCGCAACAAAAATTCTGCGTGCTGCGACTAAGACCCGATTCAGCCAAATAAATGCAAAATAAATATTTTAAAACTCAAATACATGTAACAAGTCTTGGCAGAGAGAGACTGGCCTCTGTGTCGGGAGACCGCTTTCAGATTTAATCAACAGAGCAGCCGGTGCTTCTGAGAACTACCTCTGGATACTGCTTCCCGTAGACTTCTGAGAAGTCCCACCCTCAGGGTCCAGTAGGATCCAAGTCCTCTGCCTGGAACCATCACACTTAGTTGGCCCTCACACCCAGCTATGGCTTGACTCTCCCTGAACCTGGGAGACACTGAGTTTAACCCTGCATGTTTATGGCTCTGATGTAGTTTGGGATTACAGTTCTGATTCTGACACCAATTGTGATGTGTGGTTTCTCTCCCCACCCCCACACACCAAGGAGTTCTCTGTGACACCAGCTGGGTGTCCTTCTATTCAACTCAATTCCCACTCCATCTATTCAGAGAGAGCATCAGAGTCCACAGCATGAGGGCTCAGTTCCACAGGACTACCCTCCGCTTCAGATGCTAATCACAAATCCAGGTTGTCATCTGTGCTTCTGACCTACTGCTACAAATTGGAGATTCCCACACATCCTCCTCCAGTTCTATTAACTTGCTATTAGAATGACTCACGGAACTTGGGAAACCACTTGACTCACTAGATTACTGGTTTATTATGAAGAATATTGAAGGATACAAATGCATCAACAGCCAGATGAAGGGATACACAGGGGAGGTTCTGAACAAAGAGTTTCAAAGGAGCTTCTTCCCCAGCATGGTGGCACATGGAAGCATCCTAGTTCACCAACCCAGAAGATCCCAGACCCGATCCTGGTGGGTTTTTATGGAGGCTTCTTTACACAGGCTTGACTGAATCATTGGCCATTGGTGACTGAACTCAGTCTCCAGTCCCTCTCCTCTCCCCTCCCCAGAGGTTGTGCAGGGTGGGACTGAAAGTTCCAACCCTCTAATCACATGATTGGTTGCCCTGGCAACCAGCCCCCATCCTTAGGAGATTTCCAAAAATCACCTCTTTTAACAAACTCGAGTGTGACTGAAACCAAGAAACACGTATTTCACTCTTAAAGCCTGGGAAAGTTTTAGGAGTTTTGTGCTAGAAATGGCATGAAGACCAAATATGTATTAATATTTCTTGTTATAAATCACACTATTACAGGAATCATCCCCAGGCCCTGCTTTAGACTTCAGTCTTAACCTTGCTTTTCCTGAGTATTCTCTGATTTTGTAGAGTTCTCCTTGCTGCAGTAAGGCTGCCTCCAGACAGGATGTTTGTCCCTGTTCCCTATCCCACAATCCTGCACACAGGCTTTTCAGATCCTGCACAGAGTCTCATTCAGGCTAGTAAGATCCTGGGCTCCCTCTTTCATCCCTCCAAGCCTTCCATCAGATATCATCATCAGATATCAAGAATGAATGAAAATATGTGGCTGTTCTTGCCAAGCTCATAATTTGTCTCACCTTTAAACCAATATTCTTTGAATATTTATTCAACATCGATTTAGAGGAGGACACCATCCCAGATTCTACTGAAGCCACGTTATTCAGAAGTCAGTTCAGAGACCACCTATTTTTATTTAAGCAAGTTTCTTTGACAGAGGATGGGGGTTGGGAGAGTTTAATCTTTAATTGCAAATAGTTTGTCACATGTTCTATACAAATACTGTCTCCAAATAGAGAGCTGGTAATTTTAAAAGTCTTCATCTTAATAGTTGCCCCTCTTTGCTGTCCAAATGGTCCACCCTATTCCAGCTCTGCTTAGTTGCAGAGAACTTGATCTCAACCAGCCGTTAGCCTAAGAGCATCAAATTAACCAGTTCACTCTTAAGTGTGAATGGCTGATAGCACGCTTAGTGCAATGATGTCTCTTGTGAGTTTGTACATTCAAAGGTATTTTAAATGGCCTGAGGTACTTTGTGGTCAAGTGTGCCCTAAGTAAGGCAAGATGTCGCTGAGGATATGCTGGGTTAATTCTAATGCAGGGCTTCATAAAAGATGTGTCTTGCCACTGTAGAGTGCCATGATAGATAATGAGAGCATTATGAATCTGAGGAATGAAATGAGTTTTTCCTGAACAAACCTTAGCAGTTTTGTGAACGAATAGAGAAGAGAAGGTAAGTGGGTATATTGTCATTGTTTTGTATAATTAAAAAAAAAAGAGCCACCCCTCTTTGAAAAGTTCCCAGTTCGGAGTACCAAGTCTGAGTGCCAAGAAAAGTTATTAAAGGAGCGAAATATTCATCGTGCCTGTCAACTCTGTGAATCCTGAGAGCCTTCTCCCATGGACCATTTTTTAGAGGTTATTATTTCAACCTGAAAATTCCTTAGACATATATATGTGGTATGAAAAAGGAATTAGGAAAGCTTTTAAATTAAAAGAAATAAAACGACAGATTTTTCCTCTAAGCTATATAAATAGTTATGGATAGAGATAAAGAGATGGATATTCTTTCATAATACTTTATTAGAGGTTTTGGAACTCCAAAAATTTTAGAGTCAGGCTGGTGAATAATTTAGCACTGATTCCTGCAGGCTCAGAGCATGCATGGCTGGGTTGGGGAGCAAGTCTAGCCTCTTGGAGGGGCTGTGTGCAGTCGCACACTTTTATGACCAACTATGTTTGAAATGCATTTCTGAAATATTTTATAAGATGTCAAAACCTTGGTGCCCAGTTTCTCCAGCTTTTTCTGAGGTAGCATAAAGCCCAGGGGAGCTGGTGCTCTTGACCACCTCATGGCAGGGAGTCTGTCCCTGAGGCTGTTGTTGCAGTGACAAGGAGTCTCAAATCCCGGGAATATGCATACACAGTCACAACTGAAAGCCTCAGATTGGCCATTGCAATGATGGATGGTTAAAGGTTCACAGAAAACGGTACCTTTAGTGATGGTGTCCTCGGTGTTTTCTCTTTTCCACACGTTCTTTAATCCTAATGCCCAAAGAGACCTGGTCTGTGCAGTAATGATGATACGGCCACCTGAAACAGAGACGGGGAGGGAAGAAATATGTTTATGGCTTTAAAATAAGGAATTTGTGTTTCCCTTTCCATCTCAACTGCCACATCTCCATTTCAGAAAACTTGGAGGTATAATGTGGGTTTCTAAAGAAAACTGTTATTTATTGTTATTTTTTTCCTCTTCAGAGAGTTCGCTTTACATCATTAGTTTTCTTTCATTCAATCTCAGAGCTTTGCAAGGAAGTAGCAAATATTTAAGGTCAAAATTCTACAGAATGATTATATATCCAGCTCAAACTACCACACAATTGTACTCATCTCACACGCTAGTAGAGTAATGCTCAAAATTCTTCAAGCCAGGCTTCAGCAATATGTGAACCGTGAACTTCCTGGTGTTCAAGCTGGTTTTAGAAAAGGCAGAGGAACCAGAGACCAAATTGCCAACATCCACTGGATCATGGAAAAAGCAAGAGAGTTCCAGAAAAACATCTACTTCTGCTTTATTGACTATGCCAAAGCCTTTGACTGTGGGATCACAAT
>NW_011494861.1:16938320-16940937 GCF_000754665.1 Bison bison bison
AAAATCACTGCAGATGGTGACTGCAGCCATGAAATTAAAAGATGCTTACTCCTTGGAAGGAAAGTTATGACCAACAGAGATAGCATATTCAAAAGCAGAGACATTACTTTGCCAACAAAGGTCCCTCTAGTCAAGGCTATGGTTTTCCCAGTGGTCATGTATGGATGTGAGAGTTGGACTGTGAAGAAGGCTGAGCACTGAAGAATTGATGCTTTTGAACTGTGGTATTGGAGAAGACTCTTGAGAGTCCCTTGGACTGCAAGGAGATCCAACCAGTCCATTCTGAAGGAGATCAGCCCTGGGATTTCTTTGGAAGAAACGATGCTAAAGCTGAAACTCCAGTACTTTGGCCACCTCATGCGAAGAGTTGACTCATTGAAAAAGACTCTGATGCTGGGAGGGATTGGGGGCAGGAGGAGAAGGGGACGACAGAGGATGAGATGGCTGGATGGCATCACTGACTCGATGGACGTGAGTCTCAGTGGACTCTGGGAGTTGGTGATGGATAGGGAGGCCTGGCGTGCTTCGATTCATGGGGTCACAAAGAGTCTGATCTGATGTGTTTTATGTAGCAAATCCCTTCTGAGATCTTTAAAGGTGGCTGTGGTTACATACTTAGATGATCTGATTATGACAAATGTTTGACACTTCCTCTAGAAAACCTCTCATCCCCCCTAAGCCTGAGCCCCTCTCATGTTCTTCAAGTCCAGGACACTCAGCGCCTTGCTAGGTCACAGAAGTCACCCATCATTAATTTGTGTTGTTCTCACTCTGAACTCTCAAATCCTCAAGGGCAAATTCTCTGTCCCTATCACAAAGCTAGCACACACTTTCAAAAAGTACTCTTTAAGGAAATGAATGCATAACAGCCATTTTCTCAGGCTGGAACCACAACCAATAGAGCAGCAACACCTCTTGCAAGTGGGAAGCTTCTGTGTCAGCAATTTGTCAGTTTCTTTCAACAGGGTTGGGGGAATTCCCTAGGGGTCCAGTGGTTAAGACTGTGCTCTCACTGCCAGGGGCCTGGGTTCAATTCTTGGTTGGAGAATTAAAGTCCCACAAGTTGTATTGCACAGTCAAAATTTTTTTTTTAATTTAATTAAAAAAATAAACAGATTCCCTCTGCAAAACTTAGACCAGTCACTCCCTGCCCCCTACACAGTCCCATGCATTATCCCACCGTCTATCAGTTCAGTTCATTTGCTCAGTCACGTCCGGCTCTTTGCGATCCTATGGACTGCAGCACGCCAGGCTTCCCTGTCCATTGCCAACTCCCGGAGTTTACTCAAACTCATGTTCATTGAGTCAGTGATGCCATTCAGCAATCTCATCCTCTGTCGTCCCCTTCTCCGCCCACCCTCAATCTTTCCCAGCATCAGGGTCTTTTCCAGTGAGTCAACTCTTCGCATGAGGTAGCCAAAGTATTGGAGTTTCAGCTTCAGCATCAGTCCTTCCAATGAATATTCAGGACTGATTTCCTTTAGGATGGACTGATCTCCTTGCAGTCCAAGAGACTCTCAAGAGTCTCCTCCAACACCACAGTTCAAAAGCATCAATTCTTCAGCACTCAGCTTTCTTTATAGTTCAACTCTCACATCCGTGCATGACTACTGGAAAAACCGTAGCTTCGACTAGGTGGACCTTTGTCGGCAAAGTAATGTCTCTGCTTTTTAATGTGCTATCTAGGTTGGTCATAACTTTCCTTCCAAGGAGCAAGTGTCTTTTAATTTCATGGCTGCTGTCACTATCTGCAGTGATTTTGGAGCCCCAAAAATAAAGTCTGTCACTGTTCCCATTGTTTCCCCACTTATTTGCCATGAAGTTATGGGACTGGATGCCATGATCTTCGTTTTCTGAATGTTGAGTTTTACGCCAATTTTTAGGGTGGTGTCATCTGCATATCTGAGGTTACTGATGTTTCTCACAGCAATCTTGATTCCAGCTTGTGCTTCATCCAGCCCAGTGTTTCTCTGCATATACTTATGTACCCCGCATAGAAGTTAAATAAGCAGGGTGACAATATACAGCCTCGACATAATCCTTTCCCAATTTGGAACCAGTCTGTTGTTCCATGTCCAGTTCTAACTGTTGCTTCCTGACCTGCATATAGGTTTCTCAAGAGGCAGGTCAGGTGGTCTGGTATTACCATCTCTTCAAGAATTTGTCACAGTTTGTTGTGATCCACACAGTCAAAGGCTTTGGCATAGTCAATGAAGCAGAATTAGAGGTTTTTCTGGAATTCTCTTGCTTTTTTGATGATCTGAGGGATGTTGGCAATTTGATCTCTGGTTCTTCTGCCTTTTCTAAATCCAGCTTGAACATCTGGAAGCTCATGGTTCATGTACTGTTGAAGCCTAGCTTGCAGAATTTTGAGCATTACTTTGCTAGTGTGTGAAATGAGTGCAATTGTGTGGTAGTTTGAGCATTCTTTGGCATTGCCTTTCTTTGGAATTGAAATGAAAACTAATCTTTTCCTGTGGCCACCACTGAGTTTTCCAAATTTGATGGCATATTGAGTGCAGCACTTTCACAGCATCGTCTTTCAGGATTTGAAATAGCTCAACTGGAATTCCATCACATCTACTAGCTTTGTTCATAGTGATGCTTCCTAAGACCC
>NW_011494861.1:16941037-16943390 GCF_000754665.1 Bison bison bison
TGCTATTCTTTCAAACTCTGCATTCAGATGTTTATATCTTTCCTTTTCTCCTTTGCTTTTCGCTTCTCTTCCTTTCACAGCTATTTGTAAGGCCTCCTCAGACAGCCATTTTGCTTTTTTGCATTTCTTTTTCTTGGGGATGGTCTTGATCCCTGCCTCCTGTACAACGTCAGGAACCTTCATCCATAGTTTATCAGGCACTCTGTCTATCAGATCTAGTCCCTTAAATCTATTTCTCACTTCCACTGTTTAATCATAAGGGATTTGATTTAGGTCATACCTGAATGGTCTAGTGGTTTTCCCTACTTTCTTCAATTTCAGCCTGGTTTTGGTAATAAGAAGTTCATGATCTGAGCCACATTCAGCTCCTAGTCTTGTTTTTGCCGACTGTATAGAGCCTTTCCATCTTTCGCTGCAAAGAATATAATCAATCTGATTTCAGTATTGACCATCTGGTGATGTCCATGTGTAGAGTCTTCTCTACACATGGTTGGAAGAGGGTGTTTGCTATGACCAGTGTGTTCTCTTGGCAAAACTCTATTAGCCTTAGTCCTGCTTCATTCCGCACTCCAAGGCCAAATTTGCCTATTACTCCAGGTAATTCTTGACTTCCTACTTTTGCATTCCAGTCCTCTATTATGAAAAGGACATCTTTTTGGGGTGTTAGTTCTAGAAGGTCTTGTAGCCACAGTCCATAGCCAGATGATTATGCCTTCAAGGACATGCTTCCCACAAAACCCTTCTGAGCCTTCTCCAAAATGGACACTGAGCTTCCAGGATTTCATTTACAGGCACTTAAAGAGACTACTTCTGCAGTCCATGGGGTCGCTAGGAGTCGGACATGACTGAGTGACTTCACTTTCACTTTTCACTTTCATGCATTGGAGAAGGAAATGGCAACCCACTCCATTGCCTGGAGAATCCCAGGGACGGGGAGCCTGGTGGGCTGCCGTCTATGGGGTCGTACAGAGTCCAACACGACTGAAGTGACTTAGCAGCAGCAGCAGCAGAGACTAATTAAAAATCAAGTAGCACTGGGGGAGGAAGGAGCAGACCTTTGACTAAGGTGTAGGCTTGCTCATCCAAGTTGCTCCTGAATGAATGAACCTTCTCTGGATGACCCCGTGAAGCTTTAGAATTGGAGGAAAGATCATTTAGCTCTGGAAGGCCAGAAAGGTTTCATCTCTGGAGAATCCTCCAGAATATCAGCAGGGAAGTGGCTGCCTGGAGAGTGGAGCTGGGATGGATTCTGAGCTGCATCACTGGGAAAAATAGTGGTCATCAAGAGATCACCAGTGCCCAGGGTGGGGAACTCTTGGAGGTGACATGAATACCAGGTACTTTTCTTCCTCTGATTCAAATTAGCTGCTCACCAAATGGAAGCATTGCAGATCCTTAGGACAGGGTAATTTGGACAGTGGCTGTTCTAAATCCTAAAGGAGATCAGTCCTAGGTGTTCATTGGAAGGACTGATGTTGAAGCTGAAACTCCAATACTTTGGCCACCTGATGCGAAGAGCTGACTCATTTGAAAAGACCCTGATGTTGGGAAAGATTGAGGGCAGGAGAAGAAGGGGATGACAGAGAATGAGATGGTTGGATGGCATCACCAATTCAATGGACATGAGTTTGGGTAAACTCTGGGAGTTAGTGATGTACAGGGAGGCCTGGCGTGCTGTGGTTCACAGAATCGCAGAGTCAAACACGACTGAGTGACTGAACCGTCCCATATGTGCAGGCTATTTCATTGGCAGATAGCTTTGATGTTAAAAAAATCTCTGCTTCCATGGAATTAAACTCCCTCTCCTTTTTACTTCTACCCTTTTACTCTTTATTTCTCATCCTATCTGTGAGGTGGTGATGTCACTCTTAGAAGGAATACAGTCTCTTTTGAACCAACTGTGTCAAAAGTCATGATAAGTGTTGGCGAAATCCTCTTCAGTCTAGTTCCTTCACCTTGATATCTTCAATTCAGCTTCCATTTTATCAATATTATTATTTCTCGACTAGATACAGGCACATTCATTCATACAACTCACATATATTTGTTTATTGTATTTTAAATATCTTTGTGATTCTTGAAATTATGAAGATGGTGATTGCTCATTGTAATAAGTGAATCCATATGAAGATGTATACAGAGAAAGTTAATAATTTACCCCTAGCCTCAGCCCCCTGATGTAACATATTATTTTATTTTTTTTAAAGTTTTTCTTTTTAAAAAAATTTATTTTTTAATTGAAGGATAATTGCTTTACAGAATTGTGTTGTTTTCTGCCAAATCTCAACATGAATCAGCCATAGGTATACATATATCCCCTCCCTTTTGAACCTCCCTCCCATCTCCCTCCCCA
>NW_011494861.1:16943631-16959066 GCF_000754665.1 Bison bison bison
CCATCCCACCCCTCTAGGTTGATACAGAGCCCCTGTTTGAGTTTCCTGAGCCACACAGCAAATTCCCATCTTCTATTGAAGTTCATTTGACTTACCATGTTTCAGGTGTATAGCAAAGTAATTCAATTATACATATATGTGTGCATATATATAGATATATATCTTTCAGATTATTTTTCATTATAGGTTATTACATGATATTAAATACAGTTCCCTGTGCTAAAAGTAGGTCCTTGTTTTTTATCTACTTTATATATAGTAGTATGTATCTATTAATCCCAAATTCCAAGTCTATCTCTCCCTCATTTTTCCCCTTTGATAACCATGTTTGTTTTCTATGTCTGTGAGCCAGTTTCTGTTTTGTAAATAAGTGCATTTGTATCATAGCCTTAGATTCCACAAGTAAGTGATATCATATGATATTTGTCTTTGTCTGACTTACTTCACTTAGTATGGTCCTCTCTAGGTCCACCCGTGTGGCTACAAATGGCACCATTTCTTGATGTAACCTTTTAATAGACTAGCACATATCCTTCCGCACTGTCATTAGTCCAGTTTCCAGAAAACAGGCTGAGACAGGATAAACACTCTGCAGTTTTATCGGGGCAACTCTTATGGGGAGCCCAGGAAGTCGAATTGGCCAGAGGGACCTCTGGAGCTGTCCTGTATTGAGAAGGAACAGGCCTTTGGGCCTAATGGGTCTTTGGAGGGGGACGGCTCCCAGGGAGAGGGCAGGCACAACCTTGGGCGGAGCAGCTCCCTTTGACGGAGGTCACGGCTGGAGAGGAACTCAGCTGTGAGCCGTCAGCAGCCAAGGCTCCCATCAGCTGCTGGGCTGAGTGTTTCAGCTGGGTGATGCCTCGCAGCACCCACAATATACATCTTCCCTGTGCTTATTTAATCGCAATTATGCATATTCATACAGACAGATGGGATGCTTTTGTTTATAGTTTTTAACTGAAATACTCTGCAACTTGTTTTGACTTAAGAAGATCATCAGTTTCCCCCCTAATTTATGCACACATATAGGTCCCCGGGGGCTCAGACAGTAAAAGTGTCTGCCTACAACTCAGGAGACCTGGGTTTGATCCCTGGGTCAGGAGGATCCCTGGGAGAAGGAAATGGCAACCCACTCCAGTACTCTTGCCTTGAAAATCCCATGGACGGAGGAGCCTGGTAGGCTACAGTCCATGGAGTCGTAAAGAGTCAGACACGACTGAGCGACTCCACTTCACTTTATAGGTACTTCTACAAAAAGTTCTTAGTCTACATCTAGCTTTTTAGTGCAGTCCCCTTAGTTTTTCCCTCAGTTCTTTACCTCTCTCCACCTCTTTTTCTTCCCCCACTGTCCATACTACCTCACCCCCTAGGCTGACAGCGTGGAATGTAGACTTTTGTGCTTTTCTTCATGTGTGTAACCACATGTACACATGTGTGAATAGGGACAGACGGGATGATGTGGTGTTTTGGTCATTGGCAGCAACTATTTATTAAGAGCCTTCTGGGAACTTCCCCGGTGGTCCAGTGGTTAAGAATCTTCCTGCCAGTGCAGGGTACATGGGTTTGATCCCTAGTCCGGAAAGATCCCACATGCCTCAGGGTTACTAAGCTCATGTGCTTTAGTAATCATGAGTACTGAAGCCCACGCACCTACAGCCCACGCTTCAAAGCAAGAGAAGCCATCGCGATGAGACGCCTTTGCACTGCAACGAAGAGCAGCAACTAAGACCCAGAGCAGCCAAAACTAAATTTAAAAAAAACAAAAACAAAAAAAAACGGAGCCTTCTGAATGCCTGGGCCTGCACCAGGCCCTGGAGATATAAGGGGACAGATCCTCTGCTCTCAAAGAGGTCCTGCCCATCGGGGACAGAGACCCAGAACTGTCGGTTACAACAAAGGAGAGTTCACTTATGGAGACAGGCACTAATCACACAGAGTTATCTGGAGAATTAGAACTAGAAGGTGGGGCTCCTATGTTCTAGTCCCATGTTCTTTTCCTTTTAAAAAATGGCACTTAAAAAAAAATGTTTTAAACTGTGGGCTGAGCAATGGCCACATTGAATTCCAGCCAGTGAGTGCTGATCTTCCTGAAGTCGTGTCAAAACCTGCTCTGTTGGAGAAGCTCTAGTGAGCCTAACATATTGGCTCCTTTGATGGAATTATATATGACCTCACAAATAGATCCATTTAATTTGATTGACGAGTGGTACAGCCCTGAAGAGATCGAACAAAGACCTTACTTTGGAGTAGATTTTCATATAACTGGTGATAAGAAAAAGGATTCTTATAACAGAAATACATGCTGGCGTGTCGCCATGTGGACCATCATTCCTGTGCTCACAGGTTGCAGAGACAAAGCTGTGAACAGAGACAATTATCCAGCACAGGGTTCATGGTCCCAGTTCCTTTGTCTACACACTTCCAAGAAGGCCTGAGGACAGAGGTGGTGGAACCACAGGAGACGCATGGAAGACAAAAGAGCACGATGACCTGCCCGTGCTGGGAGCACTGCACTGGGAGCACGGTGGCCATGGGGACAGCCACTTCAGCAAACTGATGTATTCTTCTTGCCCATTCTCTCTGCCCATCACTCACCTGCACTTACCCTCTTAGCACCCAGCATTTCTCCCACAGCCATTCTCTGAGGTCAACTTGTAACAGCTCATCTTTGAAAAAACAACAACAACCGTTTTTCCTATGAAATATGTCCAAAACTGTGCATTATATAGAATTTTCCTCCTCAAATTCTGACCCCTCTGACACTCGATGTGAGTCCAGGAACCCAGGAAGCTAGGCTTTGACTTTATCTTATGGGCTCCAGCCCCTGATGGTACAGTCAAGACCTGTGGGACAGACAGTCCAGAGAGTGCAGCTAGGAGACCCTGTTGACCCCAATCACAGACTTTTCCCAAAGCCCCATGTTTTTCCCCTTTTGGCAGAGGTGAATCACGGGCAGAAGGAAGATACCACCAGGCCAGGTGAGACAGAGTTCCAAAACCTGCAGAGGTTTCAGACTTCACAGCAAAAGTCCATTTTGTTTTATTTATTTATTTGTTTGACTGTGCCGGGTCTTAGTTGCAGCATGTGGGATCTAGTTCCCTGACCAGGGATTGAACCAGGACCCCCTGCACTGGAGTCTTAACCACTGGACCACCAGGGAAGTCCCCAAAAGTCCATTTTGATATTCAGCATAAACCCTCTTACTTGAATGGTTTTGGTTTGTTTATTGCTGGAGATGTTCCAGGAATAGCCACGAAATTACAAGGATGCTGATCAGCTCTAGACAGACTGCCCAATATGCTAAAGCATTGTTAGTTCATGTCTTTTCTCAATTCTCACAACAGTCAGTTGCTGAAAATGGATCAGATTATGACAGGCCAACAAACTGTTCTTAGTCATTTTAATGAGAAAATGGGAAATTTGGGCAACTAATGGTGATCTGTGTGTGTGCTAAGTCACTTCAGTTGAGTCCGACTTTTTGCGGCTTCATGGACCGTGGATTGCCAGGCTTCTCTGTCCATGGGCTTCTCCAGGTAAGAATAATGGAGTGGGTTGCCATGCCTTCCAGGAGGGGATCCTCCCAACCCAAGGATCGAACCCACATCTCCGGTATTGAAGGTAGACTCTTTACTGCTGAGCCACCAAGAAGCCCATTGGCAATCTGAACTATATTTAACTCTTAAACTCACAAGGTCCCCTAACAGAAGGCACCTTGAATGACTATAATTTGGGGCTCTTACATTCAGGCATACAAATGTGAATATTTCTTAGAAGGACTTTTCTGGCCCATTGTTAATGGCAAATTCAGTGAGATGTGAAAAGTTCATGCATGCTTAATTCATTGTCTATTACTGCATAACAAATTACCCCAAATTCAGTGGCTGAAAAACAATAAACATTTACTATCTTTTGGTTTCAGTGGATCAGGAACTCAGAAGTGATTTATCTGGCTTGTTCTGGCCCAGAGTCTTCATGAAGCTTCCTTTAGGATGTTGACCAGGGCTGTAGTCATCTGAAGACTCGCTGGGGCTAGAGGACTGGATTCTAAGATGGTTCACATATGTGATCTGGTTGTTGCAGAAGGCCTCCCTACTGAAGCATCTGCTGGGCTGCTTGAGTATCCTCACAACATGGTGGCTAGCTTCCCCCAGACCAAGCTACCTGAGAGAAAGCCAAGTGGGAGGAGCAGGGTCTTTGATGACCTGCCTTATTAGCATTTCTGCAACATACCACTATTTACATGGATCAGCCCTATTTAATGTGAGAAGAGACAACACATGGGTTATGAATGCTAGAAAGCAAGGATTAATTAGGGGCCATCCTGAAGATTAGCAACCACAAATGCCTTTTGCCTTCATTATGGTAAAGACCTGGAAGCAAACAATTCTGTTTCTTAGGACTTCCCTGGTGGTACAGTGGTTAGGAATGCACCTGCCAATGCAGAAGATATGGGTTTGGTCCCTGGTCTGGGAAGACTGCACATGCCTTGGGGCAACTAAATCCATTTGCTACAATGACTGAGTCCACGTGCCACAACTCTACTGAAGCCCTTGAGCCCGTTCTCTGCAGCAAGAGAAGCCATGCCAATGAGAAGTCAGCTTACTACAGCAAAGAGCCCTGCTCTCTGCAACTAGAGAAAGTCCGCTCACAGCAACAAAGACCCAGCACAGCCAAAAATAAATACATACTTTTTTTTTAAAAGCATTACAATTTTTTTGTATGTCTTGTATCTCCACAGAACAACAAATGAAAGAACATGAAATTCAGCTTAAATTCTAGCTCTCACCTGCTCCACACTTTTGGAAAAGATATGTATATAATCCCTCTAAGCACACTTTTTCTGATCTGTAAAATGGGAATAATGATATTCCCCGCTGTGAGGATTAACATAGATAATATGTGTCAAGGGCTGAGCTTGGAGGAATTCAAAACTTATTCTCATTCTTGCTTTCCCCCTTATCCTCTCTCCCAGGGCTCTCATGTACCACCTGAATGATGTGATTAAATGACTCCATTTCAGAGTCAGCCGTCTCGCCCCCAACCTCCTTGCATCCATGGTTTCCAAACCAAAGAAGGGGCTGGAGGTCTCTTCTTCCCAGAGGAAGATTTGCTGAGGTTTCATAAAGTCAGGTTGTATGAGAGACACTGCAGTTCTTTCATATCTTAATTAGCAATTAATTAAGTGGAGGTGCGGGTGTCTGGAATATCTGACAGACAGGCTCCATAATTATCTTTTATTATTATTACTAATGGAAAATATGGTCAGGGTGGTTCAAGTTTCCCCAGAATTTCAGGTTTAATTGAATGACCCAGTGGAGAATCGAAATGAACAAGCTGCCCTTTCCACATTGTTTTATTAAAAACATTTTGAAATTTGGCAGTGTCTTGCACTCAGGAGCTTTGCTGGCCTGTTATCTTGGGCTGTGATCTTTAACTAGGCTTAGAGGAAGGAGGGTGTGCCCCCTCAGGGTTGCAGGGTCCCTGCAGGGAAGCACACAATCGCATTCTCAAGACTATGCAGGTAGCCTTTCGTTAAGACCCTCCTCTCCTCCCGTAGGGAAGGTCTCTGTTTGAAAGTCAGAAAAGGACGCTGGTCTAAGGACTGAGCTGGAGAAGAGAAGAGAGATGCTTTTCTAAGAGAACCTCTAGAGATATTGACCCCAGGGTCCCAAAGGCTCCACCTAAGAGGGACTGCAAGACCCTAATTTGGTGATGCTGTCACAACCTCATGGTCACATAGGAGGGCTGGCAAGTCGGGCAACCAGAAACTGGTCACTGCTTGGAGGGCTCATGGGGCTGAGTTCTCTGGGGGACCTTGGAAAAAGTAAGCTAAGGCCTGGCTTCCTCTGTGTTCTGACCCCACACATGGTTGATTCTCCATGGGTATAGTTTTCACCAAGACTAGGCAAGCCATTCCAAGGCTTCAGTCTTCTAGGGTTAACCTAGGACAGCTGGACGTGTGTCAGGCTATTCTTTCACCCCAGAGAGAGCTGGGCGGCATTGCTACAGGGCATCATCTGAGGCGACAGAACATCCTTCTCTGGCCACATGTGTGTGTTTCTGTGGATTGTGTAATATCTCCTAGATTCAGTGCCATCTCATTATCATTATTTCTCAATAAGCTGTTTGGTTGAGCCCTTGAGCTCTGCCTGCATGTGTCAGGGATCTGATCTGAACATCTGGCAGCTTTTGAGTAGAGTCGGTTGGTATCCTTCATCAAGTGGGTAATTTCCATTACAATTCACGGTTCTGACGTGAGATAATTCATCAGGTCTAACAAGAGATCTGAGATCAGTGGGACAGCTCCTCTGAGTGGGGCTGGAAGGTTCTAGCATGTCCTCTTAGCTCCCAGGGCCCCCAGCTCTGTTTCTTGATACATCGCTCTATCTTTGGGTGATTGTGCTGCAGAGATCAAGGGCTCCTTTGCCATCACTGGGCTTCATATAGTTTCTGGACTGCAACTGTGATGCTTTGGGTTGTTTCTTTACTGACCATTCAGTTATTAGACTGAGTGAAATAGCAGTCTAGTAACTCTAGGTGGGGCAGATTCAGCTCTCGAAACATGGATTAGCAATGAGTTCCACTGTCTTGAAAGTCAAATTACTGGGACTTTCCTGGTGGTCCAGTGGTTGAGAATCCACCTTTCAATATAGGGGATGTGGGTTTGATCCCTGATTGGGGAGCTGAGATTCCACATGTCTTGGGGCAACTAAGCCTGGGCATCTCAAGCACTGAGCCCACGCACCACAAATAGAGAAGCCCAGGCTCTTCAACGAAGCTTCTGTGTGCCACAACCAAGACCCACTGCAGCCAAAATAAAATAATTAATTAATTTGGAAAAAAAACAAAAAAAGTCAAACTACTGCATCAAGTATTTGATCTCTGGGTCATATTTTTAAATGTCCTCTGTCTTTTTGCATTTTATCTATATTTCTTAACTTTTCAACTATGGTTACATTTTTCTTTGGTAATGAGAAAAGCAAAGTTATTTCAAAATTTTAGAAAGTATGCATATAACTTACTTGATCAAGTGTTACAGGAATGGTTCTTAGCCTGGGATCCATAGAGAGTCCATGTAACTTAGATGGAAAGAAATTACCTCTTTATTTCCACCAACTGCTAACAAAAAGGTAACGATTCCTCTAATTTTGAATGTAGGCAACCAGTCACAGCAGCATTAACAGTAGCTGTAGTTTTGTCACCAATAGAAATCACAGACTTTTTTGTATCTCATTACAGTTGTTGCAGATATGTTGAAATATTGTTTAGGCTTATTACTACTTCAAAATTACAATAGTTATTTGGCTTGCCAGCAGATCTTGTTATTTACCGTGTTAATAAAGACGCACATATATTACCATACAGCAAATTTGTTTTTTCAGTATTTTGATAACTGCATTTCAATAAAAATGCAGTTTCCTCCATAATCCTATGTATTTTATCTTCTACAGTTAGACCATAATTCTGAGAAGGAGTTCATATGCATCACCAGACTGCAAAGGAGGTCTATGACCAAAAAATAGAAAATAAAAAAGATGTTAATTAGCCCAGGCTTAGAAGCAGAACTGGGAAACTGGCTTGCATTGAGATCACTGGGGTCCAGGCCTAGGGCTTTCTGTGCATTGCCTACTGAATTTTCCCTAAAAGCCTATGATACCCATTTTACAGACAGGAAATTGCAAAATTAAGAGGTAACTGACTTGCTTAAGGTCTCTCAGCTTTTAAGTGGCAGAGCCGATTTAAGTTCAGAAAAGCAGGATGTACCTGACCGTCTTTACCTTGCCTCAGTTGCCCCAGTGGGTCCATATTGAATGCACTACCTCCTGTGTTTGTGTGCCCTTCCCCCCACACCCGAGCCAAATGGAAATTTGTTGCCTGGAAGGTTGATAAGGTGTGTTTGATCTTCCCTACTACAGTGCAAATACCTCAAGGGCAGGGGCAGGGTCACTTTATTTATTCCTCCAAAGTCCCCAGGGTAATGGAATTAAAGAATAATATTCCAGGGACTTCTCTGGTGTTCCAGTGATTAAGACTCTGTACTTCCACTGTAGGGGGCCCTCCTGGTCGAAAAATTGAAAAAAAAAAAAAAATTCCAAGCAGTGAATTGATTAGCAAATACAAATATTATAGAATTACAGCCATTGAAGGCAACCGGTGCCCCTCAACTCATGTTGCAACCTCACTCGGTAGTTGTTGTTTAGTTGCTAAGTTGTGTCTGACTCTTCTGTGACCCCATGTACTGTAACCAACCAGGTTCCTCTGTCCATGGGATTTCCCAGGCAAGAATACTGGAGTGGGTTGCCATTTCCTTCTCCAGGGGCTCTTCCTGACCCAGGGATAAAACTCACATCTTCTACCTTGGCAGGTGGATTCTTTACCATGGAGCCACCAGGGAAGCCCATAACCATGGCACGTCCTTGGCCAAGCTGGCTGTTCTTGTTCTGAGGTCCCCTCTCCAGCATATGCTCTGCCTCTTCCCTGCTCTACCTTCCATCCCCACCTCTTCTGCATCATAAGGGCACTGGAAGTTCCGTTGCTCAAAGCCTGACAGAGACAAATGCTTCATTACCCGGAGGACCCAAATGCATGGTCATTAAGTGATCACCAAACTTGGAATGCCACACTGGAAGGGTGCCCCTTGGAGAATGCTTAACTAGGACCTAATTGCATTTTCTAGACATCAATCACCAGGGTAATTTCCTGTCTTAAGACATGTGCTCTCCTCCACAAAAGAAACCAAAAATGGGGTCAATAAAGGAAAGAGAAAGTTTTAGATCTAAGGGGAGCCCTGGCCCTTTCTTCACCTGATAGATAGCACTGCCTAGCCTGGGTATGAAAAGAGGTGAATATCTCTTCTCTCCTCTAAATGGCTCCTGTGGGACAGGTAATTGGCTATGCTGGTGCTTGGCAGGCAAAGGCCGAACACTCAGGGCCAGAGGCTGAGTGTATTTTTTCTGATGGCGGGCAGCTCTCAGGTCATCCTCAAAGATCACCAGTTTCCTCTCAAAGGACCTGACCCCAGGGACACATCTTCACATCCAGCCCAGGAATCCCTGTCTTCTCTGTAAGTGTTCAGTTTTAATTTGGTCGATACCATCATCTCCCTTGGATCTGCAGTTAAGGGGGATTGGTTGCTAGAGCTATAAAAGATCAATTTCACAGGCATTTGATGAAGGGCTCTCCTCTAGGTCTGGTTGGGCTGCAAGCCAAACCCCAGAGGCTTCCCCATCAGCCAACACGAGTGAGGAGGGCACAGACTCAGACTCTGAGTAGAACACACAGCTGGTACCCAAGTCTCTCTCCCAGGGCAGGGACTCAGTCAGGCATCTCAGTGGACAAGGGCCAGCTGCTACAGCCTGTGTACTGGGCAGGGGAGCAGCTGGGGAATCACCCAGTCAGACAGGAAGTGGATTAAACCAAGGGTCAGTGTAAATCCGGTAAAGACATCATTGTCATTTGGGGTGGGATAATCATTTTGGCTGGGGCAAGGGGTGAAACTGTCCAAGGTCACAATCTGGAGAAGTAGAATATTTAAGAAATCTGTGCCAGAGCAAAATAGGGGAGGCAAAGCCAGAGGTCAACAGCTTAGCACATGCAGAAACAACCCAGGAGGTGGGTACAAGGCCAAAACAATGCAAATGGGACCCATGGGGCCACATGGGGCAGGAGTGTCCAATCTTGCCGTGCTCAGATGCTGGTCCTGTGGGAACTGGAAAGAGGGCTATAGAATTGGAGCAGTGTGTGTGATGACTAGGCCACTGTCCCTTGTAGCTTGCATAGAATCTCCACCTTAGCATGACCTGTAGAGGTAACGTGGTTTAAACCAGTATAGAGGAATCTTAATGGTGGGTTAACATGAGGTGGTGGTGGTTTAGTCTCTAAGTCATGTCCAACCCTTTGCGACCCCATGGACTGTAGCCTGCCAGGCTCCTCTGTCCATGGGATTCTTCAGGCAAGAATACTGGAGTGGGTTGCCATTTCCTTCTCCAGGGAATCTTCCTAACCCAGGGATTGAACCCAGATCTCCTGTACTGCAGGCAAACTCTTTACCAACTGAGCTACAAGGGAAGCCCTGGAAAATGAAGGTTTCTTTCCTTTCATTGGCATCTGAGTCTTCAAAACATAAACTTCTATCCTGGTACAACCAAAGGTCATTGTCTAGTTGGAGCACACTGCTACCATTTTGGATTAGTGGATTCTTCTTTGGGTGAGACTGTCCATGGTACTGCAGCCTCCGTGCAACCCCAGCCTCCGTGCACCCCCAGCCTCTCTGCACCCCCAGCCTCCATGCACCCTAAGTTGGCATGCCCTCCACCCAGAACTGTGACCACCAGACACACAGTTCCAAAAATCCCTGAGATAGAAGGGATAGGAAGCAGGAAAGCATAGGCAGGACCACTTCTGGTTAACCCAGTTTCTCTGGGCCAGCAGGGAGGTTACCGATCTCTGAGATGCTGGACTTATACTCAAAAGCCTGAGGCAAAGTCTTGGGAGCCTCCTTGAACCCTCAGATTTCAGCTTCGTCAGAGCTGGCCCATCCCAAGTTGTGTTTTTCAAGGCAAGGCCATTTTCATGGGCTAAGAGAAAGGAATGTTTTCATCATTGTCAGCCACTAACATCTATGTTCGAACTGACACTGAGATCCTTGAAGGCACAAAGAGTGGCTTTTTCATCTCATCTCCCAAAGGAGGGCCTAGGAATATGATGGTCTAGCTTTAAGAAAGCGAGGGAGATGCTCCCAAACAAAATCCCATTTAGCTTTCCACATTGTACTCATCTTGCACCCTGCCTTGTGAAAAGAAAAAAAAAGAATTACTGATCATTTATTATCTGCCAGAATTAAAAGTCACTGAATAAGAAATGGTTCCTGCTTTCCAGAAAGGGGCTCACGGTCCATGGGGGAGACACACTCGTGCATATAAAGAGATATTCCCACAGGGCTTCCGTGTCTGGAGTCTAAAGGAGGCATGCACCGGAGCAAAGCACCCAGGTACCGCAAGCACCAAGTCAAAGGAGGCTCACAGCCAAGAGGAATCAGATGAAGATGGGAGCACCAAGCCTCAGAAATGGGAAAGAGCATCCCTTTCTGGAAACGGAGAACCAGTCGTTTGGAGACCCGGTGCCTCCTAAATCTTTGCGTGAGATCCATTTCCTCAGAGTGAGGCTGAAGAGAAACACAGGTCCTCTCAAACTCACACCACTGCAGTCTTATAGAAACCTCACAGTTCTTTCAGAATGTGTCAGAGCCAAAAAGGCCCATCCTTAGGCTGGGCAGTTGTTTATTAAATATGATTGGGAAGTCTTCACAAAACCCTCCCTATTTCCCAAACTCAGATTTCCACCACTAGATTGATACCATTGTGTTATGATTTGCTCTTCCTCAGAGATATCAGCACTTCAAATGAGAGCATAAGTCACTCACATTATAGTATGGTCCAGGACACCAACAGAAGAAAGACCTAAAGATTGCCATGCGTGCCAGGTACTTAGTTGCTCAGTCACGTCCGACTCTTTGCGACTCCATGAACTGTAGCCTGCCAGGCTCCTCTGACAATGGGGATTCTCCAGGCAAGAATATTGGAATGGGTTGCCATGCCCTCCTCCAGGGGATCTTCCCAACCCAGGGATTGAACCCAGGTCTCCTGCACTGCATGCAGATTCTTTACCACCTGAGCCACCAGGGAAGCCCAAAGATTACCACAGAGGACATCAAAAGGATAACAGGAGTATGGCAAGGCCATCAAAGGCAGAGACAAAGGAGAGAAATGACATCTACTTTGCACTTTCTGTGCTTTGATAAAAAGGACAGCAAAGGAGGCACCATCTGGTGAATGGATCTCTTACACAGAGTGGGGAAGGAGCAGGACCTGCTTGGTTTTTGTTTTTTGCTTTTGTGGTCAGAGCACATTATTGCCATGGCAATTTCCTCATCATCTAGGCCTCCTCCTCATCACACTGAGCAGTGCCACCTTGATAACAGAGGCTCCGTGTGGCCTTACTCATGCAGAAGGTGGGGGCCATTCCAGACAGTCTGTGGAAGAAATCTCAGGTGGTCTTCACCTCTCCCTGCACAGGGGTTGCCCTTCTGAGGCATCTTGAATCACATCCCTGTATTGCAGGAAGGAGGACCCCTTCCAGGGTCTGAGAGTGGGCTCTTGTCTGACCCTCGGAAATGCATTGTCTGAGGAGACACACGTGGTGACAAAGCCAGAGCTTTTATTAGGAAGGGGTGGAGAGTAGTAGGTTACTGGAAACCAGAGGACTGCTCTGCCATGTCGCTCACAGCCTCACGTTTTACGGTGATGGGCTTAGTTTCCAGGTTGTCTCTGGTCAATCATTCTGACTCAGAGACCTTCCTGTTGGCATGTGCATCTCTCAGCCAAGATGGAGTCCAGTGCAAGGGTTTCTGGGAGGTTGGCAGGACATATTGTCTCTCCTCCTTCCTCCTTTTGGCCCCTTCCAAATTCTGCTGGGTTCGTTTTAGTCATACAATGGACTGGCACGTCCTCACTCCTTTTGGGCCCTCCCAAATTCTCCCAGTTTGTTTTTGGTGAAAGTACCACATTCTTTATTGGTACTTCCCTCCTATTGTGAGGCAACTCAGACAAGTGATTATCATCATGCCTGGCCAAGGTGGGTGGTTTTTTTTTTCACCAGTAGTTCTCTAACTGGAGAAGGCAATGGCACCCCACTCCAGTACTCTGGAAAATCCCATGGATGGAGGAGCCTGGTGGGCTACAGTCCATGGGGTCACGAAGAGTCCGACACCACTGAGCGACTTCACTTTCACTTTACACTTTCATGCACTGGAGAAGGAAAGGGCAACCCACTTCAGTGTTCTTGCCTGTAGAATCCAGGGATGGCAGAGCCTGGTGGGCTGCTGTCTATGGCATTGCACAGAGTCAGACATGACTGAAGCGACTTAGCAGCAGCAGCAGCAGCAGCAGCAGTTCTCCAACACTTGGACAAAATTAATGGGAATGGTAATCTTTTAGAATCATTCAGCTCCAGGGGTTGACTGAAATCTTTGAATGGTGATGCCAGAATCTAGGGGTAAAAGATGTTCAGTTTCTTACATTGGTCCAGATCACTGTCAAATTACCCAAAGCAGGTCGTACTGGCCTCAAGAGAGCTGATGGCTCAGAACAGAGCCTAGCTCTTAGCACTGTCTGCTGGGATAGCTGATCCTGCCTGCCAATGGCACCAGCGTGGAGTCACAGCGTTTAGTCTCTTTGAATGACAAGCAAGTGCCTCAGCCTAGCCCTGAAAATGCGAAACTGGAAATTCATCTTCTGTACCTTTCTTTACCACATCTTCGTTCTGGTCCAGCAATCACTTCGATCCACTGTTTCTCCCCGTCCCCATAGCTACTCACTTTGCCCAGGGTCCTAGCATCATTTGCATTTTTTCCCTCCTTCCTCTTCTCCTCTCCTCCTCCTTCTCCATCCTCTTCCTCCAACACTTTCTCCCCTCCCCTTCACCCTTTCTTCATCATCATTTGGTTTCCTGCCACCGCTCTCAGCCTGCTTCCAATCCATTCTTCATTCTGTTCTTAGGATGTTTCTGCATGCATGCTAAGTCCTTTCAGTCACGTCTGACTCTTTGTGACCCCGTGGACTGTAGCCCACCAGCCTCCTCTGTCCATAGAATTCTCCAGGAAAGAATACTGAAGATCCCCTGCCCTCCTCCAGGGGATCTTCTCAACCCAGGGATTGAACCCACATCTCTTAGATTTCCTGTAGTGGCAGGTGGGTTCTTTACCACTAGAGCCACCTGGGAAGCCCCAGGATGTTTCTAAAGTAAAACTACCCAGGTTTTTTCCCTTGTTAAACTTTTCAAGGTTTAAGGTATGCCCAGGGTGTTTCACGGAGAAGGCAATGGCACCCCACTCCAGTACTCTTGCCTGGAAAATCCCATGGACGGAGGAACCTGGTAGGCTGCAGTCCATGTGGTCACAAAGAGTCGGACACAACTGAGCGACTTCACTGTCACTTTTCACTTTCATTCACTGGAGAAGGAAATGGCAACTCACTCCAGTGTTCTTGCCTGGAGAATCCCAGGGATGGCGGAGCCTGGTAGGTTGCCTTCTATGGGGTCGCACAGAATTGGACACGACTGAAGTGACTTAGCAGCAGCAGCAGCCGCAGCAGCAGCAAGGTGTTTCATGATCTGATCCCGCCCTGACCTCTACTCTTGTTACCACCCTCCCCTGCCTGCTCCCTGTCCTCCAACCAAGCTCGACTACTTGCACTCTCCCAATTTCCAAGCTCTCACTCTCTGGGCCTTTGCATCTATTGGTCCACCTGCATGGTTAATAGTTATCTTCCTGGATCATCTCCTCCAGGAAGACCTCCCGACACTCCAGGGATGGTTTAGGTAACATTCCATCCATCTCCTCTCCCCTATACCATGAACACGCATAATAATCTTTACATATAAGTTGGCATGTTCTCAGCACCTGGCTTTGTGCTTGGTGTGCAGAGGAGGATCAGTTAGCATCAAACCACAGTGTGAACCCTCAGAGGTCCCTACACCTACAGCTGTAGCTCCCTGCACCTACAGCTTGGAGACCTCGATTCACTAAGTAAAGGGGAAATGCCCATGTTAAACACTGCTGTATGCTGCTAGAAACTGCATGCAGAGGGAAAACAAACAAGTGATTAAGTAATGGCAGGCAAGTATTTCACTAAGAGTCCTATCCAAATAAAATAACAGGAAAAGTGCTTTTCAGTACTGATTAACCGCAGCTGAGAATTAAAGATCATTTGTAACAAATCATTACAGTCAACTGATTAAAAATGAATGAGTTTGTACAACGAACCATTACTGAATCTGAAAAAAAAAAACAAAAAACACACACAGTTAAAGCACATTAACTCAAGACTTCCAACCTGTGTGTTGTTGCCTAAGGCTGATTTGCTATTTACACCAAAGTGGCACCAAACGTGGAGAAAGAGCAGGAATCTGAGTGTGAGTTCACAAACCCCACACCTGGCTCTGTGAGGTCGGTAAAATCTCTCTGAGCTTCTGGTTTGGCTACTGAGGAAATGGAGATGATTAGACCATATCGTGTTTTGTGAAACTGAACCATATGAAATTGCCAATAGCTGGCTGTATTTAACCCACGGAAAGGGCAATTTCATAAGGTTCAACCTATTACTTTTGTGAGGATCAAAATGAAATAAATGGGAAGATGGTCTACACATGCAAGGTTTGCTGGAAGGGTCTCCCAACTCTAGTGCAGGACTGTGAGAGCTGGCAGTAGCATGATGTTCACCTGGAGCAAATCCCAGAAACAGGGAACCTGCTTGTTTGCATTAATAGCATTAGGTTGGAGAAAGAGGGAAGAGAAAGACTGAAAGAGATGAAAAAGCTCCTCCAACTCCCAACCCAGGCCTTCCCTTCCTCCCACAAGGACACTATGCCCCATCCCTG
>NW_011494861.1:16959166-16976221 GCF_000754665.1 Bison bison bison
TTATTTTATTTGGAAGTGTAAGCTTTATTTCACTGTAAGTTTACAGTGAGTGCAGAGAAGGCTGCTGTGTGATATTTGATGCGGCTAGCTGTCAGTCTCCAAAGCTAATCCCCTATTTCCCAGGTGGCGCTAGTGGTAAAGAACCCGCCTACCAATGTAGGAGACATAGGAGATGTGGATTTGGTCCCTGGGTCATGAAGATCCCCTGGAGGAAGGCACGGCAACCCACTCCAGTGTTCTCCCCTGGGGAATCCCATGGACAGAAAAGTCTGGCAGGATACAGTCCATAGGGTCGCAAAGAGTTAGACATGACTGAAGCGAATTAGTATGCAGGTCCTTGTATTGGGGAAACCTCTGTACCTAAGTCATGGACAAGAAAAGGGTCCTAACAGATGTTTAGTTGAGTAAACAGTTGAACAAATGAATGAGTTCTCAAAGCCCACCAGGCCTATTGCCTGTCCATCTGTCATCTCTGGCAGAGCCCTAGTAGAAGGTGTGAAATAAAATTCATATTTTATGGTGAGACAAGAAAACTTTCTCTGACCTTTGGTCTGCTCTCTCCCCACGCTGTGCATTGTGTATCTGCAGGATGCATTGATCCAACCACCCCCATGAGCAGGAAAACCTGCTCAATCATAAACAGCAGCATTCTCCTAGCATCAAGAAGACAACTCCTTCAAGATAACATTCCTTCTTGATCTTGAATGGGGTCACGTAACCTACCATGATGACCCTTAAATCTGGATCATGTAGACTGTCAGTAATACGTCATTTGATGTACAGTCCTGTCTCAAAAAAGATTTATATAACTGTGCTTTGACTTCTAATGAGAAGAACAGTTTTCTGAGATGCTCTTTCTTTCAGGGTTGTAATCCTTAAATTTGGTTCAAATAAAATTTCCCATTTCTTCCTTAGATGGACTGATTAATTTTTTGTCGACTAAGATAAAGGTACTCAGTGCTCACACCCCAAAGCCAAGGAATTAACATCACTCTACATCTCCTGAATTGATGCAAACAATGACAAGCAATTTCTTCATAATTACAAAGTGCTTCTAATGAGATAGCTTATTCTTACTTTTAAAATAACTTCTACATGGCATTGGGCCAAACCCTTTACTTAACCAAATCATCATATATATTAATCACACACACACACACACGATTTTTAAAACGCCCTTTTTCAACTGCATTAATTAAAGGCCTTATTCAGAATTAATTTATCTTACCAGATTATGTCTAATGCTTTTGTCCTCATGCAGGCAAAAATGCATTCTCTCTTCACCCTTGCTAATTCATTTTCCTAAAGAATTGGTATGTTCCTACCTTGACCTCTGACATGTGACTTCTGCTTGGACTGGGATGTATTGCTGAAGTCCAGCTTCCTGAACATGAGAACCATGTGAGTGCTTAGAAGGCACCAGTGCTTGACTTACTGCTATGCTGTCGCCACTGTGAATTCCTTAATCATGTTGGGACAAGGAATCCCACATATTCATTTTGCATTGGGTCCTGCAAAGTCCTTAGCTAGTCTTGGTGGGGATGCACAGGCAGCAGTGAGGAAACACCCGAGACAGGAAGAATGACAACGTAATCCAGGTGTGGAGGCTCCCGGAAAGTCTCAGGAGTGCCTAAGCTGGCCAGAGGGGGCGTTTCTCCGTGGAAAGCTGGAGACCAGGGAGTCCACCTGCAGAGGAACCTTGTTAGATGGAGAGACAGGCTCTGAGAAGGGGAGGTTTGCTAAGGAATCCTCTGAGGTTAGAACAATCAGATTCATGCTAGGGAAACTGCCTGAGAGACCATATTTAACACAGAGGCAGCAACGAAGGAGACTATGTCTCCTGGAGCCAGCAAGCAGCCAGAGAGTAAAACCAATAACTGGGAAAATCTGCCCATTGTGTTCATGTGCCATGGGCTGGACTATGTCATTCCCTCATTTATTCTTTCCCTCAACAAACATTTACTGAGTATCCAACATGCACATACTGTGTTTTTTTTTCCTGAGCGATTTCAAAGTTGACAATAATCCAGTCCCTGCTGTGGAGACCACTAATCTATATATCAATATAAGAGAAAGGCATGAGTGAGGTAACATGATTCATGTTATAAAATGGAATGCTGTTACTTGTTGTGAGGTAGGGGCCAAGGGAATGGGCCAAGTTTTGGGGGGTGGTCTTATGAAAGGTGTTAAGACTAGATCTTGAAGGCTCAGTAGGAGTTCAGCAAAGAAAGCTGCTGAGAAGAGCATCTGGACAGAGGGAATGGCATGAGGAAGCACCTGGGGGTGAGAAACACCTGGAGACGTTTTGACAAAATAATAAGCCCAATACAGTAAAGCAGAGGGTGCGAGATAGTGAGTAACAGGAGAGGTGATGAAAAGAAAAGTGGGATCCTGGTTGTGAAGAGCCTTGAGTGCTTGAGTCGTCTGGAGCCCAAATTTTACTGCGGGTGAAGGGGACAGCCTCTGAAGTTTCTCAAGCAGAGAAGATCAGAGTGGAATGGATCCCACTCCAGAGATCGGAGTGGAGGAGACAGAGTGGAGGGGCTAGCGTTTGCTACAATCCAGGCATGGGTCTAGTGAAGAGTGACAGAAGCAGGCAGGCAGTTAAAGAATCACTGATACTTAAGCAAGAAACAGTCAGGGCCCAAGCTCAGGTAATAATGTAAATAATGGGGGAAGAGATTGGAGATTCATCTTAAAGGTGGAATGGATTGTAGTTGATTCACTAGATAGGATGAAAAGGGGGTGTAATTCATCCTTCCCAGTTTTCTGATTTGGATTAACAACATCGTCATTAACAATTTTGGAGAATAAAGGACTAGGAAGGTAAGAAAATGAGTTGAATTTTGGACAGGTTAAATTCCAGGAACTGCTTCCAGTGGTGGTCTGTGTTACAAATTTGGAAACAAGCCATAAGACTATGGATGCTTACTGGAGTTAAAAGCATGGATGGAATTAACTATAGAGGATTTGGACAGCAAGAAGCTCTGAAGAGCATCAACATTTAAGAAGTGGGTAGATCAACATGATCCAGTGAGAGAGGCTAAGCCAGAACAAACTCTCAGAAAGGTAGAAGGGGAACCAGTGTGGCAGATCAGCAGTCCCCAACCTTTATGGCACCAGGGACCAGCTTCATGGAAACAGAGTTTTCCCATGGACTGGGCAGAGAGGCAGAATGATTTCAGGGTGATTGAAGCACATTACATTTATTGAGTTCACTGAGCAGAAGGTGGAGCTCAGGCAGTAATGTGAGTGATGGGGAGCAGCTGTAAATATAGATGAAGCTTTGCTTGCTTGCTCTCTGCTCATCTCCTCCTGTGTGGCCCAGTTCCTAACAGGCTGCAGACTGGTTCTGATCAGTGACCTGGGGGTTGGGAACCCCTGTGGTAGATTGTATTATTGTTCTCTTTTATTTGCTATCTTTCCTGGAAGATCATTGTGCTGTGCTTAGTCACTCAGTCATGTCTGACTCCTTGCATCCCCATGGACTGCAGCCCGCCAGGCTCCTCTGTCCAGGGGGATTCTCCAGGCAATAACACTGGACTGGATTGCCATTTCCTACTCCAGGGGATCTTCCCAACTCAGGGATCGAACCCAGGTCTTCCTCATTGCGGGCAGACTCTTTAACCACTGAACCGCCATGGAAGCCCAGAAGATCATTGGCCCTGCTCATTTCAAGTGGGAAGAGTGGACTCCTTTGATTTCTTGATATCAGGCTTGGACCACATGACTCACTTTGGCCAATGGCACATGAGGAAAGGTGAGGCACACAACATCCAAGCAGAGGATTTAGGAGTCACTATGTGGTTTGTCTGTTCCCTCCACCTGGACCCCCGAAGGAAGAATAAACAAGAGCAGGGTTACATTCAACCCTCAGCTGCTGCAGGCTGTGAGCAGAAAGGAGACATTTATGAGTGTAAACTACTGAGATTTGGGCATTATTACCTTACTGTAACATAGCAAAAGCTGACTGTTAAAACCAGGAAAGAAGAGTGTCTCAGAAATGAAAGAAACACTTCAAGAAAAAGTGAGCGGTCAAGATGGTCAAAAGTGACAGAGAGGTAATTAGAAATAGCAAGAGGGAGGTTATGGGTGATCTTGGTGAGAACACTGTTAGTGGTGTGGCAGGAGCTGAAGCCAGATGGCTATGGATTGATCCCTGAACGGGAGGTGAGGAGGTGAAGATTCTAAGTGTAGATTACTCAGTTAATGATGTTGACTGAAGGGAAGGAAAGAGAGAGAGAAACAGCTTAAGGTAGAGACAGAGTGGGAGGAGAGTTTTATTTAGGATAGAGGGGATTTGAAACTGTTTGCAGACTGAGGAGGAAGATTTGCTGGAAATGGAGAGATTGAGGATGTAAGTATAGCCAGCCGTCTGGATCCACAGGTTCTGCGTCTGAGTCTTCAACCAACTGCAGGTCAAAATTATTTAGGAAAAAAATTCCAGATGTTCCCCAAAGAAAAATTGAATTTGCTGCTCATCAGCAACTACTTACAAAGCATTTACATTGTATTAAATAAGTAGTCGGAGAAGGCAATGGCAACCCACTCCAGTACTCTAGCCTGGAAAATCCCATGAACGGAGGAGCCTGGTAGGCTGCAGTCCATGGGGTCGCTAAGAGTCGGACACGACTGAGTGACTTCACTTTCACTTTTCACTTTCACACATTGGAGAAGGAAAGGGCAACCCACTCCAGTGTTCTTGCCTGGAGAATCCCAGGGACAGGGGAGCCTGGTGGGTCGCACAGAGTCGGACACAACTGAAGCGACTTAGCAGCAGCAGCAGCAGCAAATAAGTAGTCTAGAGATTATATAAAGTGTATGGGAGGGTGTACTTAGGATATATTCAAACACCAGGGCATTTTATATAATGGAATTGAGGTTCTGAAACAACCCTCCTTCCCCCGAGTCATGGATACTGATGGGCAACTGTATTGAGGCTATATGCCTAAAAATATATGTATCTGTGACTACCCCATAGTATTAAAAACAATAATAACAAACACTTAGATGGTGCTCACGAAGTGCTCAGCACAGTTTTGAATGTCTTGTATGTATTAATCTGCAAGGCAACTCTATGAGGGAGGTAGTGTTATTATCATTCCCATTATATAGTTGAGTAAACTGAGGCATGAAGATTTTTATTAACTCACTGCAGTTAGCATAGCTAATAAAGTGGCAGAGCCAGGGTTCAAACTAAGGCCATCCATCTCCAGGAGGGAGGGTCCTTAACCCCCATGCTGTATCATCTCTCATGGAGGAACAGAAGGATTTTAAGCTGTAAGCTCTGCTGGGAAGATGATGTGCCAGAGAGGGCCATATATATCGTGAATGAGGGATACGGCAGAGACATATACAGGAGAGGGGCTGAAAAGGAGAAAACTCTGGTTTCTCAGAGAGTAGAATTGGAAAGTTATGGGCACCAGTTGACTGGGGGTACCAGCCTGGTCTTTTTACAGGCTCTGCCAGCCTGACTGTGATTGGGTTGTGAGAAAAGATGAAAAAGAAGAGGGAAAATTAGGTAAAAGAAGAGCAGAAGCGTCAAGAGAAGGAGAGGAAGCCAAGTTCTCTTTTGTGGTGCACTCAGTACTATGTGCCAAGCTCTGTTTTGGGCTGGGGTTTCCAAAAGGAAGACATAGTCCTTTCTCCAAGGAACTCCCCCAGATAATGGAAGGACAGACATAAGAGGTTTCTCTGACTCTGGGGTGAGGCTCAGTGTGATGTGTGCAAAAAGCTAAAGAAGAGCAGGCTATGAGGGACAGAATCCCTGGGCACAGACTCCATCAAGCAGGAAGCAGAATTGCTAGTCATCTCTCATCCTAAGGATACCCGTCCTTTAGCGGGCTCTTTGTGAAGATCAGGGCATGGCTGGCTAATGGAATGTGGAACTCCCCTCCAACCTGGACTAAAGGCATAAAGGCCACAAGGGCAGTGTTGCTTTCAGAGTTCAAAGTTGGAGAAATCTAAAACGGTACCCCACATCTAAGTACCCCAGCTCAGCGGGCCTTTTAGGAGGCATTTCAAAGTGTGAGTGGCCTTTCATCACTATGGAGTTGGCAGGATGTGTTGTGAGTTGTCAGGTCACGCTGTGTCACCTCAGTGTGTGGCGGATGCTCTGAACTGGAGAGGATTCCTCTGGACTCTTGGGAAGTCTGGAGTCTTTCCTCGGTAAGTGCGCACAGGGAAGCAAGTGAATTTCCCAAGATGGCAGTGTGGGCAAATGGGCAGGGGTTCATTTCAAGTCATGGCATGTTTCCCAAATCAGTGAAATTGAGCTGCAGTGACATGGGAAACTGGCTCTGCTCTGCAAAGTTTGCCCTTCTCTCCCTTCCTTCCATTGCACTGTACTTTGTCTTCCTAGCTCATCCCTGACTCTTTTTAAGAGCAACTACTATCCAAATAGACACACCACAAATATTAGCTGGCTTATGTGTGCCAGGAGACTTCTGTCTCCCAGGTAAGTCAACCTGCCTTCTACAAATCTGCTTTGCAGAGTCCTGGCCCTGGAGCACCTCATACAGCCCATTTGAGCATCTCTGATACCAGTGTCTTCTACCCGGCATCCTCTCCAATAGACTGACACTTCCCACGGGAATCATGTTAAAGTCACCTGTCCCTGAATTTTTTTCATGTGGGTTTCATCATCTTTGAGGGAGTCCACAATTCTGCCAACCCCTCACCTGCAACTTTGAGCCTACATAATCTTTACTTCTCCTTTAAAATTGTTTATTACATTTTAATGGATTTTTATTGGAGTATAGTTTCTTTATAATGTTGTGTTAGTTTCTGCTGTACAGCAAAATGAATCAGCCCTGCATATACACACATCCTCTCCCTTTTGGACTTCCTTTCCATTCAGGTCACCCAGTGCATTAAGAAGAGTTCCTTGCGCTATACAGTGTATTCTCATTAGTTATGTTTATACATAGTATCAATGGTGTACATGTGCCAAGCCGATCTCCCAATTCCTTCCACCTACCTGTTTCCCCCTTGGTATCCATATATTTGCTACTATGTCTCTATTTCTGCTTTGCAAATAAGATAATCTATATCATATTTTGGGGCTTCCCTGGTGACTCAGACAGTAAAGGAGCTGCCTGCAATGCAAGAGAACCAGGTTCAATCCCTGGTTTCAGAAGATCCCCTGAAGAACAGAATGGAAACTCACCCCAGTATTCTTGTCTGGAGAATCCCCATGGACAGAGGAAACTGGTGGGCTATAGTCCATGGGGTCACAAAGAGTCAAACATGACTGAAGTGACTTAGCAGCATGCATGCATTTTTCTAGATTCCACATATATGCATTAAATACAATATTTGTTTTTCTCTTTCTGACTTACTTCACTCTGCATGAGACTTCCTAGGTCCATCCACGTTTCTAAAATTGACCCATTCCATTCCTTTTCATGGCTGAGTAATATTCCACTGTACATATGTACCACTTTATCCATTCCTGTGGATGGAAATTTACGTTGCTTTCATGTCTTGGCAAAGGTAAACAGTGCTGCAGTGAACACTGGGGAGCATGCATCTTTTTGAATTATGGTTTTCTCTGGGTGTATGCCCAGTAATAGGATTACTGGGTCAGATGGTAGGTCTAGTTTCAGTTTTTGAAAGAACCTCCATACTGTTTTCTAAAGTGGCTGTATCAATTTACACTTCTACCAACAGGTCATGAGGGTTTACTTCTCCTTAATTAAATGGTTAGCTTCTTAATTAACTCTCCTGATCCTTGTGTCCCTTGAAGTGGAAAAGATGAAGTACAAATCAGTGGTAAGAACTTCAGAGAAAGTGAAATTGGGGCTGGTACTTTAAGGACAATTAACAGCCTCTTTGGACAAATAGATAAAGAAGGGGAGTGTGCTCTAGGTAGAAAGAACAGAGGATATGCAGAAGCCCCAAAGTGGGACAGGACAGAGTGAGTTCAGGGAAAGGGGCAGTTCAGTGGGGTTAAAGTGCATACGTATGTGTGGAGTGCGGCAGCTACAGATGACACTATTGAAACATGTAAAGAGCATTGACTATACTGCTAAGAAATCTGGCTTTGGGCTTGGCTTTGTAGATAACTGAAGTCCACCAAGAGTTTTTTAGCAGAAGACACGTATTTGATTCCTGGGTTGGGAAGATCCCTTGGAGAAGGAAATGACAACCCACTCCAGTATTCTTGCCTGGGTAATCCCAAGGACAGAAAAGCCTGGGAAGGCTACAGTCCATGGGGTCACAAAGACTTAAACAGCAACAACAACGGATTTTTAAGTAGGGAATCCAACATGGTTAGACTGGGGTTTTAGAAATCCGAGAGTAGCTATTTGAAAGGTCAATCTGAGGGGCAAAGACTTGAGACAGAGAGACTTTCCCATCTGTAGCCACTAAACCTCTACCACCCCAGGGGCACCACCCCAGGCACCACAGGCCAGGTTCTCAGCATTGATCTCCATGGTAGACCAGGTACAACCAAGGCAGGGACTCAGCCTTTTTGCAGGGTGCCATCTCATATCCTCTGTGGGTTATAGTCTCAGAGCCATATCTCTCTACCCCTCCCTTCCACATGAAGGTAGAAAATGTAGATTTTCTGAAAGGGAAGCCCAGGGACCCTTGCTAGGAATGAAGCCTGGCTGAATGGGTAGAGAGCAAGGTCTGTCTTGCTGTCACTACGTTCAGTAGCAGCAAGGGAAGCCATCTCTGTAAATTTCCTCCAAACATTGCACACATCTTCCTGGCTTGCTGATGCCCAGTTGGCTATAATGAGAAATGCAGCACGTCAGGAAGATACTGAAATCAGACTATTTTTCACCTTGTCAATCGCTCTATCTATTTCTGCTTCCTCACTTTCTCTCTTCTTTCCCTTTAGTCTAAGATCAAATTGTGTGTGACCTTTTCATCCTTTTTGGGCCCCTTCTCCCTGCTGGTTACCTGCCAGGGGCTCTCCCACCAATTTCACTCTAAGCTAAAATTAAGGGGAAAAAAAAAGAAAAAGTGAGATGAGAGGTGAGCCTCTTCATGAGGGAGTGCCTGACAGTGAAGGTTAGGAGACATGAGGCTAATGAACTACAGAATATTGGTTACATCTCACTTGATTACACTCAGAAAATGTAAAACCATCTTTTAGTCATGACTGGTCATTTATCTGCTGAAATGTTCACAGCAACACCCCCACTCACATTTATCTCCTCCTTCCACTTCTAGTCAAGGTTTCTAGAAATCAGTGATTCATCACTGAATACAATAACTACCATGGGATCTACCAGGCCAGGAAAAATCACCTCTTCCCTGTGCCAAGGTGCCAGCCTCTCATTGGTAATATCTTCATGCAGTTGGGTACTCCTGGGGCACAGCGAAGCACGTGTCAGAACAGCACCCTCATCCGAGTGTGCATATCTGGACCACTGAGGATAGATCAGAACCACAGCTCTTAGGCTGCCTTCCAGGGTCCTGATTAGCTTCAGTTTGAAATGGAGGGTGGGAGTCCACTCAGAGTCAGCTTTGGGTTCCTAGGCACATGAGGCTCGTTCATTTGGATGAAAGGAGAAAGTCTCACTCTTCCTGAGCCATAACTCAAGAGGGCACCATTCACATGTGAAAAGCTAGGGGTCAAGTCTGCTGTTGGCTCTAGAACATGGATATTAGCCTTTATACAGTAACAATGTGTTAATGGAGACATACAAGACTTCTAATTAAACTTACATAATAAAAAACGTACATAATTATTTCTGTTCCCTCCTAAAAAGTCTCACCACAGTAGGCAGAATTCTAATATGGCTCCCAAGATTTCCAATCCCTGGTATATATGCCTTGCCTGATTTCTGAGACTGTGCACATGAGATTTTACTCTTGTTTCTAGGTATGTTATATGGAACAGTTGAACTTATGATAGGGAAATTGTCTAGATGAGCCTGTCCTGAGAACATGAGCCATTTAAAGGCTTTGAGGGTGGAAGTGGGTGGGTGGGGGAGCTGATTACAAAAAGGGAAGGCAGAGAGATTTGAAACACAAGAGGAATTCAATGCAAGTGAGATTCCCTATTGCTGCAGTGGAGGAGGTCCCATGGCAAGGACCTGAGACTCGTCAATAGCCAGTGAAACAATGCAGACCTCAGACCTGCAATGGCAAAGAGATAAATTCTGCCAACAACCTCATACTACTTGGAAGTGGGTCTTTTCCTGGTCAAGGTTCCAGATGAGGATGAAGCTGGCCAACATTGCTATTTCAGCATTATGGGATCCTGGACCAAAGACTCAGCCAAAATATGTTGAATACCTGAGCCACAAAAACTGTGAGATAATAAATTTGTGTTGTTTTTAGCAGCTACATTTGTGGTACTTCGTTATGTAGCAATGGAAAA
Source organism: Bison bison bison (assembly GCF_000754665.1). Classification (NCBI taxonomy): domain Eukaryota; kingdom Metazoa; phylum Chordata; class Mammalia; order Artiodactyla; family Bovidae; genus Bison; species Bison bison. Next base: position 16,969,509 of record NW_011494861.1, read on the forward strand.
CTAATACACTCTCTTAAAGGATAAAGATTTAAACCCATCAAGGGGGCACTTGGAGAAGGCAATGGCAACCCACTCCAGTACTCTTGCCTGGAAAATCCCATGGACAGAGGAGCTTGGTAGGCTGCAGTCCACGGGGTCGCTAAGAGTTGGACACGACTGAAGCGACTTTGCAGCAGCAGCAGCAGAGGGCACTTAGAGCAAGGAAGCGGCAAGCAAGTTGTGAAAGGTCAGAAGCAGGTGGACTTAGGTCACCAATTTAGAAGAGCAGAGAAAATATTAATACCCGCAGAAGAGGAAGCCAAAAAGTCTTAACCTGATTTGGAACTCAGAAATGACTCTGAAACTAGATGTACAGGTGCCTCTGAAGACTGAAGTACAAGAAGCACAGCAAACATGAAGACTGGGTGAGAGACCATGTAAGGAGCTGACAGACATCCCCAGATTCTCGCTCCTCCCCCACCAATCAGACAGCTCTCCTACATTCAACTCTATAGAAGGCAAGAGGTTTAATTTCTGCAGACACTGAACCATGTAGGCTGTGAACTTGACACTAGTCACAACTGATAGCAGATGAAAGTGAAGGTATTAAGATTCATATACTGAACCGTAAGACTGTCCCCACTCCCTAGTTCTTTCCCTCTATCACTTAAGCATGTATTACTCTCAGCCGCTGAAAAGGAGACAGGAAACATGTTCCTGGAGGAATGAAATGTCTCTTAATTAAGTGACTCAGACTAACTGACTGCTCTAATTACTCCATAGTCATATAGGCACCCCTCCCACAGTATATGTGCTCATACATATGTGGATGCTTATAACATCTAATTAGGCTTCTAGTGGCTCATTTGTATTTCAGATATGAATAGACAAAAAAGAATTAGCAGACATTTGAGAAAAGACTGGAGTATAGAAAAGATAAAAACAATAAATAGAGATTCAAATGGAATAGAAAATGCAAGGAACAAAAGAAAAAAGAAAAAAAACCCTGATGAAACAATATTTCAACCATGAAGCAACAAGATAATATCCTATTTACAAAGAGACATTCAGAAAATAAGAAAAAATGCTCATGCATATTGAAGATTAAGAAAACAGAAAATAATTTAAAAATCAAAAGAATATGCAGAAGGTTAAAAAGTGAGGCAATCTCCCAGACAATAGTACCCAAAAAGTTGGATTAAAGCTCAACATTCAGAAAATGAAGATCATGGCATCCAGTCCCATCACTTAATGGCAAATAGATGGGGAAACAGTGGCTAACTTTATTTTGTGGGGCTCCAAAATCACTGCAGATGATGACAGCAGCCATGAAATTAAAAGATGCTTACTCCCTGGAAGGAAAGTTATGACCAACCTAGACAGCATATTCAAAAGCAGAGACATTACTTTGTCAACAAAGGTCCGTCTAGTCAAGGCTATGGTTTCTCCAGTGGTCATGTATGGATGTGAGAGTTGGACTATAAAGAAAGCTGAGCACTGAAGAATTGATGCTTTTGAATTGTGATGTTGGAGAAGACTTTTGAGAGTCCCTTGGACTGCAAGGAGATCCAACCATTCCATCCTAAAGGAGATCAGTCCTTTGTGTTCACTGAAAGGACTGATGTTGAAGCTGAAACTCCAATACTTTGGCCACGTTATACAAAGAGCTAACTCATTTGAAAAGACCCTGATGCTGCAAAAGATTGAGGTCAGGAGGAGAAGGGGATGACAGAGGATGAGATGGTTGGATGGTATCACCGACTCAATGGACATGAGTTTGGGTGAACTCCGGGAGTTGGTGATGGACAGGGAGGCCTGGTGTGCTGAGGTTCATGGGGTCACAAAGAGTCATAGACAACTGAGTGACTGAATTGAAATGATAGAAACTAGGAAAGAAAATATAAGAAAATTAGGTGATTCATTCCTGGATGTACAACTTCTAACTGACAGGAGTCAGGCAAAGAGAGAACAAGGAAATTAGAGGAATGAAAATTACTATGGAAGTATATAAGAAACATTTCTTCTTTTGAAAGACATAACTTTACAGATTGAAAGGACTTATTAAGTGCTTAGTACAACAAAGGAAAATAAGGACCACATCAAGGCATGCTGTCGTAAAATTTCACACCAGGGAGAAGGAGATCTTAATATCTCTTTTAAAAGAATTTAGAGATAAAAAGGCAAGTGACATGCAAGATATCAGAAATCAGAATGGCATCAGCTTTCTAAGAGCAAAACCAGATTCTAAAAGACAATGGAGTTGTTTCTTCAGAATTTCAGGGTAAAAATCATTCTCAACCCAAAATTTTATACCAAGTCAAATTGCCAACCAAGTATGAGGGAAGAACAAATGCATTTTCATACATCTAAATTTTCAGTCTCAATTTATCTCTGCTGCACTGTTTCTTAGGAAAGTAGTAAAAGACATATGCCACAAAACAAAGGAGTAAGTCAAAAAAGCAGAAGATATTGCATTGGGTGCAGGAAACAGAGGATCTTACAGAGAAGTGAGTAAAAAGGAATTCCTAAGATCCAAGTGAAGGAAGATCCATGAGGACCAGTCTGTTGAAGAGCTGGAGGCCACTAGTCAATAGGGCAAGAAGACTGAAGCCTCTAGAAGGAGTACCTCCCAGGAAAACAGAAATGACACCACATTTGATGTGCCTGTCTGTTTTATGTCTTACGGATCTGTCAAAGAGTTTGCTAAGAATTGTAATTAGTCACAAAGATGAAAAGTTGAACTCAATGGACAACTAAGATGTGCAAGAGATTGGCTGTGATAATCCTATACTTACACCAGCTGTGTTGTGAATAATATTTACAAAGGCAAAATAATGTAAATACTAAATATTGTGATTTTAGTGATTGTGATATGTGATTACATATGCAAAATAATGTAAATACTAAACAACCATTGTGATAAACTACATTGGAAGGATGGGTTGAGGACATGTTTGTGTGAGTATATAGTAGGTAGAATGGGGCCAGGGCTGTACAAGAGCTAAATCCTTAACTTCCATGAGAGTAAATCAATATATGATTTCTAAAATTTCAAATAAAAAATAGTCCCAAGAAATAGTGCTCTAAATGTGTGGTCTAAATTTATTGAGGTAAATACAAAAATAAATGGCTAAAAGTAGTTCCCTCTGAAGAAGAGCTCCAGTGTTGGGACGAAGTAGCCAAGAAATTGCTTTTTTTGTGATAAGTCTCATAGTATTGTTTGAGTTTTTAAGCTCTGTGTCAGCAAGCAAAAGCCCATAGAAAACCTATTTTAGCTTACATAGTACCTGGGCAATATAAATATTCTTTTATGCCATGATTGGGGTGAGAGGTGGAAAAGGATTATTTCTGATAACTTTAACCTGGCTTGAAAACCAGGTTTTTGTATATGAGGATATATTCCTGTACAAACCTGAGTTTTGAATGACAAAGTCTATCTGTCTAGTGTTGAGACTGAAATATAACCATGCCTATTAACAATACAGTGTTGTTGAATCTACAAAGCCACGGCACACCTATACCTTTGCTTGATCCTAGTAGCAATCTCGTGAGGTAGTCAGGGCAGGGAACAGTATACAGGCAAGGGAACTGAAATTCAGAGAGGTTGGGTGACTTTCCATGGTCACACAGCCTAGATTCGAAAGCAGCTTTCTCTGCAGCCCTGCTGAAGCCATTGATCTAAAGCAAGGGGAAATATAGCATAATTTTGGAATAAGTCATTATCTATCTCTGGTCCTTTGTCTGTCTTCGGACTCCTAATTTAGGGACGTTGAGTCATTCTATTCTTTACTTTCCCTGTCTTTCCACCATGCCAGTTCCTAATTTTTTCCTTCCCATTCCTGAGTTGCTCATTTTTTGTTTGTTTTTCTTTTTTAAAGATTTCTTTTTTATTTATTTTTGGCTGTGCTGGGGCTCCATTGCTGCATGTGGGCTTTCTCTAGTTGCAGTGAATGGGGGCTATTCTTCATTGGGGTGTGTAGGCTTCTCATTGCTGTGGCTTCTCTCGTTGCAGAGCACGGGCTCTAGGTGTACAGACTTCAGTAGTTGTGCTCTAAGGCTCTGGAGCACAGGATCAGTAGTTGCTGTGCACGGGGTTAGTTGCTTCAGGGCTTGTGGGATCTTCCCAGACCAACGACTAAACCCATGTCCCCTGCACTGGCAGGTGGATTCTTAATCACTAGACCACCAGGGAAGCCCCCTGAGTTGCTCTTATTCAATTGCTTGGATCTTCAATTGCCCTGCTCCTTTCTTTTTGCCTCCAGATTTAATTCTTGGCTTTGGGAATTGAAATATCTGAAACACTGAGAGTGACTAGATACATCATGATCGTCATCATACTACCTTCATGGTTAAAGGTAGCCAGGAGAGCCTGTCCCAGCCTTGGAATCTGGATTAAACCTGGAGTTCATCTGATGAAAACCACAAGGCACCCAGCTCATCACATGTTATCTCCTCCACACTCTGCTCATCTAAAGGTTCAGCTTTCCACAAACACAGTGGTCTTGACATATGGAATAGACCTCAAAAGATGGTCTTTCAGTCTTTTGATTTATTTCTCAAGCACGCACGCAGTTCGATGCTAAAGAAATGGTGGGAAAAATGAGAGAGAGAAAGTGGCAGGGGTAGAAGAAAGATTTGCATGTCTCTGCCCACTATCAATGTCAGCTGAGTTATGATAAGGTAGTTGAAGAGGTGCCTGTTTAAGCCACCAATACTTTTTCCGCCCTCAGATTCCTTGGAGATCTTTTGATCCTGTTTTGTGTTTGAGGTAGATAGGATCACAGCTTCCAGTGTTATGGCTGCAGGCGTAATTCCAACATCTGAGAGCATTTTCCTCCCAGATATTTAATTTCCCCTTCCAGCCATTTTTACCACTGGGGCCCTAGACATACTTCACAACTCTGTCTACCACATCATCTTAGCCTCTTTTGCAAGTCTTTTAATATCCATCAGAAAATAATGCTGTCTTTGATTCTGAGGCAAATCCCTAACACTTCTTCCCTTGTTTCTAATTAGCAAGATTTCTGTGGTAATTAAGACAAGAGCAATTCCTCACTTCTGCAGCATTTTTGATTCAGAGAGAAAGAAAAATACAACAATAACGCAGAGTGGGTTTAAGACTGACTCCATTAGCTGACTTGACTATTTTCAATAATTTCAGCACCTTGGTGCATGTGTGTGTGGACACACACAAACATACATGTCTATAAACACACATGCACAGTCCGTGGTATGCATGCATCTACACATACTTGCTCACATGCATACACACACATACACACACACACTCACGCACAAACAGGAACATTAACCCATTTCAAAAAGAAACAGAATCTGGACTTCATGGCACAGTGGATGAAAATCTGCCCGTCAAGTCAGAGGACACAGAGTCAATCCCTGGTCCGGGAAGATTCCACATGGACCGGAGCAGCTAAGCCCCTGAGCCATAACTACTGAGCCTGCGTGCTGCAACTACTGTATCCCAAGCACCCTAGAGCCTGTGATCTGCAACAAGAGAAGCCACTGCAGTGAGAAGCCCATGCAGCACAACTCAAGAGTAGCCCCCAACTCGCTGCAACTGGAGAAAGACTGTGCAGCAACAAAGACCCAGCGCAGCCAAAAATAAAATAAGGAAATAAGTTTAAAAAAAAAAAAAAAAGAAGAGAAAGAAACAGGATCCACACGCACTAATGGAAACGCTGTCATTCTGTGGGCAGAAAAAATGCCCCATCTTAAACCCTGGGCATCCCACAAAATGAGGGATCTCAATGGACAGAATGCTGGGTGGCTGAAGATAGGCACATTTCCTCTCTGGTCAAACACCCAGGAACTTGGCATTTGCAAGACTCTACAAATGCCCGTTGCATATGTTTGCCCTGCATTAGCTTTTGCTCTTGCTTAGTAGAGACAGTAAGTTGAAACTGCATTGCTGGACAAAATCTAGTTTTGTCGGCTGAGCCCAGAAAACTAACAGTGCTGTAAGTTCCATTTTAGAGATGGTATTCAAAATGGGTCCAAATTCTGGGTTTGTGGATGTGGGCACAAACACGTACTGCTATGTACTCCTAAGGGGTTAACAAAAAGGTGTTCTGCATCTCGAAAGCTAAAGGAAATATTCTCTCTGCGTTTATGACTTTTTAAAACCAAGGCTCTTTACAGCATTGGACCTTGCTTCTATCACGAGTCACATCAACAACTGGATGTTGTTTTTGCTTTGGTTCATTCCTTCATTTTTTCTGGAGTTATTTCTCCACTGATCTCCAGTAGATATGGGCACCTATCGATGGGGGAGTTCATCTTTCAGTGTCCTATCTTTTTGCCTTTTTATGCTGTACATGAGGTTCTCAAGGCAAGAATACGGAAATAACTCCAGAAAGAATGAAGGGATGGCGCCAAAGCAAAAACAACACCCAGTTGTGGAAGTGACTGGTGATAGAAGCAAGGTCTGACACTGTAAAGAGCAATATTGCATAGGAACCTGGAATGTCAGGTCCATGAATCAAGGCAAACTGGAAGTGGTCAAACAGGAGATGGCAAGAGTGAACATCGACATTCTAGGAATCAGAGAACTAAGATGGACTGGAATGGGTGAATTTAACTCAGATGACCATTATATCTACGACTGTGGGCAGGAATCCCTTAGAAGAAATGGAGTAACCATCACAGTCAACAAAAAAGTCTGAAATGCAGTACTTGGATGCAATCTCAAAAATGACAGAATGATCTCTGTTCAT
>NW_011494861.1:16976321-16985671 GCF_000754665.1 Bison bison bison
CACTGTAAAGAGCAATATTGCATAGGAACCTGGAATGTCAGGTCCATGAATCAAGGCAAACTGGAAGTGGTCAAACAGGAGATGGCAAGAGTGAACATCGACATTCTAGGAATCAGAGAACTAAGATGGACTGGAATGGGTGAATTTAACTCAGATGACCATTATATCTACGACTGTGGGCAGGAATCCCTTAGAAGAAATGGAGTAACCATCACAGTCAACAAAAAAGTCTGAAATGCAGTACTTGGATGCAATCTCAAAAATGACAGAATGATCTCTGTTCATTTCCAAGGCAAACCATTCAATATCACAGTAATCCAAGTCTATGCCCCAACCAGTAATGCTAAAGAAGCTGAAGTTGAACGGTTCTATGAAGACCTACAAGACCTTTTAGAACTAACACTAAACAAAGATGTCCTTTTCATTATAGGGGACTGGAATGCAAAAGTAGGAAGTCAAGAAATACCTAGAGTAACAGGCAAATTTGGCTTGGAGTACAGAATGAAGCAGGGCAAAGGCTAATAGAGTTGCCAACAGAACACACTGGTCACAGCAAACACCCTCTTCCAACAACACAAGAGAAGACTCTACACATGGACATCATCAGATGGCCAACACCGAAATCAGATTGATTATATTCTTTGCAGCCAAAGATGGAGAAGCTCTATACAGTCAGCAAAAACAAGACCGGGAGCTGACTGTGGCTCAGATCATGAACTCCTTACTGCCAAAATCAGACTGAAATTGAAGAAGGTAGGGAAAACCACTAGACCATTCAAGTATGACCTAAATCAAATCCCTTATGATTATACAGTGGAAGGGAGAAATAGATTTAAGGGACTAGATATGACAGAGTGCCTGATGAACTATGGAATGAAGTTCATGACGATGTACAGAAGACAAGGATCAAGACCATCCCCAAGAAAAAGAAATCAAAAAGGCAAAATGGTTGTCTGAGGAGGCCTTACAAATAGCTGTGAAAAGAAGAGAAGTGAAAAGCAAAGGAGAAAAGGAAAGACATAAGCATCTGAATGCAGAGTTCCAAAGAACAGCAAGGAGAGATAAGAAAGCCTTCCTCAGTGATCAGTGCAAAGAAATAGAGGAAAACAATAGAATGGTAAAGACTAGAGATTTCTTCAAGAAAATTAGAAATACCAAGGGAATATTTCATGCAAGGATGGGCTCAATAAAGGGCAGAGATGACATGGACCTAACAGAAGCAGAAGATATTAGGAGGAGGTGGCAAGAATACACAGAGCAACTGTACAAAAAGGGTCTCTGTGACCTGGATGATCATGATGGTGTGATCACTCACCTGGAGCTGGACATCCTGGAATGTGAAGTCAAGTGGGCCTTAAGAAGCATCACTACAGACAAAGCTAGTGGAGGTGATGGAATTCCAGTTGAACTATTTCAAATACTAAAAGATGATGCTGTGAAAGTGCTGCACTCAATATGTCAGCAAATCTAGAAAACTTAGCAGTGGCCACAGGACTGATAAAGGTCAGTTTTCATTTCAATCCCAAAGAAAAGCAATGCCAAAGAATGCTCAAACTACTGCACAATTGTACTCATCTCACATGCTAGCAAAGTAATGCTCAAAATTCTCCAAGCCAGGCTTCAACAGTACATGAACTGTGAACTTCCAGATGTTCAAGCTGGTTTTAGAAAAGGCAGAAGAACCAGATATCAAATTGCCAACATGTTCTGGATCACCGAAAAAGCAAGAGAGTTCCAGAAAAACATCTATTTCTGTGTTATTGACTATGCCAAAGCCTTTTATTGTGTGGATCACAACAAACTGTGGAAAAATCTTCAAGAGATGGGAATACCAGACCATCTGACCTGCCTCTTGAGAAACCTGTATGCAAGTTAGGAAGCAATAGTTAGAACTGAGCATGGAATAACAGACTGGTTCCAAATATGAAAAGGAGTACATCAAGGCTGTATATTGTCACCTTGCTTACTTATGCAGAGTACATCATGAGAATGCTGGGCTGGAAGAAGCACAAGCTGGAATCAAGGTTGCTGGGAGTAATATCAATAACCTCAGATATGCAGATGACACCACCCTTATGCAGAAAGTGAAGAAGAACTAAAGAGCCTCTTGATGAAAGTGAGAGGAGAGTGAAAAAGTTGGCTTAAAGCTCAACATTCAGAAAACTAAGATCATGGCATCCAGTTCTATCACTTCATGGCAAATAGATGGGGAAACAGTAGAAACAGTGGCTGACTTTACTGTTTTGGGCTCCAAAATCACTGCAGATGGTGACTCCAGCCATGAAATTAAAAGACGCTTACTCCTTGGAAGGAAAGTTATGACCAACCTAGACAGTATATTAAAAAGCAGAGACATTACTTTGTCAACAAAGGTCTGTCTAGTCAAGGCTATTGTTTTTCCAGTAGTCATGTAAAGATGTGAGAGTTGGACTATAAAGAAAGCTGAGTGCAAAAGAATCGATGCTTTTGAACTGTGGTGTTGGAGAAGACTCTTGAGAGTCCCTTGGTCTGCAAGGAGATCCAACCAGTCCATCCTAAAGGAGATCAGTCCTGGGTGTTCACTGGAAGGACTGATATTGAAGCTGAAACTCCAGTACTTTGGCCACCTGATGCAAAGAGCTGACTCATTTGAAAAGACCCTGATGCTGGAAAAGATTGAGGGCAGGAAGAGAAGGGGACAACAGAGGATGAGATGGTTGGATAGCATCACTGACTCAATGGACATGAGTTGGGTGAACTCCTGGAGTTGGTGATGGACAGGGAGGCCTGGTGTGCTGCGGTTCATGGGGTCACAAAGAGTCGGACACGACTGAGTGACTGAACTGAACTGAAAACCAAGGCATATTTTGAGGCTGGTGCTCATCAGAGTTCATGTAAAGAGCTCTTGTAGTTGTTTATATGTATGTGTGTGTGTTTGTGTATGTGTGTGTGCGTATTTCAAGGCAATGACACATACCAAGGGGCTTTGTTTGGAAATTGTAATTTTTTCAGACAGTTTCATAATTCAGTTCAGTTCAGTTCAGTTGCTCAGTGGTGTCCGACTCTTTGTGACCCCATGAACTGCAGCACGCCAGGCCTCTGTGTCCATCACCAACTCCCAGAGTCCACCCAAACCCATGTCCATTGAGTTGGTGATGCCATCCAACCATCTCACCCTCTGTTGTCCCCTTCTCCTCCTGCCCTCAATCTTTCCCAGCATCAGGGTCTTTTCCAATGAGTCAGCTGTTCACATCAGGTGGCCAAAGTATTGGAGTTTCAGCTTCAATATCAGTCCTTCCAGTGAACACCCAGGACTGATCTCCTTTAGGATGGACTGGTTGGATCTCCTTGCAGACCAAGGGACTCTCAAGAATCTTCTCCAACACCACAGTTCAAAAGCATCGATTCTTTTGTGCTGGGCTTTCTTTATAGTCCAACTTTCATATCCATACATGACCACTGGAAAAACCATAGCCTTGACTAGATGGACTTTTGTTGACAAAGTAATATCTCTGCTTTTTAATACGCTGTCTAGTTTGGTCATAATTATTTCTCCCATAGTTAGTTACTTTGTTTCTTCAGGCTGAACTGTGCTTGCCGAGAGCTTGTGCTGTGCACTTTTGGGATAGCTAAGGTTGTGGGCATGGCCCATGGGGTCTGCAGGCCCTGCTGAAGACAGTCTCCTGGCTCTGTATGTCTCCAGCCCCACCCTGAGCAAGCTCATATCTGGGGAAGCTGAACTAATGAGCAGGATGCCTCTCTTTGTGTTGGTTCTTTTCCTTCACTGTGAAATCCAATATCCTTCCATTCTGTGCCAGTCAAATCATTAGGCCACAGGGACTTGGCATTAGTTGGGCCTCATGGATACCTTTTTCAAACTTCTCATTTTATAGGCTTAGAGTGAAAGGTTAGCCCAAGGTCACACAGCACCTGGGCACACAGGTCCTCTTACTCTGAAGCTAGTGCTCCATCCACCTCCTTATAGTGATTTAATTTCTTTAATTGATCAACTATTATTGAATTCCTAGTAGGAATTCACACTAGGTGCTGCAAGTTCAAAGGAGCCACAAAACAGAGGATACAACAGATGTCAAATGTGACAACATACAGAGGGAAGCTCACACAGTGCCTGGCTCAGAGGAGGTATTCAAGGTCCCCCTTTCCTTTCCCTTTGCCCCTTTTTCCCCTAACAAGGCACCTAGAAAGGGAGAAATCTCAGGTATTTGAATTTGTCAAGTTCTTGCAGGTTTTAATTGAGAAGCTGATGAGCAACTCCTATTACCCCTTCAAAAGCACATTTTCTTGTTCTATGATGAAGTCTCCTAGACCAAGTCCACACCTGGAAGAACTTTAGGTGTTTTATAAAGGCTTTGGTGCCTCCCACTGCCCCTCTATTCCAGGGTGTTGGGTGAACACATGGCTCACCTACGCTGGTCTGACTCACAGATACAGTCGTGCTGACTCACTGACACCTACAGAGCAGGAAAAGCCATCTCCTCAGGTTTTGACCAGAGATGGAGACCTTCACAGGATGCAAAAATCAGCTCATCTCAGGGAAGGATCACTGAAGGACACTATGGGCCGGTTGCCTGGGAAAAATATTGTCAAAGCCGTTTGGCCTGGAACCCAACTCATAACAGACTCTCACATGCCAGAGATTAAAAGTCCCTTTGCTTTACACTTACCCAGAAAACCAGAGACATAAAACTATGAAAAGTCTGTAATAGCTGAGCCAAGTCATCTCTGCTTCGAGCCTTGAATGGGAGGATTCTAGGTTCCTTTCAACCCTAGCATTGTATCTAAGACCACCACAGTCACCACGCTATAGGCTTTATTAATCAAGACTGCATCTGGAGTTTCTGGGTCCCTTTGCAAATAGACTTCCCTTGCTGGCATGTGATGAGATCCAGGGCCATCTTTCAGGTAGGTTCCCTGGCCAATGTAGCCACCATCCTGGGGCTTTATCCTCAGCTCCTTGCCCTTTGCTTCTTTTCTTCCTCCTCTTCAGAGGGCCAGTGATCTATAGCACAAAGCTGAACACACCCAGATTGGTGGCAGGCAGCCTTATTAGTCACAGATAGCAAAGCACAGAATAACTAATTCCCAAGGAGGATGAAGTGGACACCAGCGAACAAAGAACTGATATCCTGCCTGGTAGAGAACCAAGCTGAATTTTAGCACACATCTTTTCTTTTTTTCTAAATCTACCTTGTACCTAAACACAAAAACTGTCTATGTTCTGTGGAAACCAGGCCTTTTCTGGCAAGACTTCCAGGCACAACCTGTCCTCACCACAGTATTTGTTTTGCTTGGCCAAAATGCTAGCTACATCAGCCTGGGGATCCTCACATACACTCCCCTCCTGAGTTCTGCTTTGCTGGCTGTTTAGCCCATCAGCTTTCCTGACTATCTCCCTCTTGTTCTTTCTTGATCTTGTTCAGCCTTTCCTGTGCTCACACGTTGGTGTCTGCCTTCAGAGGGAGGCACTGGTACTCTCGTTTCCTCACTTAGTTCCCTGCCTATGGCAGAAAGACTCCAAAACGACCCTCAGTTATCCTTGCCTCACAAAGTCACACCCTTGTGTAATCCCCTCACTTTTGCCATGGGCAGGATATGTGATGCATTTCTAACTAACAGAACATGCCAGAAATGACGGGCTGTCACTTCCATGATGATGTTACATGAGACTGTAGAATCTTCTTGTTGGCAGACTCCTTCCCTTACTAGTTTTGTTGGAGCAAGCTGCTGTGTTGGGTAGGCTTGTGTGACAAAGAGTTGAGGATGGGTCCCCAGCAATCCCAGGAGCTCCCAACAATCACTAGAAACTGAGGATGACTTTCAGCAAGATGTTGTAGAGAAATTGAGGCCTCTATCCAAAGTCTAGAAGGGGCTGAATTCTACTAATAAGTATGTGAGATTGGGAACAGATCAAGCCTTGAGAAGAGACCACAGCCTTGGTCAGCAACTTGATTGCACCTCTCAAATCAGACCCTTGGTAGGGGATCCAGCTAATCATGAACCACAGAAACTATTAGATGTTAAGTGTGTTGTTCTAAGCTAGAATACTACTCACAGGAATAAAAATATATATATAAGACACTTTTCTCTTAGAAGCACCTACTAATATGACTCCCCTTTGAAACAAAGACTTTTTAGATGCAACAGTGTGTGAGAAGGACAATAGGGAGCATTTTCTGTAGCCTCCCTGGATAAGTCCCCCTCTCCAGCGCTTGGACAGTTCATCATCCAGCCCCGTAACCTGAACTCTGATACACCAGGGAATCTCAGTGTCTTACAAGATAATCATTCTATCTATGGACAGTTCTTTATTTTTCATAATTATTTTTTTATATATGCAGCACTAATTTTGTGCGTTTTAGTATGCTCTTATCTATATACGTTACTTAAATTATTCCTTATAATGATTGTCAACACTATTATCTACTTTATAAATATTAGGAAATGAAAACCCAGAGAAATCAAGCAGTTTTCTCAAGACTCATAAGCATCAAACAGACTTTAACCTAAGTCTATCTAACTCAAAGTCCATATTCTGAATCACTGTGGTGTACTACTTCAATCTTAGAAATCTCTTACTTATGCTAAACCAAACACTTCCTTCTTCTGATAGCCACTTCATTGATCTCTTGGGAGCTTTACAAGACAGAAATTGGATTTCTCTTCTCTGGGACAAAATTTAAGATAGTTAAAGATTGTCATCATGTATCCCTTGTCTTTCTATGGAGTTTTTTTTTTTTTTTTTTTAAGCACACTCTTTAAAATGTATTATGAATAGAGATGAATACGTGGAGCTCAGATAAATTTTAGGGCAGTGAAACTACCCTATATGATACTATCATGGTGGACACAAGTCATTATACATCTGTCTGAGCCCCCAGGATGTACGAAACCATGAATGAACCCTCCTGTAAACTATGGCGATAGTGATGTCTCAATGTTTTTTAATCATTGTAACAAATCCACTACTCTGATGAGGGATAATGGTGAGAGAGACAATGCATACATGAGGGCAGGGGCATATGGGAAACTTCTGTTTCTTCCTTTTAATTTTGTTGTGAACCTAAAATGTCTCTGAAAAACAGAGACTATTTTTTTTTTTTTTAAGTTCTCCCTATTCAAAAAAAAAAAAACAGAAAAAACTTTCAGTGGGAAATGGGCAGACATTGCTTAACGGATATGGAGTTTTATTTGGAGGGATGGAAATATTTTGGAAATAAATAAAGGCAACGCTGGGGCTTCCCCAGGGGCTCAGTGGGAAGGAATCTGCCTGCCAATGAGGAGACACAGGTTCAATCCCTGGGTCAGAAAGATGGAGGCGGGCATGGCAGCCCACTCCAGTATTCTTGCCTGAAGTATTCCATGGACAGAGAAGACTGGCGGGCTACAGTCCATAGGGTCACAAAGAGTCAGACACTACTTACCCGACTTAGCACACTGGAATGCAACAATAGCATGACATTGTAAATGTTCTAAATTCCCCTGACTTGTTGACTTTAAACTGGTTAATTTTATGTTATGTGAATTTCACCTAAGTAAATTTTTAAAAATAAATAAAATATATTTTTGAATGTTTTAGTGATAGAAATGGGATAAAAATTAAAATATTATAGACCCAGGACTTTCCTGGCAGTCCAGGGGGTGGTCCAAGTTGCATTGGATGCCCTCCAATGCAGGGGGTGCAGGTTTGATTGTTGGTTGGGGAGCTAAGATTTCACATGTCTCATGACCAAAAAACCCCAAAATCACTAAATAAAAACAATATTGTAAAAAATTCAGTAAAGACTTTAAAAATAGTCCACATCAAAAAAATTCTTTAAAAATTAATGTAGAGCCTTTAATCAATATCCAGTTTAAAAATGAAATAGTATGAATGGAAGTAAGGCTCTTGTTTTCCCACTACCTCCTTGCCCTCCCTTTTCACTGAGAAGTAAGCACTATTCTGGATTTTGTAGTCCTCACTGCCATGTATTTCTTTATTGTTTTATTTCATATGTCTGTGTCATTGAACGATAAATAGCACTGTTGTGCACATTTCAAAATGTAAATAAAGGCTCTAATTCTATAGGAATTCTTATTTAACTTCCTTTTCCCATTCTGATTATGTTTGTGAGATTTATGAATGCAGCATTTTTTCTTTAGCCATTCTCCTGTTGATGGACAGTAGGTTATTTCTATTTTTAGCCATCATGATCAATTCTGTTAGGAAAGTTCTCATAATATGTCTTTTTGTGTACAGATGCAAGAACATTTCTAGGTATATCTAGGAATATCTTTAGTTCCACCAGCTATCACAAGTGACTCTCATAGTAAGGTTTTGAGATGCCTCACCGGTGTATGTGTGCCCTTCCTGGAGATGCTCTGGTTTGTTAGGAACACTTCTCCAGTACAATGGGACATTTGCCTCCTTCATCTTGGACAGAATACCTCTACCAGGGATTTGAGATTGCAGGAAACATTTCATAAGCTTTATATACTGTAACTTGCTATTGATATTTTATAGTTAGACAGTAATCCCTAAGTATTTTTTTTCCATAAGAATTACTTTCAAATCAAGTATCCCCATTTGTAACTGTACAGCCAATGTTTATTTTAAGCCTAATTCAGTTCAGTTCAGTCACTCAGTTGTGTCCAACTCTTTGCGACCCCATGAATTGCAGCACGCCAGGCCTGCCTGTCCATCACCAACTCCCAGGGTTCACTCAGACTCACGTCCATCAAGTCAGTGATGCCATTCAGCCATCTCATCGTCTGTCATCTCCTTCTCCTCCTGCCCCCAATCCCTCCCAGCATCAGAGTCTTTTCCAATGAGTCAACTCTTCGCATGAGGTGGCCAAAGTACTGGAGTTTCAGCTTTAGCATCATTCCTTCCAAAGAAATCCCAGGGCTGATCTCCTTCAGAATGGACTGGTTGGATCTCCTTGCAGTCCAAGGGACTCTCAAGAGTCTTCTCCAACACCACAGTTCAAAAGCATCAATTCTTCGGCGCTCAGCTTTCTTCACAGTCCAACTCTCACATCCATACATGACCACAGGAAAAACCATAGCCTTGACTAGACGGACCTTTGTTGGCAAAGTAATGTCTCTGCTTTTGAATATGCTGTCTAGGTTGGTCATAACTTTCCTTCCAAGGAGTAAGCGTCTTTTAACTTCATGGCTGCAGTCACCATCTGCAGTGATTTTGGAGCCCAGAAAAATAAAGTCTGACACTGTTTCCACTGGTTCCCCATCTATTTCCCATGAAGTGATGGGACCAGATGCCATGATCTTCATTTTCTGAATGTTGAGCTTTAAGCCAACTTTTTCATTCACCTCTTTCACTTTCATCAAGAGGCTTTTTAGTTCCTCTTCAC
>NW_011494861.1:16985771-16985883 GCF_000754665.1 Bison bison bison
TCCAGCAGATGTTGGCTATTTGATCCCTGGTTCCTCTGCCTTTTCTAAAACCAGCTTGAACATCTGGAAGTTCATGGTTCACATATTGCTGAAGCCTGGCTTGGAGAATTTT